>NW_020664447.1:15398745-15514982 GCF_002925995.2 Terrapene triunguis | reverse complement strand
GAGCTGGGAGCTGTGGCTGTGGGGAGAGGTAGCAGCAAACAGCTGGGAGCTGCAGGGAGAGCTGCTGCTTCTCCCACCATAACCAAAGCAGCAGTCCTTTCCTGCAGCTCCCAGCTGTTAGCCACTGCCTCTCCTTGTGGAGCTAATACCTGGGAGGGGCCACTGAGGGTAAAGAGGGGGTGTGCCCAGGGCTGCCCAGAGGGGGGGGCAAGTGGGGCAATTTGCCCCGGGCCCTTGCAGGGGCCCCCATGAGAATATAGTATTCTATAGTATTGCAACTTTTTTTATGGAAGGGGCCCCTGAAATTGGTTTGCCCCAGCCCCCCTGAATCCTCTGGGTGGCCCTAGGTGTGCCTGGGGAGGCAAACTCAAGCTGTTTGGGGGGGGGGGAGGGCAAACCTTTAAATTGTACAACCCCCAACCCCAGCTGGCACCAGTTATCTCTGGCAGAAGTCCCTAGGCCCATCACCCTGCTGCCAGGCAGAAGCCCTGAGCTCCCCACAGTCTGGTAGGTGGAGGATGGGGGAGAGCATGGGGTGGCTCTGAGAGCCACACTTTAACTGTAAAAGAGCTGCATGTGGCTCACGAGCCACGGTTTGGCCACTCCTGTAATGGTGAACCATAAATTTTTTGCTGCTAATAAAATACCAGGAAGAATTAAATATAGTGTTTGTCATGAGAAAAACTGGACGTGCACAAGTCCATGGGGCCGGATGCGCTGCATCCGAGGGTGCTAAAGGAGTTGGCGGATGAGATTGCAGAGCAATTAGCCATTATTTTTGAAAACTCATGGCGATCGGGGGAGGTCCCGGATGACTGGAAAAAGGCTAATGTAGTGCCCATCTTTAAAAAAGGGAAGGAGGAGGATCCGGGGACCTACAGGCCAGTCAGCCTCACCTCAGTCCCTGGAAAAATCATGGAGCAGGTCCTCAAGGAATCAATTATGAAACACTTAGAGGAGAGGAAAGTGATCAGGAACAGTCAGCATGGATTCACCAAGGGGAAGTCGTGCCTGACTAACCTAATTGCCTTCTATGATGAGATAACTGGCTCTGTGGATGAGGGGAAAGCAGTGGATGTGTTATTCCTTGACTTTAGCAAAGCTTTTGATACAGTCTCCCACAGTATTCTTGCCGCCAAGTTAAAGAAGTATGGGCTGGATGAATGGACTGTAAGGTGGATAGAAAGCTGGCTAGATCGTCGGGCTCAACGGGTAGTGATCAATGGCTCCATGTCTAGTTGGCAGCCGGTTTCAAGCGGAGTGCCCCAAGGGTCGGTCCTGGGGCCGGTTTTGTTTAATATTTTTATTAATGATCTGGAGGATGGAGTGGACTGCACTCTCAGCAAGTTTGCAGATGACACTAAACTAGGAGGTGTGGTAGATACACTGGAGGGTAGGGATCGGATACAGAGGGACCTAGACAAATTAGAGGATTGGGCCAAAAGAAACCTGATGAGGTTCAACAAGGACAAGTGCAGAGTCCTGCACTTAGGACGGAAGAATCCCATGCACAGCTACAGACTAGGGACCGAATGGCTAAGTAGCAGTTCTGCAGAAAAGGACCTAGGGGTCCCAGTGGACGAGAAGCTGGATATGAGTCAACAGTGTGCTCTTGTTGCCAAGAAGGCTAACGGCATTTTGGGCTGTATAAGTAGGGGCATTGCCAGCAGATCGAGGGACGTGATCGTTCCCCTTTATGCGACATTGGTGAGGCCTCATCTGGAGTACTGTGTCCAGTTTTGGGCCCCACACTACAAGAAGGATGTGGAAAAATTGGAAAGAGTCCAGCGGAGGGCAACAAAAATGATTAGAGGTCTGGAGCGCATGACTTATGAGGAGAGGCTGAGGGAACTGGGATTGTTTAGTCTCCAGAAGAGCAGAATGAGGGGGGATTTGATAGCCTACAATTACCTGAAAGGGGGTTCCAAAGAGGATGGAACTCAGCTGTTCTCAATGGTGGCAGATGACAGAACAAGGAGCAATGGTCTCAAGTTGCAATGGGGGAGGTCTAGGTTGGATATTAGGGAACACTATTTCACTAGGAGGGTGGTGAAGCACTGGAACACGTTACCTAGGCAGGTGGTGGAGTCTCCTTCCTTGGAGGTTTTTAAGGCCCGGCTTGACAAAGCCCTGGCTGGGATGATTTAGTTGGGAATTGGTCCTGCTTTGAGCAGGGGGTTGGACTAGATGACCTCCTGAGGTCCCTTCCAACCCTGATATTCTATGATTCTTGTCTAACCTATTTTGTTTTCCAGGGTTTAGGAAAACTATTGCCTAAATCATGTGTTGTGCAGGGATTAAATGGGACCCTTAGGACTGATTTTTTTTTGTATGCTAATCTAATATTTTAAAACTTAACACAAGTGGAGTGCAGCTGACAAACTACACAGTAGCTGCCATGATATATAGCACTTATGTAGCTCTATATGTCTTCAACACTGGGCAAATATTAACAAATGCTCCTAACAATCCCATGTGTTAGACAAGTCTTGTTTTTATTTATATGTGGAAACAAAGATACAGAGAGATTAAGGTGCTGAGTGCTGACCGGTCTCATTGACTTCAGATGGAATTGGGTGCACTCAGAACTTCTGAAAATTAAGCCCTGAGTGAGTTGCCCAAGGTAGGTAGTCTGACAGTTATGCTGTTATGTTGTTGCTTTTCATCCAAAGATATCAAAACACTTTATACAGGTGGTGGTATTGTCACCATTTCACAGATAGAAAACAGACACAAGAAATGACTTGTCCAAGGTCACCCAGCATGTCAGAGGTAGAGCTGGAAGTAGAGCTTGTCTCCTGAGTTTTATCACTCTGTCTAGTTGGGCACACATGCTCCCAAATATGTTTGCTTAATTGCTTATCTCTTGATTTCCTGACAATAAGTGGGATCTCTAAGGGGCAGATTTTCAGCTTGTATAAATCTGTGTATAGCCATTAAAGTTAATGGAACTTTACAACAGCTGACAAATTTATTTGGGCATAAGCTTTTGTGTGCTGGAATTTCTAACACAAATAAGCAGTGAGTACAGTGATATTGGGCATTCTCTTCATAGCTATGTTTACCACAAATATGTTGAAATGTGAGTGTAGGTGGCTGGCGGTGGGTGATGAGGATTATTTGTTCTTTTTAATTGACAAAGAAAACTAAAAAGTATGTGGGGGGAAGGCACATAAAGAAAATCCTAATACCTGACTGGGCTCTGTTAGGTGACAATGAAAGCTCTGTGAGATCATTTACTGGCAGTACTATACCTTAAACCTACTCAAATGATCATTCCACTTAGAACATTTATAAAAACAAACCTAAAACTGTACATTCTAAAATAAAATTGACGTTCCAGATGCATAGTGCACAATTAAGTATGATTGCAGATGACTATAGATATGTAGCTGACAGTAAATGTCACTTTAAAATTCACAAAATAGTGATATAAAATATAGCAGAACACTTAAGGAAATTAGTCTTTGAAAGGTTTTTTGTCAGTATATTAATCAATGCTACTGCTGCAGAGCCAGGGTTTATCATATTTTATACCTTGTTTATGCATTTAGTGACCTGCATCTAAAGATGTCAGGCCTTCATGGAAAAAAATATATGCAATAGAGTTGTGCTGTCAATTATTGTATTAGAGTCTAGTGCAAAATGGTTGAATCTATCACACACCTAAATGAACACAATATGTTGGAAGGGTCAACACAGCTTTTGCAAAGGGAAATTTATGCCTCACCAACCTATTAGAATTCTTTGAAGGCATAAGCAAATGTTTGAACAAGTATGATCCAGTTGTATATGGTGTACTTGGACTTTGAGAGAGCCTTTGACACGATCCCATGCCAAAGGCTCTTAAGCAAAGTAAGGAGTCGTGGGATAAGAGGGAAGGTTCTCTCATGGATCAGAGACTGTTTTTTGCTGAGTCATGCTTAAGTTATTTGGGGGGGACGTTCAGACAGCTTCACAGAAATGAATTGACTGTGGTCTAAGAGCATTGAAGAAGGGACTATTTTAGTGAGAGAGGTAATTGGAAGCAGAGAGGGAGAAGAGCAAGGAACCCTGAGAACAGCCAGGCTTCATGTCAATACTTAGGCTGAAGTCTGTTCTATGTAGTGATTTGAGTTCTCAGTAAAGCCAAACCCTAGGAAAAGGGCCAAATTGGGTCTATATCAGTATATGTGTTTACTCCATTCAGAGCAGAATTGGAACAATACATGCTGACATTGCTGTTTCTATTGCATGCCGTTTGTCCCTTTTTATTGTGTGCAAAGTCATGTTGTAGTAATAGTGTGCATGTATAATGAATACTTGAAGTTTGTAATGGCAAGTGACACATGTTAATAGGGATGAAAACCTCACAATATCTTGAACATGTATGTGATACATCAGACATACCATACAAGTTTCAGTGCTACAAAGATGAAGCCACTGTACATTTAAATGCAGCATGCTGGCTTCTTCCATACTTCCTACAGAATTATTTTTTGTAGGCCACTGCCATAAGAATCTAATGGTCCCACTGGGCCAGAGCTTCCTGCAGCTGCAGAAGGCAGCAGGGCAGGGTTTTCCTCTTCTTAAATATTCATCTAAATGGGCTTTGCTATTGCAGTGCAGGAGAAAATCAGTATAAATGTGTTGCTTGTACAGGTGAAAGAATCTCACCTTTCTTTTAGCTAGCCTTTACAAAAAAAGATTGGCATTAACAATGATGGTTTTGTTCTTTAGCATCTGCTTTCCTCCTTAAAGTATTAAGTCTTATAACACTGCAGAGTGCCTAGTTGTTTCCATGCCACTCATTAGGAAATCTCCCTTTCCTCATCAGCTCTCATAATATTAGACAATCGACAGGAAAAGGACATACACTTCTATTGATTAAAAACTGTACAGGCTGGTGAATAAAGAAAGAATAGAGACAGCTTTTCAGAGTGGCAAAGGTTCAAAGGGATTTGCAGTCTTTCCAACCAATCTTTGATCTTTCATTTAATGTAATCACAGACAAATTTCCCCCACCCTAAAGGACCCTGGTGATAAGGGTGCTGGTATCGAAGGCAGTGTCAAATATAATAGGGCCTGGTCCTGCCAGGCACGGAGGGAGCCTCCTGGCATTGCTCAGCACCCCACATGATTGGGCTCACAATGAGTAATGCAACAGGATATGAAAATAGGATGCAAATGGCAATTCACTGTCAGTGTTCAGTGGAATGTCACTTAATGCAAATAACAGCCTCAAGTGTGTGTGGTGTTTTTTTTTTTGGGGCGGGGGGTTAGGTAGCATTAATTCTCTCTCCTTTCTAAATTTAGCAAATTCTAATGGTAATAAATGCAGACCTGTGCTAGAGATCCTGGGCATCAAATACATTACATCTTAAACAAGTTTCCCCCATGACTCTTCCTTGCTGAAATAATAAATGGCAATTTTAAAATCTCTTATCTTGACTTAATTACTGCTGCAATGCAAAATTGATCAACTATCAGACTTAAATTAATACTTAAATATGGGCATATAAGTAAGATATAATGGGAAGATTAAAGGAGCAGAAATTTTAACTGGGGGTCTGAACCATGCATTCTTTATAGATACCAAAATCCTGTTTTGTTATCCCTTATTGTTACCACATCCAAATGTTGGTATTATTAGTTGCAAAGCTAAAATTAAGTGACTCATAATTGTCTTGGTAAATCTGACCACCACTAGCAAGTAGATATTTTTTTATATGCAAACAAGCAATGAAAGTCAAATTATCCTCAGTGATGTAGGGTGTGACCTGTGGATTTCCTGATTCAGATGTCTTTGCAAAAATATGAAGCACCTGTGTGAAATGCAGGGATTAATGAACAATGGGGGGGGGGAATATGATCTCCATTTTACCCAGTTAGATTTAAAAATGAAATTCTATATGAACCTTTTTTCATGCTCTGAGGTGTTCAGATAGCTTTGTTCTCATTTTGCATCCCTTTGCCATTCCAGATCCTAGTCAAGACCAGAAATGAAAGTATACAAAATCCTTTTTAATTGAAAAAAAGCCTTTTCTTATGAGCTTACCAGCCTGATTTTTTGCAGACTCAAGTGGTTCTAACAGTTTGATACTTCACTTAAACTGTCCTTAAACATCTGAACTTTTGATATTTATTAACAAAATTGAATCCATACCCCAAAGGGATTGCATGTAACTTTTATCTGTTATGACTCAGTCTTATCCAAAGCCCACTGAATTCAACAGAGACTGCCATTGACTTTAGTAGACTTTGGATCATGTCCTTGATTTGTGTAATGTAACTTTTTTGTCTATAGGAGTCTGCTGTGTGCAGCTGCAGGAAGTCATTTTGAGAGGCACAGTTCAGTGCAGCCTGCTATATAGGAGACACTGTGTGTTCTCTCACGGATATGTTTATGTTCACTCTTTAAGTAAAAGGAAGATAATTTTGATTGTAAGCTTGTGCTTGCTCTTTATCTCTGGGAAAGAATAGCACAAATCTTTTTGGAAGGCCACTCACAGCTAGTCTTAATACTGATATAAAATACCTTAGCCATAAATGTTTGGAGAGGCATTAGATTTAGTTATATAGAGTCAGTCTGCAACTCCTATTCATACTGAGTAGTACCTTATTCTGGAAGTATTCACTGATGTTACATGCAGATTAAGTCACTACTCTGTATGAATAAGGGTTGTAAAGTCTAACCCATAGTTGTAGGTAGTGGAAGATTACATGGATGAATCCTATTGTAGGCCCTAAAGGTCACTTTAAGCCTCTGACTCTCTGGGATTTAAACTTCTACAAGCTTTGTCTTTAAGTCTGGTTCTCTACATGAAAGCTGAATTAATTTTAGAGGTGTGTGTGTGTGTGTGTGTGTGTGTGTGTGTGTGTGAGTGTGAAGAGTTTGAGACAGCGACTCTACAATGGGTGATTCTGGTAGATTGACAGTATTAAAAAAAAAAAAAAAGTGGAATCCAATCTTTAATTTCTTTTCTTTTTTTAAGTAAATCAACAATAGAACAAGCAGACCCCAGCCCTGCAAAAATCAATCAGATTGAATTGACTGTAAAGTCATGCACTGCACTGAAAGAGCATCATTAACATGCCAGTTATGATTAGATATCTGTTCAGCTTTACTATTCAAGGACAGAATTTTACAGACTTCTCTAAACCTTACAGTTAAAGGTTTTGTATTAAGTAAAATTTTAAAACTTGGTTAGTTAAACAATCTGTAAACAATCTCCACTTAACCATAAATATGTGAAAGATATTGTGTGAAGCCTACATTTAAAAAAAAAAAAGTCACAGGTCCATTGCACTTTATTTTATGCAATCATTTATACCAGAGCGAAGTGGGTGTAAAATGCTATCAGATTACTATGGTGGTATTCTAATACTCACTCTGTACTAATTTAGTTGACTATACAAAGTAAAAGCAATGGAAAAGCAAACTGCATGGTTTTGTTATAAAAGCTGAAGGCTAGATCAGTGGGTTGCTCATCTGGAAATTAGAATGATGGTGTACTAACTACATCAGTACCACACAAGTCATTGGTGCTGTGCATAGGCACAGCATTCTTCTCACACTGATCACACTCACTCACACATACTCAGGCCTTGATCCTGCCTTGTGATCATTCTGTGTGGTAGTATGTAGCTGCTCTTCAGGTGAGTTATCAGTAGGCGTTGGCCCCCTGTGCTTATGCACAGCTCATCATAGGGTCAGGGCTAATCTCCTAAAATAACAAATCCAAAAAGGAATTAGCAATACAATTATCAAAGTGGGTATGTAAAATCTTCCTTTTTCTTCATTTGTTTATTTCTGATAACTAAATTTATTTGGCAAAAAGACTGCTGCAATTCCTTCAAAAACTTCCCATAAAATATTTGTTTTTTTACAGACAACATTTTGCACCTGCACTTCATGCAGACTTTTTCCTGTCAAAATCATGGATGCAATTCACTGAGTGGGGGGGGAATGGAGGCTCAATTTGAAAATTAGGCTACAGGGTGACAACCTTAAGCCAACAGGAGTTTTGCTGTTGGCTTCAATAGGACTAGGATTTCACCCCCAGGTTTCTTACTGTATATTAGAGTACCAACACAGAATGTGCACACTCATTCTGAAGAAACTGGTCATAAGTGTGTATGTGTGAATAGACTGGTGTGCAATTTTTGTTTTAAAAAGTTGTCACTTCTGCAAGAGGATCAGAACACACTTGTTGCAAAGAAAGTCATTCAGAAACATTTAAGATGTTCAATGTGTTTTTTATTATACAGCTTCCTATAATTGTGGGGAAGTCTTAGTGGATTACATTAATAGTTTAAAAAAGGAATACCTGACCTGAATTTAAAAGAAAGTTGAATAGGATCTAAGTAACTTTTGAAAAAACAGCATGATCTTTTTCAGATCCTGATCTATGGCTGGGGAGCATTAAACCTATTCAGCTGTTGGTGCCGGTTGTGTGGGTTTGTGTGAGATTCATTTTAATCTTCTAGGAACAGGAGTGCTGATGAACACTGAAAAGTACCCAAGAGAGAACAGGACTTGATGGTCTTAAGATATCCTTTGTAATGGAGAAATTTTGCCAAGCAAGCATTTGTTTTTGTCTTCCATATGATGTCCACTTTGACTGTGTAAGGGAAACAATAGTTTTTAAATAAATACCCCTCTGTGTACTAGCAATGGAAACAAACTACAAAACTCTCTGGATCTGAACTTCTAACAACCCAAATATTTATGGAGTGTTTAGACCTGAGGTTTAAATCAGGCTCATCTCTAATATACACTAAAAGCTAAATTCAGCCCAGGCACATAAGGAACCACAAATCCCATCAAAATCCATACAAATTGCACCCACTTATGCCCAGGATGAATTTGGCCCTATGAGTTGTATTGCCTCTTTGTACTTTATTTTTCAAAAAATCTGTTCCTTTAGGTATCTTCTTTCACGCTGTCTGAGGCTGCTTGAATGGGGAATATGTTATTGCTACCATTCTGGCAACTGGAATAAGAAAACCTGTTTGTGGCAGCATTGCATCACTATATTTAGCCAGTCCGAGTCTCCTCTTCAGCTACTTCAGCACTACTTCAAGATTTCCCTCTATTACACCTTGGTATCCCCTATGTTTACTTATAATATCTCAAGACACTGATGCAGGGCAGACTGGTTATTCATTACATGTGATGTTTCTTGGCAGGATCCTCCTTCTAAGATCCGGCTGCATAGAGTAGCTGTTAGTGTTTTGTGGCCTTCTGCAGAAGAACTTTACTGCTAGATTTACTGGAATTAAACTAGAAAGCTAACATTTTTTCATGTAATGAACTAACGTGATTATTTCTCTACCAATCGAAGATAGCTGAAGCAGCTAAGACTGGGTTTACATTCTCTTCCTGACCAGAAATACAGTTACTCGTAAGCTGCAGGACAGATAAGAGAGCATCCTGGGGGCAATCTCTGTTGTATATTTATAATCAGGAGGCTTATGTTACGCCATTCTTTGCTCCCAATATCTTATTTTTCTTTTGTTTCCCTTCCAGCAGGTCTCACATATACAACACATTTAAAATACCCCAAAGGTTGGTAACATTCAAAAAGAGTGATTACTTGGGCTCATGTTTCATTCCCTCACCAGTGTGAATTAGTGAGGATAAAACTATTATCTCTCCTACATATGCTAAGTTCAAAGTTTGTAACAAAGCTACCACGTGTTGTCAACAGGGACACAACCTTCAACACCAAAAGAATAGGTCTATCACTTGAGCTGAAAAATTAACTAAAGAAGTTGCAGAACACTAGTTTTTAGAGTCTGTCCCTGGAGAGAGACATGCTCATACTACTCAGCCAGCAGTTGCATTATATCACCACACTTTTTATTATTGGCAATGTGGAGACACAATCAGAAATCCCTTTGGTTTGTTCCCATGATTGAATTTGACAATTTAACAATTTTAACCATTTGAACTGGCAGCTCACTGTCTGATATATGTGGGCAGTTCTGAGTCTTAGCAAACTGTTTGAAAGTGATAATTTATGAAGAATCTTCTTACTCCTGCCTTCCTTTTTATATTGGTTGTATAGGGAAGAAACAAAAGAAATTATGCAGTGGAATTAATATACTAGGAGAGGTTTTCAACAGGATAGTTCATCTTGGTTTGAAATGCCATTAAGGAAGAGTATGTTCATGTGAAAATCTCAAAACAAACAAAACCACAACAACTTGTGGGAAGCAGTTGGAAGTGTTGGTATAAATATATTCATGGTATTCCTAAAAACACTGAAAACCACAGCAACTAGATATGGACTGTGAGGGGCTTCTACTACTATTCTTTATCTTGTTTAAAGTTTCTTCAGAGATATGTGACTAGTGTGATGTGATTTTAAGATTAGTAATAATGAATACCCAGACTGATCAAAATATTCATTTCAGGTAGCACTGGTGGGGAAAATAGTTGAAAGTAAAATTTCACAAACATTTTCAACCTCCCCCTCATATTTTTCACTGAAACAAATTTTTTTTAAAAAGTTTGAAATTGGAAAAAAAAAATCGGAAATTATTTCTCTCCTTTTTTCACCCAATTCTCCCCTTCCAGCTCTTTTCTTGTGTGTGTATGGGGGAAATAAAGAAAAGGGAAGAGAAAGCAAGGGGGAACCCTACAAAAAATTCATTTTGACCAAAAAAACCCACCCCACTCTCAACTTTTGAAAATACAGAATTGTTTTGTGAAAAGGTTTAGTTTATTTTTCATTGAATAAATGTCATTCAGTTCTAATTTCAGGTTTATGCTTTTTGACGCCTTTAAAGAGATGCGAAAATAGAACTAAAAGAACCTTCCATCCTCTCCAGTTCTCGCCTGCCTCCTACTTCAATACAGATAATGACTTTTAGCATACTTATATTCTAGTTGCTTTATTTCCTCATATAGTTACTCCTATTCTTCTGCCACCTTCCCCTTCCAACAAAGCAAACAGCTCTCTGCGTTTGACATACAGAACTGATGTCATCACCCAATATTTCATTGCGCCTCTTTGACATGTAGAAGGAAAGAATGCAGCTCCACATTCCAAAGGAAAATATCTCTACTGGCAGAAAAATCTTCTAGGATCAATTCTTAAATCTCTTCTGAAATTACACTTACACTTCGTATAGTGTTGCCAAGAGGGAAGATAGACTTTCCAATACTGTTTGAATTTAGTTTATCTACTACTGGTTTTGAAGTTATTCCACGTACAGTACATTATCTTGAAATAAAACCATTATGCTGGTTTTGAAGCTGCACAGTAATTGACTTTGTCTGCAATTTACAATAAAATTTATCCCACACTACCAGTACCAAGCTGGTACAATTAAAAATATAACTGAATGGCAATTTGGGGATGAATGTTCATTGTACAAGTGTATTATTAACAAATGTGTAGTGTTCTCAGTTTAATTCCCTAAGTCCAGTAGCTGAAAGTGAAATATGGATGGCTAACTCTTATGAGCACATATCCCCTTTCCAGCTGAACCAACAGTAAAATGCTGAGTTGGATGTTGTACATTGAATTGGAACCAATGTGATACAGGCATGTGAAGCTTTCAGGAAATATGCACTGATCACCTATTGGCAGTTTATAGGTTGATTATTACATATATTTTAATTTTTTTAAAAAGTCAAATGACAAACTACAAACAGTGCACTTAAGGCCCGATTATCCAGTCTGCTAATGCCACTCTGTGCTAAGGAGTATTCTTAGGGGTACGTCTATACTTACCTCCGGGTTCGGCAGTAAGCAATTGATCTTCTGGGATCGATCCCGGAAGTGCTCGCCGTCGACGCCGGTACTCCTGCTCCGCAAGAGGAGTAGGCAGAGTCGACGGGGGAGCCTGCCTGCCGCGTGTGGACCTTTGGTAAGTACCTTTAAGTTCGAACTGGGGGGTTAGTGTGGACCAGCCCTTAGAGCTGCTCCTATAGGTGCAGGTGGCTCCAAAAGAATGGAGAAGTTGTCATGCTATTCTGTTACTAAAGAGAAGGGTTCAATTCCCTGCTCTGCTACGGACTTCCTGTGTGAGTATGGGCAAGTCGTCTAGCACCTCTCTCTTGATTTCTCATCTGTAAAATGGGAACCAAAGCTCTTTCTTTCCTCAGTTGGTGTGAGGATCAAAAACATTACTATACCTGTATGCCTTACCATTTTGAATGTGTCCAGATAAGTACTTAAGGCAGACAGAACAGTTAACCTCTGAGATTGGAAAACTTTTGGTTCAGTCTGAGTTGTCATTCAAGCTAGGTTGCCAACTTTCTAATCACACAACACTGAACACCTTAGCTCTACCCCTTCCCTGAGGCTCCACTCCCGCTCACTACATTCCCCCTCCCTCAGTGGCTCACTGTCCCCCACCCTCACTCACTTTCACTCCCCTGGGACAGGGGGATGAGGTGGAGGGGGGGAGGGCTCTAACTGGGGGTGCGGGCTCCAGTGTGGGGCCAGAAATGAGAGGTTCAGGATGTGGGGGGGAGCTGCAGGTTGAGCCAGAGGGTTGGGGTGTAGGAGAGGGTGTCAGCTCTGGGCTGGAAGTGCTGGCTCTGGGGTGGGGCCAGGGATGAGGGGTGCAGGAGGGGGTGAGGGCTGGGGATGAGGGCTTCAAGACATGGGAGGGGGCTCTGGGCTGGGGCAGAGGGTTGGGGTGCGGGCTCTGGGATGGGGCTGGGGATGAGGGGTTTGGGGCGCTACAGGGGGCTCTGGGTTTGGGGAGGCTCAGGGCCGGGGTAGGGGGTTGGGGCATGGGCTTCCCTCCAGTGGCTCCCAGTCAGCGCCACAGTGGGGATGTTAAGGGAGGCTTCCTGCCTGTCCTGGCTCTGCGGAACATGCTGCGCCCCAGAAGCAGCCTGCTGCAGGTCTGGCTCCTAGGCAGAGGCACCTCTGTGCGCTGCCCCCCCCCCAGGCACTGCCCCCCGCCCAGATCCCATTGGCCGGTTCCCAGCCCATGGGAGTGCGGAGCCGGTGCTCGGGGAGGGGGCAGCGCGTGGAGCCCCATGGCTCCCCAGCCTAGGAGCCAGACCTGTTGGCTGCTTCTGGAGCACAGTGCAGTGTTAGAACTGATAGGTACTAGCCTGCCTTAGCTGGGCAGCACCACCGACCGGCCTCTTAACAGCCTGGTTGGTGGTGCTGACTGGAGCCACCAGGGTCCCTTTTCAACTGGATATTCTAGTCGAAAACTGGACACTGGTCACGCTAATTCAAGCAGATGCTCAGATTTTCACGTGGTTGGTTCATATTCATCTAATCCTGTTCACTGATCCTTATTTAAAAATTGGTTTGTATTCCTGATTTCATTAGGCCAAACTTTCTGGTGGTATAATTCCGATTAAGAGAGTTTGACCTAATGTGTTGGGGAGAGAGAATTATCTACTAAAATATTATTATATGGGATCTATTATCTTAAATAATATTACATGTGAAGAAATTTAAAAGCACCAGCACTTCCAAGCAATATACTATTGAGAATATAAAACAGAGTTCTCTGCAGACAGTTTGTAGTAAAATCCTAACTAGCCTGTAATGTAAGCTAAAGGGTTTTTAGAGACTCCAATGTATTCAGGAAGTCTCTTTGTTTAGATAAGTAATAAATATTTCTTTCTTCAGGAGCCTGCAAAATTTCAACAATGGGAGTTGGGGAAAGTAACAGTTTCTTTTCAAGTTAAAAATACCTGGCTTGGCTGAATTTGTGTTGAGATAATCCATTTCAGTGCACACCAACCATAGACTGATTATGGGAAGGAAGAGAAAACTACTGTCCTTTCATAAGTAAGGGGAATCTTCCACTAATACAGTGTACATCAGAGCACATTTCCTATTAAGCTATGACTCTTTGAGCTCTGATGTATTTTGCCTGTATATAAAGTATGCACATTTAACTAACATCTTATTGCACTGTATTTTTTCTGTATTTCTATTCCTACTTTAGAAATACTACCAGGAGAAATGAATGTATCAGATGCAATAACCAGGTAAATATTACATTATATACAGACACACACTAGGTCACCTAGTCTTATATACCAATCAGCCATTTTACACTTTCTAGTAGTCCTAGCAATTCACACAGTTAACTCCTGCTTTATTAGACTTGGTTGCAATATACATGTTCTTTGTTCTTTACTCATATTTATTACAAAATAAAGAACTCAGGAACAGATTTTCAGCCACAGATTTGCATTTCCAGAAACCAAGCTGAGGGTTTCTCCTGCATGGGAGAATCCTCTGGTAGTATAGGGCTGGGGCAGTGGCATTAATTCCCCTTCTTGCTCTCCCATTGTGCGTGTTTGTGTGTGTGGGGGGGGGGGGGGAGGTGACCAGAGGAGAAAAGGTGAAGCAAAAGGTGCCTCTGATCCCCAGTTGCCACAAGAGCTCTGAAGAGTCATGATTAGGTAGGCATAAATTAGAAGAGTTATTTTCTAATTTATTACAAGGATTGGGGAAACCATAAAGGTGGCTTAAAGCCACTTTTGTACCCCACTTCCGTCCCCTTCTTGTATGCCAAATCCTTCTCAAAGTATCTGACTCTTAAGTTCTAAAAGAGAGTCTGTATTCAGTAGTCCTCCAAGTTATCTTCTATCTTTCCTAGAATGTTTGTGCTTATAGAAGTTTCTATAGCAAATGAATAAAGTCAGCATTTTTATTTCTGCAACTCCAGCATTATTCTCCTTGGGTCCTCATAACTGCGTCTCACAACATCTGCATACATGTGATTGCCCAATCACTGCACTCCACCAGGACACTGAAAGAACATTTGCGCTCAGGTAACTGGCATCACAGGAGATGCTTCATATTTTGAGAGTCTCTGCCACAGTCATAGGGGCCAGGGCTGTAGCCTCAACTGATTGTCTCTCTAGACTGGCCAAGTCCAGTGCAGTATCAATTAAGGCAATGCCATATAGTCCAGAGGTGATCAGCATTTTTGATTCCATCAAAGCAAGTTCGATATAACGCGGTTTCACCTATAACGCAGTAAGATTTTTTTTTGGCTCCTGAGGACAGCGTTATATCGAGGTAGAGGTCTAGCTCACCATTCGGGACCACAGTCATTGGTCCCTGGAGCTCTTTTTGGTGACCCGTAGAGCCACTCAAGTCAAATACACAAAGTAAAGTGGTGCCAAAAATTAAAATGTTGAAGGGATGCTACTCTGAACATTGTTCAGTTTTTGGAACACATTGGCCCAGATCCTCAGCTGCTGTAAATTGCCATATCTCCATTGGCTTTGGTTTCAAAATATGGTGGTGGCTCTCAACTCATCTTTTCCAGCAAAACCAACTTCAGACTAATTATAGCATAGATGAAAGGCTGACCTACTCAGGATTTGTAATGAACTACATATTAGCTTTAGCTGTCTTTCTTGTCTAGTTTGATATTGTCATTGTTTTGGTCCCATGTGTAGTAAAGTATTACACAGTTGTAGTGGAATATAAACCATGAGGTGGATTGTTTGAAACTGCATTGGTTTTAATAAAATATGTTTGTATTTATCTTCAATGTGTCAAATGCTGACTCCCAGGGATCTATTCTGGGGTAAACTACTACACTTTGGAGTCCTTTATTAAGCAGTACTTGGTGTGCCCTCTTACTTCTTCTCCAACCCTTGCTGTTTAACCTGCTCAGCTAAAATTCTAACCTTGACTGGCTAGAAATTCAATGGACTGCTTTTCTCCAAATTGCTGTTGATTAGCACATGACACTGTTGCAGAAAGTTGAACCTCTTTGGTAATGCTCTGCTTTACTCTGGCTAATCTAGAATGAGGTAATTAAATTTCTGAAAAGGCCACGAGTGTGCTTTGTCATGTCATTCTTGTACTGCAGTGACTTTGCTGGTTCATTTACATCAGGTAAATTGATTTAAAATGCTAGCTCTTCAGTGGGGTGACAGTCTCTCACATATAGAATTTTTCTCATTTGTATGCATCAGGCAGGTTTAAATTCTTACTGCTCAGTCAGAACCACTTAGATTTTTAAACCCTAGATTTTATTATATTTAACAAACATTTTCATATTATACCTCTGTCCTCTACATTTGTGAAGCCTTAAAATTACACCCCCCTACTAGGGTAAATTCCACTAATACTTTGATTCTGTCACAGTGGTTTTCCCTTCCAATAGGTCAGATGGATTTTAAGACTACATGTCTTCAAAACTCACTGCAACAAGTTCCTATCTTTAGGGCAAAGTAAGTAATATATAACATTGTTCAAGACCTTTTTCAGGTCTAAAAAAAATGATATTTTGAGGTGCCTGGGAGAATCTGTTTTGAAAATAGATGTATTTCTTTGAATCCATGGTAAATATGCCAATTGGTCTTCTCAGCTGACATCCTTAGGGATTTAACTGAAATTGCCTAGGAGGATGCTCACATCACAGTGAACCCTATACATGTGTTTGTATAGTACTGCATGATGGTTATTTTGGACTTGTCACAAGATGCAAAATGTGTGTGTGTGTGAGCTTTGCATCTTGTCACAAGTCCAAAATGGGTCCTACTGAATTCTGATAGATTTGTAAATTAGCACCGACATTGAAGATGTCATTTTGTTAGTATTTGCTTTATAATTGCAGGAGTTAAAGCTGCTGTTTCATCCCAGACAAGTCATGGCTTTAACTCCTTTTACTTTTGCACTGTCTTGAAGCCTTAAAATTACATATTTCTAGGCTTGCAGAATGAATTGTATTGCTTAACCTTGAGTAATCATAAAAAGGCATTCTCTTTTGAAAAATGGGTGTATATGTAATTCAGATGAATTTTCCTTAAACACATTGGACCTGATTCTCAGTTACACTGAAGCCCACCCTCTTTCTTCTACTTTGGCAATGAAAAGGAGCTCTAAAGGGGGTGGAAACTGTCCCCAGAGACTATTCCCTGTATGGAGGCCTCCACAGCTGCTACAGAACTGTCATAAGGGCTCTAAAGGAGCCATGGTCCCAATTCTGGACATTGGACACTGGGAGGAGATATGAGAACATTGTTCTAAGGCTGTTTTCAGATTATCACAGCAGACTAAATGTTAGAGTAGCCTGAGGCAACTCTAATTTACAACAGGTTTGAACAGGCCTTTAACTGACACACAACATGGAGGAGTGCAAAGATGTCTTACCCCCAACTTCTTCTATTCCTGCTCCAAGTACAAGAATGGAGTAACTAAGAATCAGTTGCAGTGGAACTGAGCTGAATTTGGCCCAATGAGCTTTTGTAGCCTATGTCTAAGTGTGTCAAAGGTTGGTAAAGCACTGTCTCTGCATTTAAAATAAACAATGACTCTCCTGTGTTTTAGTTCTTGAATACTGAACTGAATAAAATTAACAATTTATACATTACATAAACTGTGTGTTAACCTTATAAACCTAGGGTTTGCAGACTTTAAACAGTTTAGAAAATTTCATGATAATTTTATCTGCTTTCCCTCACAGTATATAAAATGTAGGGGTATAATTTTTCTGCAGGATGTAAAAATGTAATACTTAAGGCCTGAGCTCACCAAACTGCTGACCAACAGAAACAAAACCTGTTTGCTATATCCCGATGACCATTACTACTTTTTATTCTGAAGGCTGTCTCCCTCCATGGGAGGGTTATGTGGTATTTGGCTGCTCCCTTGTGACTGCTCTTAGCACTATTGGAAATTATGTAGAAAAGAGTATGGGCCTGATCCAAAGTCCACTGAAGTCCGTGCGAGTCTTTCCAGTGACTTCAATGATAGGGGCAGATTAAAATAAGTGAGCAAGCGTTAAACAAGAGTGACCGTTATGGAACCCAGATCCCGGGGAGGGAGGCTATGAAAAGGATTGAGAATTGACAGTAGTGGCGTAGTTCATTGGCATCTTTCAGTTGCTGCTGCTGAGATTACCCTTGGACATCAACATAGTGCAGAGCCAGTATCTGTAGTTTCCATGACTTTTATCTATAAAGCTATGGTTCTTGTGCTGTATTATGCACTTCTAAAAGGCAGGCTTCCATTTTTCTACTAGATCATATTCAAACTATGAATGTTTTGACTAGAGAATATTTTTCCTTTTTTTTTTTTATAGGTGAGAATGTAAATATAGATTTTTCTATTCCATATAGGTTCTTATACTGTGCTTATCATCCTAGTATCTGAGCACCACTTAATACTAGACTAGGGTTACCAGGCGTCTGGTTTTCGAATGGAGCACCTTTTTCAAAAGGGGACCCTGGTGGCTTCGGTCAGCAGAGCTGACTGGGCTGCTAAAGTCCGGTTGGCCGCAGCACCAGGGTGGGACAGGTAGGCTCTGTGCCCGGCTCCACGCAGCTCGTGAGAAGTGGCTGGCTTGTCCCTTTGGCTCCTAGGCGGAGGGGTGGCCGGGGGGGGGTCTGCATTCTGTCCCCACCTGCAGGCTAAGTTTATTTTCAATACATATTTTTGTTCTTTTTTACTGTTAGGGTTTCAATAACTTCCATTCTATCTATAAGCATGCTTAGCAGAGAGATTATATTTTAAACAAAACTATAAATCCCCCAGTATCAGATCAGGGGTCAACAGAAAGGACCAAGTGTACCTAGAACACTGGAACAAAAACAAATTTCAAAACCCTTTTTCTGTTTCTCAGGGGAAAAAATGAAGTGATCCAGTGACTCCTAGTCTAGTGGTATATGCAAGGTACTAATGCATGAGATATGAATTCCAAAGATATGGTGATGAGTCACAACTTTGCTAAATGCCAAATTTATTTAATAAATAGAATACCTTCATTATATACTACCAGCAACCTTAAAATTCTCATTATTCTATGGCAAGTATATGGATGAAGTAATTTAAGAGTATATGGTAAAGAAGATCTACAATTTAATCTTCTCCCCCCCCCCATATGCTAAGAGCCCTATTCAATACAAAACAGCTTTAATCTCTAAACTACATAGCATGCTTTTCACGTGCATTTAATGTGTCCCTAAGTTGATTTATTTTTTTCTAGTGAAGAGGGTCCTAAGTGAGACTTACATCATTGAATTATGGTATGAACTTCTACCAAAAATACTCCATGAATGTCTTTCCATCCTACATAAACAATACGAGTATATAGTTTACACTCAGTGTGCTGATGGCAATGAAGTATTTTGTTCTCCAGAACATTCGTCAAATGCTTGTACTAAACTACTGCCTTTTTGGTGAAAATAGATCTTCCCAAAGTGTCAGAAAATATTTTACAAACTTTTTAGGATCTCAAGTTCACTGAAGGAGGTTCCCGAGTAAAATATAGCACTCATTAAATAATGCTGTTATAGCAAAAAGACTCAGAAAAGGGAATATTGACATTGTTTACAGTTGCTTTTAGTGAAATCTGTTCATCTATACAGTGTGTGTGAGAGAGAGACCATGTTAATTTACAATCTGATTGTGTTGCCTTTTAGTGTATTTTCAATGATGAACAGAGAATAAATCTAAATGGACTACAATATGTATCACATAGCAAATAAAAACAAGTAAAACCATATTATTTCAGACTGAGCATTCTCATCTATAATCCAGAATGTGCTATAATAGGACTTTTAAGTAATATAATGCACATGAGAATTTTGAAATCATAAAGTTACACAGTTCAAATTTAAGAAAAACACAAACTAATTAGCAATGCTTATTTTTGTATGAATTTAATGTATGATTAAAAGTCTCCATTGTGGGGGATTAAGCTCTTCTTTCTGCCCAGTGATTTCAGTTCCCTCTCTTCTCCTAAAATGTGTAGGCCTTCAAAATGCTGTGGTGTTTTTTTTTTTTTCATTGCTATGTAATAATCAATCTTATAGTCCAATATCTGCATCTAGACATGTAATAATATCTCAGCATGACCATTAAAGGATGTGAGTGCTAGCCATTTTAATACTTGCATATCTCTTCTTGAAATAATATAACTCATTCCACAGCTCTCTGATTTTAGCATTGTCTTCATTGGTTCTAGTCTTCTTAGATTGATTTTGATTTTAGAAATAAGTATATCTAAGCTAAAATGGGCCAGAATTAATTCCCCCCTTTGTAGTAATCTATTTTTATCAGTAGTGTTTAAGGAAACTTGCATATGAGAGTATACTTCATGGGCCTGATCCAAAGTCCAGAGAAGCCAATGAAAGTTTTCTTTGACTTCATAGACATTGGATCAGACCTTATACAAATATAATTGGTTCTAATAATAATTAAGCTAAAAACAAGGGATTGCCTCTGAGTAGTGTTTTCTGCACATATATGATAAATTGAAAATACCCAGTGTTTTTTTATATTGCACAAATGTGGGACTTATCTTTTCCTTTAGAAAAGGCATTGAGGTTTGCCACTTCACTCTTCAAAGCAGACACACCCAACTTTGTATAAATAATTTTGAGTAACATATTTTATGACGCATTTCCTATACTGAATACTTCCAGTAGAGGGAATTCAGAACACTGTGTGCATGGACTACTACATTATACCTGGATTAATATTTTTGGTGATTCATAATCTGGGGTTTTAAATCTGACCCTTTGGGACTAGTTTGTATTACTGTTCCATAACATCAATCACTCAACTGTCTTGCATGAGAACATAGTTTTGGTTATACTGTAAGATTAACTTCTTCCTGTGTCTGCCTAGCCAAAACTTCTGTTTACTTCCTGTGAATACTCTTCCATTCAGGAAGATAATAGCACACATGTAATATTGTTCTGAACCCAACCCATTGGGCTGCTAACAGGGAGTTTCGCAAGGGATTTCTCCAGGTGAAGGAGGAGCAAATAAAGCACCCTTGGGGTAAGTGACTGTCTGTAGTTTGTTTGGGGGTTACTCACTGTGTGCTGAGCTTGTGTTTGTCCGTTTGTTTGAAGGACCGTGTGCTGTGGCTGGCAGTTGGAAGCTGTGAGCTTCAAAGGAAGGTTTGAAAGCTAGAAGCCTCTGTTAATTGGCTGAGCCTTAGTCAGTGGTGGGGCTATCCAGCAGGCCAGGGCTTTATAAAGCAGTGCGCAAGCGACCAGGGAGCTTTGTGACCAGGGGCTGCTAACAGGGAGTTTCACAAGGGAGTTTGGAAGGGGAGTGGGAAGGGGGCACCGCCCCGGGCTGTTTTCTTTAAAACTATAAACTAAACTACAGTCAAAACTTCCTGATTTAAACAACACCCTTTCATTAACTAGGAGACCATGCAGGCAGAAACCCAGCAGCAGAGTGGGGGCTATCCAATTTATTGCGCTGAGTGCAGCATGTATGATTACCTGCCCTGTGGGCGGGTGGCGTATATGTGCATTCGGCGCAAGGAGCTCCTGGCCCTCAGAGACCGCGTACGGGCTTTGGAGGCCAGGGTGGCGGAACTGGAGGAGCTAAGGGAGGCAGAGAGGTATGTTGATGAGGCTTTCCGGGACACTGTAGAATTCTCCCACCTCCGGTCAGACAGCCCCTGTGCTGTTGAGGAGGATGAAAGGCCCAGGGAAGCAGAGCAGTCAACGGGAGCAGAGGGAAACCTTACCATCTGGAAGGAGGGTCCCAACCATGGGGTTAGGGTATCCTCTTGCACTGAGGTTACCTCTCTGGGTCACTAGGAAAAGGCAGGTGTTAATGGGAGATTCGATGATTAGAAACATAGGTAGCTGGGTTTGTGATGACTGGGAGAACCGCATGGTGACTTGCCTGCCTGGTGCGAAGGTTGCGGATCTCTCGAGGCATCTGGATAGATCTATGTGTAGTACTGGGGAGGAGCTGGTGGTCGTGGTACATGTAGGTACCAGTGACATAGGGAAGGGTAGGAGAGAGGTCCTGGAGGCCAAATTTAGGCTGCTAGGGAAGAGACTGAAATCCAGGACCTCTATGGTGGCATTCTCAGAAATGCTCCCAGTTCCACGCGCAGGGCCAGGTAGGCAGGCAGAGCTTCAGAGTCTCAATGCATGGATGAGACGGTGTAGAAAGGAGGGGTTTAGATTCATCAGGAATTGGGGAAACTTTTGGAATAGGGGGAGCCTATACAGGAAGGATGGGCTCCACCTAAACCAAAGTGGAACCAGACTGCTGGCACTAAACATTAAAAAGGTTGCAGAGCAGTTTTAAAACTAGGAAATGGGGGAAAGCCGACTGCTGCAGAGGAGCATGTGGATCGGACAGAGACTTCTCTTCTATTGATAGAGATTCTCTAGGTTCTAGTCAGGAAGAGAGGATGGAAGAGAATAATGTAAGGGCCAGATCAGATGAGAAACATTCACATACAGAATCGGACACATCAGAAAAGGGCAGACAAATAGTGACACGTTTTTAAAGTGCTTATACACAAATGCTAGAAGTCTAAATAATAAGATGGGTGAACTAGAGTGCCTCATGATAAAGGAGGATATTGATATAATAGGTATCACAGAAACCTGGTGGACTGAGGACAATCAATGGGACACAATCATTCCGGGGTACAAAATATATCGGAAGGACAGAACAGGTCGTGCAGGGTGGGAGTGGCACTATATGTGAAAGAAAATGTAGAATCAAATGAAGTAAAAATCTTATGTGAATCCACATGTTCCATAGAATCTCTATGGATAGTAATTTCATGCTCTAATAAGAATATAACATTAGGGATCTATTATTGACCACCTGACCAGGACAGTGATAGTGATGATGAAATGCTAAGGAAATTAGAGAGGCTATCAAAATTAAAACCTCAATAATAGTGGGGGATTTCAGTTATCCCCATATTGACTGGGAACATGTCACCTCAGGACGAAATGCAGAGACAAAATTTCTCAATACTTTAAATGACTGCTTCTTGGAGCAGCTGGTACGGGAACCCACAAGGTTAAAGGCAACTCTAGATTTAGTCCTGAGTGGAGCGCAGGAGCTGGTCCAAGAGGTAACTATAACAGGACCGCTTGGAAATAGTGACCATAATATAATAACATTTAACATCCCTGTGGTGGGAAGAACATCTCAATAGCCCAACACTGTGGCATTTAATTTCAAAAAGGGGAACTATGCAAAAATGAGGGGGTTAGTTAAACAGAAATTAAAAGGTTCAGTGACTAAAGTGAAATCCCTGCAAGCTGCATGGGCGCTTTTTAAAGACACCATAATAGAGGCCCAAATTAAATGTATACCCCAAATTAAGAAACACAGTAAAAGAACTAAAAAAGAGCCACCGTGGCTTAACAACCATGTAAAAGAAGCAGTGAGAGATAAAAAGACTTCCTTTAAAAAGTGGAAGTCAAATCCTAGCGAAGTAAATAGAAAGGAGTATAAACACTGCCAAAATAAGTGTAACAATGTAATAAGAAAAGCCAAAGAGGAGTTTGAAGAATGGCTAGCCAAAAACTCCAAAGGTAATAACAATGTTTTTTAAGTACATCAGAAGCAGGAAGCCTACTAAACAACCAGTGGGGCCCCTTGATGATCGAGATACAAAAGGAGCGCTTAAAGACTATAAAGTCATTGTGGAGAAACTAAATAAATTCTTTGCTTCAGTCTTCACGGCTGAGGATGTTAGGGAGATTCCCAAACCTGAGCCGGCTTTTGTAGGTGACAAATCTGAGAAACTGTCACGGATTGAAGTGTCACTAGAGGAGGTTTTGGAATTAATTGATAAACTTTAACAAGTCACCGGGACCAGATGGCATTCACCCAAGGGTTCTGAAAGGACTCAAATGTGAAATTGCGGAACTATTAACTAGGGTTTGTAACCTGTCCTTTAAATCGACTTCTGTACCCAACGACTGGAAGATAGCTAATGTAACGCCAATATTTAAAAAGGGCTCTAGAGGTGATCCCGGCAATTACAGACCGGTAAGTCTAACGTCGGTACCGGGCAAATTAGTCGAAACAATAGTTAAGAATAAAATTGTCAGACACATAAAAGAACATAAATTGTTGGGCAAAAGTCAACATGGTTTCTGTAAAAGGAAATCGTGTCTTACTAATTTATTAGAGTTCTTTGAAGGGGTCAACAAACATGTGGACAAGGGGGATCCAGTGGACATAGTGTACTTAGATTTCCAGAAAGCCTTTGACAAGGTCCCTCACCAAAGGCTCTTACGTAAATTAGGTTGTCATGGGATAAAAGGGAAGGTCCTTTCATGGACTGAGAACTGGTTAAAAGACAGGGAAGAAAGGGTAGGAATTAATGGTAAATTCTCAGAATGGAGAGGGGTAACTAGTGGTGTTCCCCAAGGGTCAGTCCTCGGACCAATCCTATTCAACTTATTCATAAATGATCTGGAGAAAGGGGTAAAAAGTGAGGTGGCAAAGTTTGCAGATGATACTAAACTGCTCAGGATAGTTAAGACCAAAGCAGACTGTGAAGAACTTCAAAAAGATCTCACAAAACTAAGTGATTGGGCAACAAAATGGCAAAAGAAATTTCATATGGATAAATGTAAAGTAATGCACATTGGAAAAAATAACCCCAACTATACATACAATATGATGGGGGGCTAATTTAGCTACAACAAATCAGGAAAAAGATCTTGGAGTCATCGTGGATAGTTCTCTGAAGATGTCCATGCAGTGTGCAGAGGCAGTCAAAAAAGCAAACAGGATGTTAGGAATCATTAAAAAGGGGATAAAGAATAAGATGGAGACTATATTATTGTGCTTATATAAATCGATGGTATGCCCACATCTCGAATACTGCGTACAGATGTGGTCTCCTCATCTCAAAAAAATATCCTGGCACTAGAAAAGGTTCAGAGAAGGGCAACTAAAATGATTAGGGGTTTGGAAAGGGTCCCATATGAGGAGAGATTAAAGAGGCTAGGAATCTTCAGCTTGGAAAAGAGGAGACTAAGGGGGGATATGATAGAGGTATATAAAATTATGAATGATGTGGAGAAAGTAGGTAAGGAAAAGTTATTTACTTATTCCCATAATACAAGAACTAGGGGTCACCAAATGAAATTAATAGGCAGCAGGTTTAAAACAAAAAAAGGAAGTTCTTCTTCAAACAGCGCACAGTCAACTTATGGAACTCCTTGCCTGAGGAGGTTGTGAAGGCTAGGACTATAACAGCTTTTAAAAGACAACTGGATAAATTCATGGAGGTTAAGTCCATTAATAGCTATTAGCCAGGATGGGTAAGGAATGGTGTCCCTAGACTCTGTTTGTCAGAGGGTGGAGATGGATGGCAGGAGAGAGATCACTCTATCATTGCCTGTTAGGTTCACTCCCTTGGGGCCACCTTACATTGGCCACTGTCAGTAGACAGGATACTGGGCTAGATGGACCTTTGGTCTGACCCAGTACGGCCATTCTTATGTTCTTATGTTCATATTAAACCTGATCTGGATGCTAGTTTTGGGCCCCACACTAAAGAAGGATGTGGAAAAATTGGAAAGAGTCCAGCGGAGGGCAACAAAAATGATTAGGGGGCTGGAGCACATGACTTATGAGGAGAGGCTGAGGGAACTGGGATTGTTTAGTCTGCAGAAGAGAAGAATGAGGGGGGATTTGATAGCTGCTTTCAACTACCTGAAAGGGGGTTGCTAAGAGGATGGATCTAGACTGTTCTCAGTGGTAGCAGATGACAGAACAAGGAGTAATGGTCTCAAGTTGCAGTGGGGGAAAAACTTTCCCACTAGGAGGTTGGTGAAGCACTGGAATGGGTTACCTAGGGAGGTGGTGGAATCTCCTTCCATAGAGGTTTTTAAGGTCAGACTTGACAAAGCCCTGGCTGGGATGATTTAGTTGGGAATTGGTCCTGCTTTGAGAGGGGGTTGGACTAGATGACCTCCTGAGGTCCCTTGCAACCCTGATATTCTATGATATGTCAATTCACACTTCTCCATTATCCCTTTACCACAATCTTACAGGTTGAAGGCTTGTGGTCTTGAATAGGGAGTCAGGTGGTTTGAGACCTTGTGCAAAGTTCAGATCATTTTGAGCTATTTAAGAAAGACAGCAGTTACTCCAAAATGGTACAGTATGTTCTCCTGTATGCTCACTTGCTAACCTAATGATGCAACGGATTCAATGGAAAGTAAATAAACATACATTGAGGTTGTTGACACCAATATTGTAAATAGCACTGTGAGAGGTCCTTTGTGATTATTAATACACCTGTACCCCGATATAACGCTGTCCTCGAGAGCCAAAAAAACTTACCGCGTTATAGGTGAAACCGCATTATATCGAACTTGCTTTGATCCGCCAGAGTGTGCAGCCCCCCCCCCCCCGAAGCACTGCTTTACCGCGTTATATCTGAATTCGTGTTATATCGGGTCGTGTTATATCGGGGTAGAGGTGTAGTTCTTGGATGCAGTGGAGTCTCTGAAACTAGTATTTCTTCAGAGAATGTAATGAGCTCAGAATATCATCTCTGGAACTATTCACTTCTTTTCAGCCCTGTATAAGGGAAACAAAGGAAAAGTACGACGAATAGTATTATGTAAGATACCCAGACTAAAACCCATTCCAGTAACCATTTTAACAAACCAGAGCATTCCTTCTCATCTACTCGGTGACCATTAGAAATGCAAGCTGTACCATGTGTTTGTCAGCCATGTAAACAATCTCAAGAGAGGCTATGAGCAACAATGGAAATGGGATTCTCCAAAAAAAAAAAAAAAAAAAAAAAGTTGTTTTGAGTCAGCTTAGCGCTGGAGACTTTGTTACAAACTGCTACTTTTCTTCTGGTCTTACCTTACTGTTTATTTCAGAGAGACAGAAATAAGTTAGATACAACAGTGAATAGCTCAAAACAGCCATACTGTAAAATCCCAGTTCTCATGTTTCAAGCACTGTTTTTTCTATGTTTGGAGACTATTACTTTCTGCACTTGTTCAAGGAACAGAATAAAGATTCTCTCAAATAATATTTAATAGAGTTGCTTGGGATTTTGTCGTCTACACATTTTTTGTCAGAAAACGCCCTTCCCATTGCAGACAGGCACTTGAACCTTGGCCTCCCTCTTCCACATCCTAAGTGAGTACTCTAACCACAGGGCTAGTCATGTGTGTCTTTGTAGCTTTTGTTTTTCATGAAAGTAGAACAAAAACAAATTCTGAAACCTTGAACTTTTTCGTGACATTGAATTCTTGTTTTCTGGCCAGCCCTAGTAGTACTGTATTGGACATGTGGCTAAGAAAAATGGTACATTTCATCCAATTATCTCAAAGAATATTGGAATCATTAGTAAAACTGAACCTTGCAACATGCCTGTAATGTGATATTATTATCCTCATTTTACAGCTTGTAAATTACAATTGTGTTTTATCTTACTTAATATTCTTTTCAAACACGGAAATATGGAAAATATCGATATCCTATTCTGATCACACACATGCTGGGGTAATATTTATTACACTTCCATTTTCTGCATCTCAGCCTCATTCCTTGCTGAAGCACAGGACAGGGTTCTGACTTTTCAGGACTTTTTGGAGAGGATTACACATTCAAACCCCAGAGCTTTTGAGTCCAAAATCCTGAATATAGGTGTTAGCTTCCAGTAAGCTTCAGAAGGAGAGTACCATACAATTTCTTAGTAAACATTAATACACACACAGACTTTGTAAACAGTATTTGGAATGTTGATAAAATAACTTGGAAACAAATACTATTAAGCAGTAAATCTATCTGTGTTCCTTATCCAGACGTCCACCACTTTGCTGAAGTTCTGTATTTCAGTGTAAGGTTTCAACAGAACAGTTAAACTTCTATACTTCAGTACACAAAAACATTATTTCCCTGTAATTTTCTTTCAGAAAGAATTTTTTGGTTTATATAGTGTGGCCTTAATATATAGTTTGTTAACTTGATTCTCTTCAGAACTTGAGAAGATTGCAGCATTGCTCAATTCTTTTCCAAATACTTAGCCTTTGTCGGCAGATAAAAGTCTGGAATTCCTTGCAGCTTGGAACAGTTCAGTTCCTAGGTTAACAGTTCACTAGTCTCCTCAGTTTTTGGTGAGATAGGAAACCTGTAGCCATTACCCAAAATGGTATAGGTATTGGGATCACCATACAAAATATTTCCTTGAATTTCTATAAGGCTTTCCCTCTATAGAACACTATTTTCCTCCCATAATCCAACTAAGTCAGATAAGGATATAAAAATATCATTCCTGAATTCTGGCTTTTGTCCTCTCCATCAGTTACAATATCTCAATAGCTAAATGTAATTTCTATAGGCTCTGTACCTTCTAGGGGTAAAAAATTAACATGGCATACATTAAATTACTGGTAATTAAAAATCTGGCTGATAGGTCTCAAAATATAACTTTAAATGGGGAATCATCGAGTGGGTGTATTTCTAGTTGGGTCCCATAGGGATCAGTTCTTGGCTCTATGCTGTTTAATATTTTTATCAATGATCTGGAAGAAAACAAACTCATCACTTATGAAGTTTGCAGATGACACAAAAATAGGTAAATAATTAAAAGGAAAGGTCATCGATACAAAACAATCTGGATCTCTTGGAAAGCTGGGCACAAGAAAACAATGTTTAAATATGGCTAAATGTATATATCTAGGAACAAAGATTATAGGCCATACTTTCAGGATGAGGGACTCTGTCTTGGGAAGCAGTGACTCTGAAAAGGTTTGGAGATCATGGTGTATAATCAGCTGAATTTGAGTTGCTAGTGCAACACTGTGGCTAAAAGGACTGATGTGATACCTGGATGTTTAAACATGGGAATCTTGAGTAGGAGTAGAGAGGTTATTTTATAGAAATCATAGAACTGGAAGGAACCTCGATAGGTCATCTAGTCCAGTTCCCTGCACTCAAGGCAGGACAAAGTATGATCTTATTATTTATTATCTATTATTTTACCTCTGTATTTGGCACTGTGGAATACTGTCTGCTTCGGGTATTCACAATTCAGGAAGGATGTTGATAAATTGGAGCGGGCTCAGAGAAGAGCCATAGGAATGATGAAAGGATTAGAAAGCATGCCTTATAATCATCTCAATGACCTCAATCTATTTAGCTTAACAAAAAGAAGAGTAAGGGATGACTTGATTAGTCTACAAGTATCTACATGAGGAAGAAATAGTTAGTTAATAATGAGCTCTTCAATATAGCAGAGAAAGGTGTAACACGATCCAATGGCTGGGAGTTTAAGCTAGACAAATTCAGACCGGAAATAAAGCATATGGTTTTTAATAGTCAGGTTGGTTAACCATTGGAACAACTTACCAAGGGCTGTGGTGGATTCTACATCACTGATGGTTTCTAAATCAAGAATGGATCTTTTTCTAAAAGATCATGCTCTAGGAATTATTTTGGAGAAGGACTATATGGCCTGTGTTATACAGAAGATCAGACTAGATGATCACAACAGTCCCTTCTGGCCTTGCAATCTATAAAGCATTCTTCCTAATGTACCTGTTCCAGCTCTGTGTAGTAGCTTTTCTTGTTATGATACTCATGAAGAAAGAGATAGCCGTTATTTAGGTGCTGCACTTGATTCTGAGTTCCTTTGTCAGGCAACATTCCTCCTCATTTCAGTCTCATGCTTATCTAAGAAAGAAGCCCAGGCTTGGGCATTCACGATGTTTACAAAAAAGTTGGATAATGTACATATTCATGCTACTGCAAGTTAATTTTCAAAATCAACTGTGGCTACAGTAAACGGCACTACATTAACTTCATTGGCTTACCAGTCCTCATAAAGTAAGTTTGAGCTAGAGTTTTGATCTATGTTGCTTTTTTATTTGGATTTTTATGGTGTATTCAAAAGGGGAGGATGTCTGGTCTGATTAATAGAACACAGCACCAGGTTTCATGGGTTCTGTTTCCATCTGTTCCACTGACTTGAGGAGTGACCTTGAGCAAATCAGTTGACCTCTCTGAAACATAGTTTATTCATTTGTAAAAATGCTGTAATTCCTACTACATGGGGTTGCTTTGTGACATACATAATTAATGCAGGGAAAAAAGCTTCTAAGATTGTCCAGTGAAGAACACTATATATGCAAAGTCCTTTCTTTCTCTTTTTATCATTACATTTATTGAGATTGATGATAATTAAAATTGCAAAAGTGGATAATGGTTATAAGTTAAAAAAAAAAAAGTAGTATTGGTATTTATGATATTTAAAACAAAGGAAAAAGTTTTTCTCCTGCAGTGCTATTAACTTCTAGTTGTATTTTAAGGCCTGATTCACCAAGAACTACATTTTTCTTTATACCCAGGAACATCTACAGAAGTCAATTATTTGGGTATAAGCATCATCATTGTGAAAGGATTTTATCCTCTAAAACCTTACCTCATAATTGCAAGACTATATACGTTGCCTAAATGTTTAATGTAAACTGTATTATTATTCAGTGCAATTTTATATTAATCCTGGTCCAGTGGGCCTCGCAGAGCTTCCAGAGTTGTAACATAATCGTAAATCACCCAAAATGATTTATAATTTATGCTGAAATGTATCTTTTTTGTCTATTCAATGCTGTTTGGAGCAGCTAGGGAAAAGACTAAACTCTGAAGATAAAAAGCTTGTAACACTATGCCCATTTAAAGACACATTTTCACTGTGAAGGAAATATCATACTTTTATTTATTTACTTCCCAGTATTTCACTATATCAGGCTTTTCCAGATCTCTCTCATTATTCAAATAGTGTCTTTCAGGCCATTCTGTGGTTGACCCTTGTGTGGGCATGGTGCAAGGAGCAAAGCATAATAAGGCGTAAATTGTTAACAGTGAGAGTAATTAACCATTGAAATAATTTATCAAGGGTCATGGTGGATTCTGCATCACTAACAATTATTTTGGGGATGTTCTGTGGCCTGTTTTATACAGGAGGCCAGACTCCATGATCACAGGGGTTCTTTCTGGCCTTGGAATACAATGAATCTATGAAGGCACAATCAAAATCCCTACCCTCTCCTGAGCACAGGGACTTCTTTGTTGTACTGTTCCCATTCCCTTTCTATACCAGCCAACAGAGCTAACGATCTATATAGGGAATCACATGTTACACTCCCCTTAAATGGTGGTGAAGCAGGTACGCACGCTCTGCGTGCTGGGAACCTCTTTGGGTGGGTGTAGCTCCATGCCACCACAAGTGCAGGTCAGTGCCTAACATGCACCCTCTGGCTCTTACTCTCCTCTCTCTCTGGCTTTTTGATACCAGCGAGCGCCTTGATTAAATAACATAAGTATATGTTGATCATTATACATTTCTTTGGTAAACGTTCTTTCTCTGTTACCTTTTGATTTTTATGGGATGTTCACCTTGGCTATATTAACAGCCTTAGGGAAGAGTGCAAAAATAAATGTACAAATATTCACTTGGATATTGAAATAAACTTACTCCAGTCATGCTCATGTCCCTTTCATGTTCACTCTGTGAACATTTGAATTAATCCGCTTTCTCTCTCAAATATTCATATAATGTGAATTTCAAACTGAGGGGGAGAACGGGGAATTTTCAAAAGCAGAGCTGAAAAGTGTATGCATGAGCCCTCATTCCAAAGTGATTGCAATAAAAATTGTGCAGATTCAATCAGGAAATGGAAACAATACCACGTGACTTATGGTTATAGTTATAACTAATCATTTTCCTCCTCTGCATCTTCTCACTCTGACCTTTCAGACACTTGAGGCTCAGAGCCCTGGTTACCCAGGTATGAATCCAATGCACTGTATAAAAATTTCCTACTAAATTTGTGTATTTTCAAGTCATATTTGTCTCTCATTGCTCTTGTAATGTGTTCACTGTTTGCCTTAAGGAGAGTTTCATTGCTGGAAGGGAGCTAACAGAGCCATCACTCTATTATGCCTTGACCATCAACAAAATAGCCACTTAAGTTCTAATTACAGAACCTATGTTTGTGAATAAAGCCAAACCCAGGTAAGGATGAATATTCAATACAATGTGTGGCCTTCATTTTAGAGCAGTTTGGGAAAGATTCCTGGTGACATCTGCATGCTTTGTGCGCACCAAACTCTTCATTTCACTGCAAATAGCTTATGCTCCCAGTAATCGCCATCCAAATTTGGAGATGCTTAAGGACCTGACACAGGGAGTCTTTCCTTGAGTTCGGGATCAGGCACAAATTGTATTCCCTCCCCCTTCAGGCTTGTCCATGCATAATGTTTCATGCTTAACAAAATGCTGCAAACTTGATCACTAAAAAAAATAACATTTCCAGTTTGAGTTTAGGAATCATGCATTCATTTCTTAACAGAAGTAGGTCTCTGATATTTTTACAATTCCCTCCCCATTCCACAGCAGGAACATTCTGCTTAGTAAAAGTAATCTATCAAATGCCAGAGTAGCTATTGGAAGGGTATTAATGTTTTCTTTCAGCCCAGAGATATACTAGCTCTGAACAGATTTATTGTAAAGAATCAGTCTGTTATAAAATACTGAGAGGATGTAATATTTGTGGTATCCCCACTTTTCTGACAGGATGTTTAAAGTAAGTTCTCTTACCAAAACAATGTTAACATGAATAATAGCTCTGAAGAGGTTAGTGCAATTTACACTTGCATAGTCAGTGTTGCACTTTGTCTGCTCCCTGAATACAGATGGTGCCAGTGCTATATTTTTTAATATGTTGCCATTAGTCAGTCATATAATCACTTTTGAAAAATCTGAATGTAGGTGATTTTGGTCACATTTGTAGTTGACCAGCATTTATCAATTTTTGAATGTGCTCATCGCTATACTATCCAGATACCATTTTACAACTAGCTCTCCTAGTAAGTGATATGTTTTTGTGGTTTTTTTTCCCATTAAAAGTTTCCAAAGAAAGAACAAACATTTTTTTTCTTTAAGAATTTTTTGGTGGATTTCTTTTGGTTTTACATTAAAATCAAAAATTTTCATTGAAAAAATCTTTTTTTAATTCCTTTAAAAAGATACTTTGTGACCAGTTCTGCTTACAAGCTTTAGAAAAAGCATCACTGCTGCCTGACAAGGACATGTTCTGACTCTTCCTATGGATATGTCATGTTTCAGATATAGATCATCTTTGGATGTTGATTACAGTGGGGTAATGATAGATGACACTCCAGGCTATTTGGCAGTCTGCTTTTCTGAAAAAAGGCCTGTGCAAAGAGACAAGTCTTGGACTGTTCTCAGAAGGTGGCAACAGTCAAGCTCAACCTGATTTCAGGTGGAAGAGACTTCCACAGCAAGGACACTCCACTGAGAATATCCTTCACCTACTTCTCTAGAATTTCACTATGGACACTTTCAGCCACAAGTCCCTATTGATAGTACATGTCCCAGAGCATGTGAGATGTGCAGTGGGGGCAGGGCCTAGAGGTGGCTACACCCTAGCCCCTAGAAAGCTTTGAAGAGAAGAACTCTTTGGGAGGAGGTGTATCACTACTCTCTGGGTTCTAAGAATTAGCGAAGCCATCTTAATGCAACCAGTCATGCCCAGTCAGGTCTCATTGCTGAGTTAGCAGCACCTTATGGCTGACTCTGCTGGAGGCTTCAGCTTGGTGCTGAACTTTTATTGGTTAGTCTGGGGAAAGTTGTACTATCACTGTATAGTAGATAAACAGACAACTTAGGTCTTCAAAAGCTGTCATGACCCTTTAATTGTGTATTATTTGTTAATTTTCATCACATCTGTCAAGTGCAGCAAACAGAATCATTGCCAGTGGATTACCTCAAAGAACTTCAAGCTGTAATATGATGCATGTCAAATATAAAAGTGTCGTTTGCCATCCCTTGTAGAAAATATAGCATACGGTACTGTGAGGGGGGTATTCTCTTATTATTTCATGGAACTTGCTTGGCTATGTGGCAGTGGAAGTTTCTAAAGCTCTGTGTATGACTTGAAAATGTACCCTGTAAGTAATACTGCTTCAGAACAAACATCCTTATGGTTTCATATGGTGGTATTTAAAGAGCTCTTTTATTACCTAAGTCTGTCTTAGTTCGAAAGTGTATTCTGGACTGGATCCAAAATACTTGAACTTTAACAGTCCATTAATATTAGTTTAATGCATTCTGCACTGTAAGGACCTTTATGAATATTATGAATAATCTTGGGTCTCTCTTATGGTATATATGAAAAACTGCAAAGTGATGGCAGTGCTTTTTATTTTTGTTTGTTTTATAGTCCTAACATCAAGGAATATGTTTGTCTGCCTTTAAAAATACATTAAAGAAATTAAAATATTTGTAAATCACAGTTGGTGTATTAAATAATCTGTCATTTAACCAAAAAGTAGTCCTTGTTGTGCCATTATCACTTTTTTTGTCAAAAAACTTGAATCTTTTGTTCATGAGAGATGCCAGTCATCAAGAAACAGAAACAATAAACACTGACTTTTATGTTATCAACAAACACGGTGCAGCCTGGGAATATGAACATCAAACTCTTTAGTTCAGTCTGAAGATAAAAAAAAAAGTACATACTGAAGAATTTGCAAATACTTTTAATTAGTGAAAAAATACATGAATTTTGCACTGTTCTGTTCCCTAAGAGTTCATTAATATAATCCCCAAATTTGTCAACTGATTGAGTATAAATCATTCAGCCTCCTCTCCTTTTTAAGAGAAATAAAAATGATCTTAATCTCTCTACAGTCCTTCTATTCAGGCTCTTCTACCACTCCCATATAAGATATATCTGAACACCACCTTGTCTTTTCATTCATCTCTAGTAATGATTTTGATCACTTCTGACTTGGGCCAGAGTTGAATTTATGATCTGAAGGCTCTGGAGAAATAAGGGCACGCATAGAGGAGCCAGATGTGGCTTCCTCATTCTCTGCCTAACATCGACCCAGGGTGCTGGTGAGCTCTAACCTGTGCCACTTGGCAACAGCCCCTTAAAAAAAAAATCTGCCAGGGGATTGGTGGAGCTTTCTGCCACTCTTCTTCCCTGCCTCCAACATACCCCCTAGGCTGAGGACTGCAGGGAGAGAAGCCTAGGAGGAGTCTGCTATGCCCACAAGGAGCTAACCTCTCCCAGGAAGTATCTTATCGGAGGTGTTAGTCAGTCTCCACTCTCAACAGAGTCTGCCCTTCTCTATTTCATAAGCATCCTACGGCACCATCCACTTCTCAGTGAGAGATGAATTTACACAGAAAGGTGTGTGTTGTAGATAATTACAAATCCGGAATGAAAACTTTTCTTTAAAAGCTGTAGTACCTAAAGTCTGCTTCTGATTTATTTTAAATTCATAAGGGAAAGAGGGTATTCTCTGAGTGTCCTAGGTGCCCCAGAGTATGCCTAGGGTGTGCTATAATATCACTGATATATTTCATATGGGTATAGCGCTATTGTAAAAAAGCCCAATGAAAATCCAGATCAAGTTCTACTGAGACCTAATTCCTTTTTTGATGGATACCATATGACAGCACTCAAAGGCTAGAGTGAAAATACCATTCCCTCTAGAGGTTTATAAATCAATACATCTACAGATGGGATTAGGGGACTACTGTACAGAGATGGACACTGCAGTCAACACTGTGTGTTGAAATTCTAAATTCGGAGTATCAAAAGCTTTTGATAATTTCTGATTTTTCATAAATACTGACTGAACTAAACCAGAATTTTTTATCAGCAAAATCCTTGTATATTATTGCAAGTATTTCAGATCTGAATCTGAAACCCTCGCAAACATGTTTCTATGAGAACATATATTATATTGTATTAACAAAATAGCAGAGAGGAAAAAGAAAATGTAGCTCGGTTAAGCATATGAATTTGTATTAGCTAGTGAAAAAGCAAGGGATCCAATACTATACAAACAGGTAAATAATGGCCCAATTTTTTACACCAATTATATAGCTGGATGGCTGTGTGGATAGGACTGGGAGAGTAATGGAGAAAATTACATGTCTGAATAATTTATTAAGAAAATATTACACAATATATCAAATTATTCAACCAGCTGTACATATGGATAATGGTCAAGTATTGAGATTACACTGGAGCTTTGTTCTATACCTCATGGCTAACCATGTCTAAAATTTCATTTTCTCCCATGACAACTGAATGGCTCAGCACTTTATTTCGGATCTAGAGCCTTTCATCTCTAGCTCACTTGTCTGTATTTGTGTGCCTGTGTCAATACTCAACGGAGTTGGGCCCACATCTTGGTGTGGAGGAGTCTGGGCCCCTTTCCAGCACTACTTTATATTGGTCATCTGGTGGCCTAAATGGAATCTGTTAAGGGGTTACTTCCTGTACAATTAAGGTCTTCAAAGAGTAATCAAAAATTGGTGCCCTTTTTCACAGTCTTGGGAGAACATGAAGGATGAAATCACAGTAGAATTTAAACAGATCTTTCTGCTAGAGGTGTCCATTACAGAACAGTTCCCTACCCACTGGATCATGCTTCTTCTCCTTCCACTCACAGGTATGCATGTTGCTTTACAAACAGATGAAAAGACAAGGTCCCTGCTCCTTGAATCAGTTGAAGAAACGTAGATAGGAGTAGAATAAGGTATGGGAGAAAGCATAGGTACAATAAAAAGTGGGGCACGCTGCTCTTTGGTAAGGTAGTTTTCCACAGACAGCAGATTATATGATTACTTAGAAAGAAAGCTGGTTGGAAGAATCTGGAAAAAAACAAACATTTGATTCAAAAATTGTCCTCTGATTTTTTTCCCCTTTGATTGGAAAATTTCAGAATGAAATGAAATATTTGCTTTTCAGAGTCAAAGTTTTTGTTTTAAATTAAAATTTTTGTTTTGAAAATTTTTCAAAATCTTGGGGAGGAGAGTTCTGTGTTTTGTTTTGTTTTTCCCCATTCTCTCCCTCCTCTGACTTTTCCAATTTTACACAACCTTTGAAAAGTTACATGTTGGCAGAGTTAGTTTCATTTAATGTATCCTTATGTTGTTCTGTAGTTGAGGAAGTTTTTTTAAATATTAGAGTGGAAAAAAGGAAAAATTGAATGGGAGGTGCTGGGAACTCTAGACTTCCCTTTCTGCCACTGAATACCATAAAATGAGAGAGAAAGGGACAAATGCAAAATTTTAAAAATGTTTGTTTTTGACAACTGAAACAAACTTCAATTCAAATGGAACAAATTTTCATTTGTTTTGAAATTTCTCACTGAAGAACTGAATGTCATCAAACAATATTTTCTTGATTAAAAAATATATATATTTCTGTAAATTCCCACCAAACAGGGATTTAATCTTATTTTTAAAAAACGAACTAGCCCTACTTACAAGGATTACTAATTGAATTGTATTTATTGAAACAGAATAGTGTGCTTCTCTGAAGAAGCATATAATTCTTAAGAAGGCATTTTAATGGTGAGGATGTACTTAAATGGGCCAGAGGATTAGGGAGGGAAGAAAGAAGGTACAAAGATAAGTGTGTTAACAGTGAAAAGGTAGCAACTGTCTTTATTCACTTGCTTGAGTTTACTAATGTGAAAATCCAACTATATGTTAAGTTGGGTATAAGTAAAGCCCTCCATGGTTTCAGCAAATTCTTTATTTGGGCTCCCTTATCTTAAGTTTTTGCTTTGAGATATAACAACATTTAATATGTATGAGAAAAGAAATAGTTTTTAAGCTTAATGCATTAAGAGCTTTTCAAAATTTAATAAGGGCTAGAGAAACTACCATGTGGCTAACTTCAATGGATATGATTAAAAACTAAAATGAAAACACAATTTGAAGCCAAAATCAGCCCTGGTGAAAGCAGTTGTCATTCCAGGACTAAATTTGCTCCTTAGTCTTGTAGAATGCATACTTTTCTCAAGAAACAGCAAAAATAAATATATAGAAATCTCACTAAGTTTTGATGAAAAGTTGAAGGGCCACTCTTTTTTTTTTTTTTTTAACAAAATTTGGTTGGTTTTGTTTCCATGTTCAAAAAACAAACTAGAGGAGTTTAATATGATGTTAGCCTCCTGTGCACATATCTGGTTCTAAATCCTTTAAGAGGAGTTAATTTACATGCTTTACACATTGAGATCTTTTAAAAAAAAAAAAATCAGTATTTTTTGCCATTATAAAGATGCACATCCATTGAAAAGCAAAAGACATGATAATTCAGGATGCTCAGGCTGTACTTTTTTTCTTTTATACAGCATAACTTGCAAGTGTGTTTGATGTCTCTTTAAAACCAATGAACTTGCTGTAGAATAATTCCTTTTGCTTTCAACTGTCTCAGTGAAATATGGCACTTCAACCTGAAATAATAAAGGCTCCCAGACAGTAAATCAATAGAATCCCATAGAGCTGCAGCCCTGTGTTTTACCTAGGGGTGGGGTGGGACAGAGACATGGGAGGCAACATTGACTTTTTCAGTATTTTCAAGAGCTCCCTCTTTTCTGGGGGGCGAGAGGGGAATCCATTACCTCTAACAGCATTTCTGAGCTCTATTGTTTACAAAAGTCTCATTGAATAAGCTGTAACCTTATTTACATGTGCATTGAACTGTATAATTATATTTTTTTAAGTTCTTTGTTTCCTATAGGCAAAATTCCTCTTGTATCTCAGTTGGATATACTTTCTGAACCAATGGGAGATGCAATTCTCATTTAAGAATGGTTCCCGAACTCTCAGTTAGTAATATAGGAAGGGGTGGTCACAACCCTCCCAACATTTGTTTGCAATTCCCTCTAGAGGGCGCAATTCCCAGGCTGAGAAGCTTGATGATATAATTATACCTCTCTCGCTTTGTACAAAGTGCCAGAGGATTTTTAATTGAGCAAAAGCAGTAATTAGGCCTCTCCTAACTTGACACCAAGGAAGATCATAACCCTAAAACATGGAAAGTAAAGTTTCTCATGATAATGTTAAATTGCTCATGTTACACAGTAAGCACATCAAAGTACAGTAACTCCTCACTTAACGTTGTAGTTATGTTCCTGAAAAAATGCGACTTTAAGCAAAACAATGTTAAGCGAATCCAATTTCCCCATAAGAATTAATGTAAATCAGGGGGTTACGTTCCAGGGAAATTTTTTTCACCAGACAAAAGACTCTGTGTGTGTGTGTGTGTGTGTGTGTGTGTGTGTGTATATACACACACACACACACACACACATGCACACATAGTATAAGTTTTAAATAAACAATTTAATACTGGTACACAGTGATGATGATTGTGAACCTTGGTAGAGGTGGAGGAGTCAGAGGGTGGGATATTTCCCTTACTGCTAAATGATGAACTAGCAATTGGCTGAGCCCTCAAAGGTTAACTCTCTCACTCTGCAAGGCACCAGGAATGGAGGGAGATATGCTCATTTCCCTTAAGAACACTGCCTTGTTAATTAGATCAGCTTGCTCAGATGCAGCTGCTGCAAGCTCCCTCCATCCTGAGCCCAGCTCTATGGAAGATGGGGTAAGCGGGGTGCAGGAGCAGGGGGGAGAGGGACACCCTGACATTAGCTCCCCTCTTCCTTCCCTCCCCCCTGGCATAGCAAGCAGAAGTCTCGGGGAGCAGCTCCAAGGCAGAGGGCAGGAGCAACACATGGCAGTGGGGGGAAGGACACAGCTGAACTGCAGGCAGCTGCTGCACAGGGAACTTAGGTGAGCGGGGAGCTGATAGGAGGCTGCCGATCCACCCTGGGCTTCCAAGCCCCCACCAACTAGCTGCAACGGGCTGCTCTTCCTGCAAGCAGTTGACAAAGCAGATGGCTGCCAAACGACCTTAGAAGGGAGCATTACACAACTTTAAATGAGCATGTTCCCTAATTGATCATCAATGTAACAACGAAATAACGTTTACTGGGATGACTTTAAGTGAGGAGTTACTGTAAGTGTTTAACAGTCTAACAAATGAATATGGGTGAGTTAACATTATTAATCTATCCTGACTTTGTTGCAAACTGATTGTGATGGTGTTATAATTTGCATTTAATTTCCTTATTAAAAAGAGAAATCCTGACTCTCCTGCCAAAAATTCCCATCTTCTTCTTTCAATCTTTGTATCAGAGGGGTAGCCATGTTAGTCTGTATCCACAAAAACAACGAGGAGTCCAGTGGCACTTTAAAGACGCCACTGGACTCCTCATTTGTTTTCATTCCTTGCCATCCCTACTTCTCTCTACTAAGCCACCTCTTGAAAAATCCTGATCTTTGTGTAATCCCCTCCTCCCACCAACAGTATCAGCCTCAACAAAGTGTGTCTGCTTCAGCAACCGTCTCCAGGCTTTAATCCGTGCATGGAACAGCCTTCCTGAGCTATCCCCCGAGATCATTAACTACCCTCTCCATACCCAAATCTTTTCTGAAGACTACTTTGCAAAGATGACTAAAAGGAATTAGCTGCCCCTCAACTTTGCTATTATGGTCAAATAAGGACATACCATATAAAAACAAACAGACAAACAAACAAAAACGAGCATTCTATTAAGACATAGCCCATCATCCTGACCACTTTATATCCTAGCCTTTGCCTATTATTTCATGTAGCAATCCAACAATTGATAACTTGGGCAGAGTACTGCATCATGCAGAGTCTTAATTAGTAAGTGTTTTTGGGCAAGGAATCATCCCTATTTTTTCTTTGGCTCTTAGCACAATATGGGCATTACTGTGAATTGTAACACTCTCCTTCTCTTTTTTTCTTCCATTCTCTAGGGCATCCTCCCTTCTCGGCACCAAATAACTATTCTCAAACTTATTTTTTATTGTTTTTCTCAAACCCCATTGAGATTCACATCCAACATGGTATAGAGTGTGTGTTCATCCCTTTTATTATCAGTGAAATAATGATTGTTTTTCAAAACTGCAAACGTAAATTGTTTTTTATTAATCCCCTTTTTAATAGCTCAAAATTGGAATGAATGTTCCTCATGCTTTTCATGCACACAAATCCCATGGAGGTTAACATTATGCATAGAAAAGCTTGGGCTGAAAAGGAGAATATTTTAAAAAAGTGAAAACGGAAAGTCCACATATACTCTGTTATTGGTAGTGTGAGATTCCATATTGATTCCTCTCTGACATGGTGTCAAATTTTCTTCATTTACAAGTAAAAAGATAATTTTCTTAACTGAAGCTCAACTTGGAATCAGACAGTCAAGCAGTTTTCTGTTTGGCTCATCCACACCAATTCACCATTCTATAATCCGAATTTCTACTGATCTATAAAACGGAATGAAGAACATCTCCCTTCCTGAGAGCTGAATTGATTCTGCAGTGTTAACAGGAGTAAGCAGTAGAAAAATTTCCTTTTGAGTAAGCAACTAAGATAGAATACACAAAACGGTTAAATCATAAGTTGATTTTAATCATTTTTTTGATAACTGCCTTTAACTCTTTTTTGTTTGTTAAATGCTATATGACAGTTTTAGAGCCATGAATGTTTGGGCTTGGATTTTCAAATGAGCCCAAGGGAGGTAGATGCTGATCTTCAATTGTATTTCAAAGGGGATTTGGGCATTCAACTCCCTTACTTCTCTGAAAATCCAGCCTTGGTTTTACTACATATGCCAACTTCAGTGTGTGGATGTGAATTCTGTGTGTTGTATTGGATGCCTTCTGATTGACCTTTGCAGGGATCTTTCATTGTGGAATGCACTGTAGAGGGCATTCAAACTTATTCTCTCCAGTACCCTGGTATTTCCCATCAGGAACTCATTCCCCACCTCATCAGTTTCATAATACTTTGTCAATCTTCTGTATCTTCAGTTTTCCTTTGTCTCCTTCAATCTTGTGGCAAAGCTTCCACACCCCTTTCAAGTTACATGTTTACTGTATTTTATTCTGCATCCTTTTCAGCCTAATTACTAAAATTCACCAAGTTTTCTTCTTTGATTACATGCAACCATGTTTTCCACGTAGGTGTGCATGCACCCACTGTGCCAAAGCTGGAACACTTTGCCTCCAAACTCGGTGTGTTCTGAAGTTAAGGTACAATGTCAGCTCGGGATGATGAGTCCTTGGTCCTATTGCATAGGCTCATTCCAGTTCCCATGGCCACTGCATTAGCCTGGATTGCCCTGCTGGCACCAAGCTACTTTCTCTGTCAGGCCCTCTGCACTCTGCTTCTCCTTCCCTCACACCACAATCAAATTTTCTGGATCTGCAGTTGCTTCATTCCAACCCCATCTGACTGACCCTGAATCATCATGTGACCCCGAGCCAATCCTAGTTTTTTGGCTTTGGATTAACCTCCCACCCCTCCAATGAAAATCAACACACTGCCAACCAACCCCTTGTCTTTGTTCAGAAGTCACACTCCCCCTGTTCAATGAAACGAAAGTCTGTTGACCTGTTAATTAGTCTCCATATGCAGTCCCACCCAGACATAGGGCCAGGCCAGGCAGGAACTTAATAGGTCCCCAACCCCATCATAGATTTTGGGGGGCAATTCCTATGCCACCTCACACACTTAAGCACACATGATTTTAAGCCTGAGTCATCTCATTGATTTCGATGGGCAGACTCACATGCTTAAAGTGATGTCTGTGCGTAAGTGCTTTGCTGGATCAAAATTAAATTAATGAATGCCATGTTTTTGAAATGTAAGACTAATAAGTAGCATTATCACTAGCTGTGCTGTGCTTCTGTACTACATACTGTATGCATTATAGGGGGGTCAACATTCCTATAGCCAGTCAAGAATCCTGGACCTCAAGGACTTGATTGCAATAATATAAACTAAAGCTAAGAACTGCTAGGCACTAAAATCTGTCTATCATCTTGTTTTATATAAAAGACCTGTGTTTGATAGTTTCTTTACAGTAACATATATAAGTGACCTAGAGCATTTTTCTTTGTAGAGTCGTGCCACCATGTGGAAATATCTCCTCACCCAAATGTCTATTGTATCAAAAATCCAGTAAAATCTTAATGAAGCAGATTTTTAAATATTCTGGACTGAGAGAGACGGTTCTAATTTGTTCCACATTTGCAGTTAGTACAGATGCATGAAACCGGTAAACTGGAAATACTATTGATCTTTTTAAGGGAAGAATGTCTCCTACTTTCTAAATATGTAATGCAGCAAAATAAATATCTTCTTAACACAGCTATTGCAACAGCCTTACTAGTTGGGCCAAGTGTAAAATGCAAAGCACATGAAGGTTGCCTAACTTCTTATTAGAAGACACTGTTTTCAGTTATGTATCTCTTTCCCAAACTTCAACAGTTTGGGCTTTTTTTTTTTTTTATGCCAGGTGTCTGCCTCTGGCTGAACTTTTTTGGAAAATTTCAGCCAAAATGGTTCAGCCATTTCTGAAAATGCAAGAAAGGAAAAAAATAAATTCTTGCCCATGTTAAAAAAAAATTGCAGTTGCCCTTTTCTTTGAGAAGCACTAGTGCCTTTGGTCTCTGGGGCAGGGAATTGAAATTTATCAGGGAGGTGACCCTTCTGTTGCAGGTGTCTTTTTCCATCTCCGTGAAAATCCACTCAAATTTGGCCAAGTTATAAGCCTCTGAAAATTGCAGTTTGCGCGTTCCAAGACTTGCTAGAGTTTTGGAGCTTAATTGCCCAAAGATTCCATCTGCACTGAGCATGCTTGACCCTGGGGTGCAACAGGTCTTTCCCTGCAATTGCAGCTGTGGGTTGCTCTGAAACAGGAACAGGCCTAAAAACTATCAGAACTTGTATACACAAGCGAAGAAGAATGGTTTGGTAATTAGGCTATTAGCTTGGGACTTGTGTGGCCTGCTCCACCACAGACTTCCTGTATGACTTGTGGACAAGTAACTTAGGGATAGATTTTTAAAGGTATAGAGTTGTAATGCCTAATTAATTTAGGAGCCTAAATCTCATTTTCAAAAGGGACTTAGGCATTTAGAAGCCTAAAGTTAATCAGTTTTTAGTAGGATTTAGGAAGGATTCAAAAAATAGCAATGTAGCCATGCTGGCGGGACAGGCTAGCTTCCCCGAGTACAAACCTGTCCAAGATGTACTCATGGTAGCCCCTCCCACCACAGCAGTACACTGTTATTTTTCGTGCACTGGCTTGATCAGAGCTAGTACAGGCATGTCTTCAATTTGGGAATTACACCCCACTCAAAGTGTAGACATACGGTCTTTCTCACCTCTGGAGTTTTAAGGGTAGAAAAGGCCTTAAAGGTGCCAGGCTGCCACGAGAGAAATAGGCAACTGTGCTGAAGCATGGGGTACAGATAATCTGATTCCTATCTCCAATGGAACAAGAAGTAGAGAATTTATGGACTTGAAACTCAGAGTTTTCTGGCTTGCTCTGAAGATCATTTCCACACAGGAAAGAATCTGTACCAAGGGAATTAATGCTACATTAACAGATGAGTTTGTATTTAAAGATATAATTTAAACACTCAACAGACATGAAAATGTGGAAATTAAGATTCACACAGTAATTCTAACTCTCCAGTTTTGCCCACATAGAGTTGGATGACTAGCTCTCCTCTTGAATGGGTATCTTTAATATAGAATGGTCTCAATTCTTCCATTAGAAATATATGCACAGCTCCAGAGGTAGCTACACAGATACATCTGAAGACTAAATTGGATCCTACATAAGAAATATAGGCAAGTTATGGTTCCTATGAGAATCTTAATGTTTGCATTGTAACTTTAATGTTTACATAATATTTTTGTACTCATTATACATTCTAGCTTTGATTGCATTATGCAGCTCAGTTATTGCATACACAAATTCAATGTTTTTCTTTTATACTAGAGAACAATCACAAAATGAGGTCTTTTAGCTTCAAATGAATTTTGTTTTCCTTCATGTAGCTAACTTCATGTCTACTGAAATATATGAAAAGATATTGGTAGTTAACTTATATCCTACCTTTAGCCCAGTGGTTCTCAAACTATTGTACTGGTGACCCCTTTCACATAGCAAGCCTCTGAGTACAACACCCCCCCCCAATATAAATTAAAAACACTTATTTATCTATTTAACACCATTATAAATGCTGGAGGCAACGCGGGGTTTGGAGTGGAGGCTGACAGCTTGCGACTCCCCCATGTAATAACCTCGTGACCCCATGAGGGGTCCCAACCTCCAGTTTGAGAACCCCTGCTCTAGCCAGTGCCTAATTTATCTTACATTGTCTTCCCAGAACATGCCACATATTTCTGCTTTTTTTTTCCCCACTACACATGGTAAACGGAGATTAGGAAGAAGGGTAACATCTGGAACGGGGAAAATAAGAAAAGGATTTGTCTGGAAGATCATAGACTGCCATGTTTGTTCTATATCAGTTCTTATTAGTAACTAAAGCTAAAGCAAGAGATGGCCTTTTAAAAAAATTAAATAGTAAAATGAAATGGAGGATAGTAATTGAAGAAATAATGTTTAGAATTTCAAAAATACTTAGGAGACTTAGGAGCCTAAGTCCTATTGAAAGCCAGTATAAATTGGGCTCCTAAGTGACTAAGTTAATTTTGAAAATGTGGTTTTAGGGTCCCAAGTCACTTAAGCACATTTGAAAAATTTAACCCTAAAAGGTTGTTTCCCTGTTGAGAAGCCTAGACATTTTGGTGATCTTGGTTAGCATCCTGGCATGGTCTGACACAACCTGAAGAATCCTTAATATATGTCTTAGATCCATAAATGATGTCCATAAAGTAGGATTAAAATCCATCTCTCAGATTGCTCCCAAATATTAAAATCTTGGTGTCAGTTTCTAGAGAACATTTTGAAAGTGCTTAGGAATAACAGATGGCTTCCCTTTTTAAATAGCTTCTCAAGTTAATTCCCTTAAAATTACAATTATTCTGTTCTGGCATCTCCCTGACATCTTCAGCAGGGCCCCAAGCAAGAACAGGACCCCAGTTAGCTAGGAGTACCAGTAAGTCTCATTCCCTTCATTTGCTGCTTGATGATCAGCCAATGAGACTCACCTCTGACAAAGATAAACTTAGCCCTACCTCATAAATAGCCATCTGCAATGCAGAGTGTGATACAGGAGGGCCAGGGAGTAGTGGTAGAGTGGATATATATAAGCCCTAAACTAATTAAGGCGTGGTTCCCTGTAGACTAGGGAGGGTTGCTACAGGTTAATTGGAGCACCTGCAGTCAATTAAGGCCCTGTCAGGAATCTAATAAAACCCCCTGCTTCAGGCCTTCAGAGGAAGAGGAAGGAGAGAGGACCGGAGCTTGGAGGTGTAAGAGAGATTTGAAAGACCAGAGAACTGATGTGAGGGAGACTCCTTTCTCCAATGTCTAAGAACTGAGGGTAAGAAACTGGAAGGGGTTGAGAAGCGCTGGGACTCAGAGTAAGGAGCAAACCCAGACCCCTCCCCTGCTTCCCTCCTCTACCACCTTCTCGGGCTGCTAGCAGGGTCCTTGGCACCCAAGAGAAGGGGGTAAAGGGTGGCATCTTAGCCCACTCCCTCCCCGCCAAGTAAAGTGCAGGACCCACCATATGAACATTGGCCATCTTGTCACAAGAGTAAAAATGGAAAAGCATATTTTTGCACCAAAGGATTTTTTCCCCTTGTATGTAGGTAGGGACCCTGCAAAGAGGTGTCTTGGAATATTCCTATCTATAGTGCAGGTTTTGGTCTTATAAATTTTTGTTCTTTGAATGTTTTGTTTTGTTTTTTCTCAAATGAAAACTTGCTTTCTACCAATCAGAAATCCTATTCCTTCTGGTGGAGATGATATCCTTTGCTGTGTGTTTTAAGGTCAAATATCTTGAAGGTCAATGCCACTTTCCTAAAGCTGCTCTTTAAATGAGTTTATAGGAGACTATAAAATTTCATTTCCTGTTCAAGGGATCCATTTCTTAGGATCTCATCTTGCAATCACTGTGCATGGGTGCATCACTGCACCCACATTCTGAAAATTACAGGATCAAGCCTCTAGTAATTTGTTGCTCTGACTATAATGTGCCCCCCCCCAAAAAAAAATTAGGGGGCAAAGTTAAGTTTAGATGGACAATATAAATTTTGGGGATTGATAGGGAATGAGGAAGGGTCATTCTAGTAGTGAGGAATTAGCTGGTCCCCTTACCCGCACATTTCCACACATTCGAATAACCATGTTTTCTTAAAAGATGTAGCAATTTTGTAAAGATGGTGTATTTAGATGCTATCTGGACTCCCAATACTATTTCAGCATGAACCCTTCTAAAACCAAGTTCTTTGTTTAGGACTGCCTAGTACTTAATTAATATTCTCAAGCTTTTAAAGTTCATCCCACTATTATGCTTTTTTTTTTTTTTTTTTAAAGAAACACAGTTAAAATTTATTTAGGCTGGAAAAGTATAGGGTATTTTACTCATGTTTCCATATATCAAGAATTGCTAAAAGGATTTTGTTTAAATGTCCATGCCCATATTCTTAAAAAAATCTCCTGGTGGAGACCAAACATGGACATTAGAGTCCAAATTTCAAACATTGAGATTTACATGCTCTTAGATATGCAAGGAGACAATGAAGCCTGTCTTGAAACTGTAGTTATTGTAGTCATTACAAATACTCACTACTTAGGCATTAACTACAAGTCTAGTGAAGTCCCAGTAAGAAAATGTTAATTTCTGTAGACAATGCAGATGGAGAAGTTATTCACATGCAGTTCTAAATGCTCCTTGTAATAGTGTCTAAAATGTTAGTTATTTTGAAATGTTTAATGTATTATTCTTGATGAAGTAAACCGAATGTATTTTGAACAGATGGTTACAAAAACCTCAAACACTTATGCGTTTCTGAAAACAATTTCCCCTGGAGGATCATAGAGTGGGGAACACTGAAATAGCAGTCAGATGTATAAACTTGGTTCTCTATGGTACTGTAACCTCATGAACTTTTTTTCTTTGATTATGTGTAGTTCATGTTAATGGTAGCTATATATGTGTGTTGCTGGAGAATAAAATCCCATGATGCTATATAATTTTTTCAGTCTTTTTAGCACATATTGTGAGTCTTGGTTTACCATCTTTAATTTTCATGAAAAATAGAAAGCATATTTCAGAGGTATGTTACAAAAGAAACAATAAGCTTAATTGCAGATATGAGACCTGGGGAAAATTCTAACAAGTCAGGGGAGACACTAACTTTTGTCTAGTGTACATTTTCTAATGAACTCTGCTTCAGAGTAAAATACCATAATATGTACTGCATAATATAATCCTGAAATATGGAAAAACTGGAATGTATTGGGGTGGTTTTCCCTACTTTCTGTTCACTTCCTATATGCTTTAGCAGTTAGCAGCAATCTTAAAAACCTCAAATTTGGGTGCAACTGAAACATTCAAAATAAAGTTAGTCTATGCAGGCAAAATTGTAATTAATCTAGGTGTAAATTTTGAATAATCCTTCCTGGAGTTCAACCAAAAAAAGTTAACAATGCTAACTAATGTATGGTTGTCCTACCCCTCCCCCCGCAAAACCCCAAAACACTTAAATATACAAAAGTATACAGACAGCTTGTAGGTTGGTTGTGTTCACTTTTAAAATTGATAGAAGCAATGGGCATAATTTGAAGAATCAGTTTGTCCCCTCTTTTCTGGTTGGCAAAAGAGAATACATTTATTATCAGCAGGTTTGTTGTGCACGCACATTATATAAACCAAAGTAACAAGAAAATGATGTGCCTAAACTAAGTGGAGGAAAATGGACCAGATCTATAAATTGGCATAGTGTTATTGAAGCCAATGGAGCTCCACCGATTGACACCAGCTGAAGATCTGGTGTGGTATTATTTTGTTGCTGGTGCTGCTATGGTTTAGAATTCACGGGTTCTGACGAAAAATCATTTTTCAAGCGCATGATATAATGGGTGGGAGATGCCTGCAAAGTTGTAATAATGAAAAATTTATCATAGCAAATTAGATATATTTGCAGTGAGATGTGGCAGCTAAAATGTCAATGTAACTTCAGACTGCATATGCAAAGGCATCATATTTCCTCTTTCCATATGTATTTGTGTAATGGAACCTGGAATATTATTTATTGTTTGGGGCATCTCATCAGAAAGAGGGAAGTGAGAGAAGAGCAACTGAGCTGATCGGGGGTTGGAAAGACTGACTTATGAGGTTAGGTTAAAAGAGCTTAATAGAACAGTTTGGAATTTAAGCTTTGGAGGGCTTAACATAAGAGTTTGAGTATTTGAATGGTGAAAATTTTTAGGAGAGTGAATAATTATTTAAGGGGTACAAGAAGGAATAGTGGAGAGTAGAACGGAGCTCTGATTTAGTTGGCTATTCTAATTTGTCCTGATGACAAATTTGTCTAAGCCTCTCCTTTCTACAGTTGACCCAGAGCCGGCTCTAGGCACCAGCAAACCAAGCACGTGCTTGGGGCAGCACATTTTCAGGGGCGGCATTCTGGCCTTTCTTCTTCTTTTTTTTTTTTTTTTTTTTTTTTCTTCCGGCGGCAAAAGCTAGAGCTGGGCTTGGCAGCAGCAGCGCCTCATGCGCAGGGGCACCCTGAGGCCGCTGCAGTTTGCTCCGTGGAGCAGTGCCACACCTTGTGGCTGGGCCGGGCAGGCTCCGAGCGGGGAAACTCGGGCTGGGGGCCGCCCCGCGGGGCACACAGAGCCGCCTGCAGGTGCCGCAGGGCAGCCGCCCCCCAGCGCCGCAGCCGGGGCTGGGCGAAGCAGCCCGAGCCGCCCAGGGACTGCAGCAGGGCGGCCAGAAGCAGCAGCGGAGCTATAGAGGGTGGGGCGCTGCCCTGCGAGGCCCACGTCCCGCTCTCCGGGGCTCCGCTTCCTCTGGGGCTACCCTGCCCCAGCTCCGCAGCCCCCTGCTGGGGCGGTCCCCCGGCTCTGCCCTCCTGGGTCCAAGCCGGTCCTGGAGGCAGGAGCTCTGGCTGGAGGGACCCTGGGCTGAGGCGCGGCCCAGGAGGCCCGCTGCTTACCCCAATCCTGCCAGCGCCGGACCAGCTGAAGGCGAGGGGGAGTGGGCGGAGTCAGCACTGGTGGCAGGGAGCCCAGGGCTGGGGCAGCAGGGGGTGCAGGTAGGGGGTGGGGGTGGGAGAGAGCCCAGCGCTGGGGTGGCAGGGGGTGTGGGTGGGGGAGGGCACTGGTGGGGGGGTGAGAGCCCAGGGCTGGGGTGGGGGGCAGCCAAAAATTTTTTTGCTTGGGGCGGCAAAAAACCTAGAGCCGGCCCTGAGTTGACCTGGCCAAAATGGGATAGATTCATCTATAGTTTCACACCATTGACTTCACTAACATTTGAGTTTTAAAGGAATCTGAACTGACATTTCCCATGGGGGGAAAAAATCTCCCATGGAGAAATTGAGTGGGTCTGGCCCAAGTGTGACTTTCTGAACTGATCTGTTGCTCATCCCATTTTCTAATATTTATATTTGCTTTAAAGAACCACAGGAAATCCTGCTACACCATTTATCTTTGTTTTATTACTTTAAATATTGTAAGAAATAAAGTGACCACAAGCCATTAAAGATTAGTGTATTTTGTCTGTCAGACTAGATTTGTATTGGAAAGCATTTATTCATATCAAAAGCCATTAATACTAAGCACACACAGATTCAACCAGAAATTGTAATGGGAAATATAGATACATTATATCTTGGATTTAGACTATTTACCTTAAGTTTCATCTCCTCCCTATGTGACAGGGATCACTTCACCTTTTACAGACAGGGAAACAGAGAAGTTAAATGACTTTTGTCATAGAACAGGTTCATGGCAGAACCTGAGATAGAAGTCATATCTTCCAATTCCCAGCTTCATGACAAGATCAATCAAAACCTCACAATTAAATAAAAATTAAAAAGATCTTAAATATATTGTACTGTAAGAAATAGTGATGCAAATACACATTATTTTACAAGATAACATTGACTAGAGGTGATCAGCCTGGTTAAAATTATTTCTCATTTATTGTAAACTAGAGTCATAATTAAACATTCCTTTCTTACCCCATAAATGATATAACTGACCTATAAGTGAACTGAAAAGCTCTGTATTTGCTAAAATCTGTCTTACCATGTCTATGGTTTTGTTGCAGCAGTTGATGGTAGCTCTAATGCTAAAACAGTGCAGGGACCTACATTTTTTTTTTTTCATTGCCACTGCGGTTTGCGGTATCATTATATCCCATTATCCTTTAGTGAGATGTGACGGGGTTGGCCACCTTATACAAAAAGGACACTCTACAGCACCCTGCCTCTTCCCCTCTCCCCCCTCCCCTTGGTTGCTCAATAACATCACATCAAAGTCCAAAAGGTAATTAAACTTGCCTTCATGTATCTAATTTTTGTAGTCCTTCCATACAATGGTCCTCCAGGCTCCTTTCTCAGTTCAGTGTTTCCCTCCCTGCTTAGTAGGGAGTCCCCAGTCCTTCCCACAGCTGGGTTCTAGTTCAGTCACCACTCTGAGGCTTTCCGTGGCTGGAGCTCAGCTTTCACGCTATGAGTTCCAACCCCCTTGGTCTCAGAGTATTCCCTGCAGGAGCCATTCCACAGACTACCTGAGCTTCACCCTTTCTGCAGCTTCCTGCTGCCCATCACAGGGAAATCCGCTGTCATCCATCCAGGCTGTTAAGGTGACACAGGTGGAGTTGGAGCAGTTCCTTCAGTAATCAGGGTTGGCTGACTTCCAGCCCTTAAGACCATCCTGTTACATTCAGGTCTTGGCAGATAAGTGAAGGAGGAACTGAATTACAAATATTTTTAAAAAAATGAATTTGATTATTATAGCACATGCATTCTGTTAATGCTCTGGGATTTTAAACGTTACTTTCACCTTCAGCAGGTTATAGAAGGCCAGATCCTCAACGGGAGTAAAACGACATAGCTCCATGCTGATTTATTGTACTGAGAATGTGGTCTGCAGAGATAAGTCAAGGATCCTAGTGCTCGTCAGGGATTTACTAACAATTACGAGACATTGTTGTAACACACCTGTCACAGAATTTGTTGATTCTAAAATTGGTGGGGAGTAAAGGAGTTGAACAGCAGTGTCCTTTACTTGGATATTCCAAGACTACGTGGTCTACATGTTCAAGAAATCTGATTTCAGGTTTGTGCAAAATGAATTTGCAGGCTTAAGACACAATCACATTAAAGGGCATGAATATTGCTGAAGGCTTTTTTTTTTTTTCCTGTTTTTAAGTTCAATGTGTGCTCAGTGCAAAATGACATATTTTACCATGGGAAAATACTGCAAATCACCAGTCAGCATTCGGGCTGAGTACCAGTGTTAATCACAGTCACTGGCAGAAACAAAACCATGTCCCCAGTAGACTTTTATTCAGCTAAATAGTCCCTTTCTCCTTTCCAAGATATCATGACAGCATTGTACTGTCAAACATTTAATGGCTGGAAAACTAATGTGGAAGTAAAATGTAGGAGACAAAATATTCTGTACTCCATGTAATTTTGGAACTAATTAATTGGAACCAGCACTTGTAATAAGCCCCATTGCTGCTAGCAATAGAATTCACAGGGAGATCTTGGTCTATGATCAAGATATTTCATTGACATGTCTGACACTTATCGGTTGGGGACAGAGGGATTTTTTATTAAACTTTTATTTAAGACTGGCTTACTCTCAGACCTAATATTTCAATTTTTTGGTAAAGATGAAGGTGGGACCTGGTCATTTAATTTGCTGCTTTGAAACATGAGAAACTATTAGGTAAAATCTTGGTAATTTCAATTTTATGAGCCATACATAGTTATCGAATTTAGCTTTATTATTAATGAAAAGTGATAAAACCAACTATGAAAAGGCGTACAATATTCTCTATGCTCCATTGAAATACTTCAGATGAAAGGACAAGTCTTTATGAAAGATACTTGGGGTTCGATAACAAAGGCCAGTACTATGGAGTTAATTTTTGAAGCTGCCCATTACAGTGGAATCACCTTTCAACACTTCTCTTGCACAGAATAAATTGTAGAGCAATGTTAGAGCATGATCAAGGACACTCATTTACAGTGTCCAATGGAAAAAAAAATTAAAAATGTTTGAACATTCATTCAGGTACCTAGCAGAAATCCAGAATAATAATTATCACTTGACTTAGATCTGTATTTGGAATGTCTGTCTGAAGTGTAGTGTACACCAGTTGGACACAGTCATAGGCGAGTCCCCTGCATATTTTCACGCGCTTCCAATGTAAGAAGTGATGGAAACAATAGAGAAACTCACCCAGTGTTGGAAGCAGCCTTTCTTTGAACGTGGCAAAACTTCCAAATTATCCTGAGTAGCAGCATGGAGTCACTTTTGTTATAGAATTCATGGGCATAGTCCTGTGTTGTATTAGTGACAGAGCTGATAATGGTGTCTAGAGTTAAGGTTGTTCGACACTTCCCGTTATAAAGACCCTGTTTTCAGCTGCTTATAATTCTGCCAAACTAACCATTTGGACTGAAATTTTCCATTCTGAGCATCTGCCTCTGGCTACATTTTTGAGAGTTTAGGGGGAAATGTTATAGTTTTTTATATAATTTAAACTCTGCAACCGTTACATTGAGAAGCTCTAGCTTGGAGGAAGGATTTGAAATTTGACAGGTGGTGAGGAGAGAGGGATACCCTGTCCTGGCATCAAGGACGTGCCTTTTGCTGCTCTCATGAAAACCGGCCAAAATTTGGCCAAGTTACAAGCCTTTGAGGGGAAAGCGAGGAAAACACTGGCTTGTTATATATTTTTTTAATACAGGAGGTCAGACTAGATGATCACAGTGGTCCCTTCTATGTGAAGGTGGTCTCTCCTGTGCCTTCAATGCTTCCCCTGTTAGTACCCCAGCAGTAAAGGAAACAGCCATTCTGGAGTTGAGAGGGATGAGAAATGAGGATACTGTGGAGAGAGGTTTCATGAGCTACAGAGAATGGCAGGAAGTCAGCTTTGGGGGCTGGATAGGAGCAGAGGGGGATGGGGCAGAAAGATTTATAACCACTAGAGAACTCTCTCCTACAGAATCTAGAATTTAACCCAGAAATCCTGTCTCCATGTTCCTCTGCTGCCAGCAAATAGCTGTGAAATCCACTCTGAATATGTATATCTCTCCCCAATATGTGGTCTGTCAAAGCTACTAAATGCACCAGCAGGGTCTACACAGATCAAATAATGTACAATACGTTAGTATGCTTTAGAAATCACACCTTCATAGAATGCATAACACAACTGTGTTGACGAGCCCAGTGTTTCAGTTATCATAGAAGGTTTTGTGGTATACCTGAGCAATCAGACTACTGGGACTCCAGATATATATTCTGTGCCAAATTCAACCCCAGTATAAACAAGGATTGTTCCCATTTTTGTGTGACCGGCAAAGCAAGTGAAAGGGACCAAAGCGGGTACTAAAAGTAAGTAGAAAGGGTAGTGGAGCATCTGATGACAAACTATGATTTTAATGTGGTGAGAAACCTGCTGCTCATGATTCTCCATCTGAATGCCCTGCCAAATGGTGAAGTACCCTGGTGGTGTGTGCATTTTAAAACTGGTCCCAGGATGTTCCATAGCTGTGAGCCTTTGTGTTCTATTGTAGGAGATCTGTCTGTGGGGGAATTGTGGGGGGGGTCTTTGTTTTGGTTTGTTTCTTTTGCAGAAGATCCAAAAGGGAGTCTAAGCCATTATCACTATTTCTGTGGGAATGTATTAAAGGTCTGTCAATGTCAAATTCTTTTAGTGAGTGTAGTAAACATAATGGGATTTGCTGGAGCAATGAAGTAGTGAAATGGGATCCTGCTGCCAAGGAACGGAAGGGAAAGGAAGGTGTGTGGAAATTGTGCATTTACATTTTATCTGTATTTTTCTGTTTTTTCTCCTTTTGGAGTCCATAGGAAACAGTGTGTTTCTTTAGGTTCGCACCACTTTGTGCATGGTCAAATTGTGCTATCACTAGAGGCTGTAGTATTAACAGTAGGCCCACCAGCAACCACAGAAGCCTGAAAGCTAAATTTAAACATAAACCAAAGCTAAATTTTCAGCATCAACAGCCAGATTAGAGTTAGCTTCCATTTTTTTCCTGGAATACAGAACTGAAAAGGCCAGGAGGTCAGCAACACTTGTGGCCAATAATGGAAGCAATTAAACTGACCATTTAACTTGTGCAGGAGGTGATTCATTTTGATAGTCTCCAATACTTGTGTGTGAAACACTTTTAGAATCTTTAAGCGGCTATGGCAGATGGTACAATGCAATGACTCCCACTTTATATAACAAACAGGAATAATATTGAGCATAATATGAACCTGTCAACCCATACAAGAGAATCACAGATAAAATGGACCCATGAATGCATTCAAAATGATGGAAATGGGCTATAAATTTTTGTAAAAACCGGAATTAGTAAAATTTACTCAGAGAAAATGGCTTTGTAGAATATACTTGTATTCAGGGAGCTTTCAAAGCTCAATGGTATTCTACAGATTAATATCTATAATGGAAGTCTATATGTGAGGGCATTGAAATAGCAGACTTCTTACTCAATAGAAAGACTATCCAAAAAAAACAGTTCAGTGATTTCTTTTTCAAATAATCTCAGATACTTGTTTTGGCTTGCAGGTCAGCAAAAAATCCCCTCCATACTTGAAAGTCTGATTTACCAGCAAAGAGACCTATTTTCTGAATTGATTCTTTGGTGGTTTAAATGCTTTGCTTTTGTGTGCCCCAAAAGGTTCAAATTAAGGGGAAATTAACACTCATTGTTCCCCAGTGAGAAATTGGGTTGTTTGAACTGATGATGGTTTTCAGCAAGATCTGTTTTTATTTTGTGACTTCCCTCATTTTCTCTATGTAAGGGTGTGCATACAATTTTTTTTTTTTTTAAAGGATGTGGATGTAGAAGGAGCCCTCTTAGTACTAATCATAAAGTTTGATGTGTCATAAATTTGCAACTGTTTTTACTAGGGCTATCAAGCAATTAAAAAAATTAATCATAATTAATTACACGATTAAACAATAGAAGACCATTTATTTAAATATTTTTTGGATATTGATTATAAAACATTTGCACTGTAAAAAACAAAAGAAATAGTATTTTTCAATTCACCTAATACAAGTACTGTAGTGCAATCTGTTTATCACAAAAGTTGAACTTATTAATGTAGAATTATGTACAAAATAAAACAATGTAAAACTTTAGAGCCTACAAGTCCACTCAGTCCTACTTCTTGTTCAGCCAATTACTCAAACAAGTTTGTTTACATTTTCAGGAGATAATGCTGCCTGCTTCTTGTTTACAGTGTCACCTGAAAATAAGAACAGGTGTTTGCATGGCACTGTTGTAGCAGGCATAGCAAGATATTTGTGCCAGATGCACTAAAGATTCATATGTCCCTTCATACTTCAACCATGATTACAGAGGATATGCATCCATGCCAATGATGGGTTCAGCTCGATGATGAGCCAAAGGGGTGCGGACCGATGCATGTTCATTTTTATTATTTGAGTCAGATGCCACTAGCAGAAGGTTGATTTCTCTTTTTTGGTGATTTGGGTTCTGTAGTTTCTGCATCAGTGTTGCTCTTTTAACTCTTTTGAAAGCATGCTCCACCTCATCCCTCTCAGATTTTGGAAGGTACTTCAGATTCTTAAACCTTGGGTCAGTGCTGTAGCTATCTTTAGAAATCTTACGTTGGTACCTTCTTTGCATTTTGTCAAATCTGCAGTGAAAGTGTTCTTAAAACGAACATGTGCTGGGTCATCATCTGAGACTGCTATAACATGAAATATATGGCAGAAAGCAGGTAAAACAGAGCAGGAGACATGCAATTCTCCTCCAAGGAGATCAGTAACAAATGTAATTAATGCTGGGTTTTTTTTATTTTTTTTATTTTTATTTTTAAACGAGCATCATCAGCGTGAAAGCATGTCCTCTGGAATGATGGCCAAAGCATGAAGGGGAATACGAATGTTTAGCATATCTGGCACATAAATACCTTGTAATGCCGGCTACAAAAGTGCCAATAAGTGGGCAGCATTATCTCCTGTTTTGTTTTTGAGTGCAGTTATTTTTAAAAATATATACATTTGTAAGTTTGACTTTCATGATAAAGAGATTGCACTGCACAGTACTTGTATGAGGTGAATTGAAAAATACTATTTTTATCATTTTACAGTATCATATATTACAATATTAATAAAAATATATAAAGTGAGCACTGTACACTTTATATTCTGTTGTAATTGAAATCAAAATAATTGAAAATGCAGAAAAATCACCACAAATATTTAATTTCAGTTGGTATTCTAATGTTTCACAGTGTGACTAAAAGTGCAATTAATCACTTTTTTTTTTTTTTTTTTTTAATCGCATGAGTTAACTGATTAATGGACAGCCCAAGTTTCAGTAATTTAGCAGCATGTCAATGAAAGTTCATCACAATCAGGGTAGTGGAGCTGATGGACACATGAGTGGCTGTCCTTGCAAGGCTGTATACAGAGGAGATCTTTCTTGGTCTGTGACTATCTGACTGCCTGACTATGTTTGTACAGGATTAGCCATCTGCAAGTTTAAATAGTAAATTAGACAAATTCACTATGGCAGGGGTGGCCAACCTATGGCTCCAGAGCCACATGCGGCTCTTCAGAAGGAGCTACAGGTGTCAACTTTCCAATGTGCCAGGGGGTGCTCGCTGCTTAACCCCTGGCTCTGCCAGAGGCCCTGCTCCCACTCCACCCCTTCCCGCCCCCTCCCCTGAGCCTGCCATACCCTTGCTCCTCTCCCCCACCCCCGAGCATCCTGCACACCATGAAACAGCTGATCAGGAGGTGCGGGGAGGGAGGGGGAGGTGCTGATTGGCGGGGCTGCCAGTGGATGGCAGGTGCTGGGAGCAGGGAGGGGATGGGGGAGCAAATGGGGAGGGGTGGTTGCTGACGTATTACTGTGGCTTTTGGGCAATGCACATTGGTAAATTCTGGCTCCTTCTCAGGCTCAGGTTGGCCACCCCTGCACTATGGGTTTTAGCCCACGAAAGCTTATGCCCAAATAAATTTGTTAGTCTCTAAGGTGCCACAAGTACTCCTCGTTCTTTTTCCCTGCACTATGGTATCTGTTGGAAATCTATAGATGTCCATAAAAAGAATTGGGGTATTTTTTTTCTTTTCCTCTTTCTATCCAGTCTGAGCATTTCTAAAGTTCCTTTCAGTGTAGTATATAAGAGCTGCTTCTTCGCATATGCACAACATGCCTCAGATGGCACATGACCAGGAGACATCCCTGAATTTGGTCTGCTGGTTGGATCATTAGCTTCCCTGGCTTGGGCCAGGTACTGATGGGGAGTGCGACATGAATGCTGATCCATGATGTAAGTGAGCTACAGAAAACAGTACTATCTCTTCTTAAGGGCTGTCTCTTTTCCTCCTCACTTTTTAGATTAGCCAGCAGCCTCTGCTTGAATGAGCTGCAGTATTTTTCTTCCCTTCTCTTCTAGTACTTTGAGGAATGCTTTGGGAAAGTGGCAAATGACCTAGAGATACCAAGGATTGCATTCTTTTTTGATCTCTTCTAGAAGGATCTTCCACAGCCTTGGGCTTGCTGTTGAGAAGGATCTGCCTCCTGCTCTCTCTAATTCATAAGTGGACTCTGTTACTAACAGCTTATGTAATGGGGAATCTGAAGAGAAGCCAGTCATTGAGATGGCATGGTCATATCCTGCTTAAGACTGTGGAGCCAATTCTGCCCTCCAACCTGGTGGCCTCTATATGCTGCTCTGGTAGCATGCAGGGGTTGAGAGCTAGAAGGGTGCAGGGAAAAGTTACCCTGCTTCAGAAACCTTGTAGGGTTGAGAAAAGTGTCCCCATGCTACCTGCTTGCAAGAAAGAGGAATATTGGTGGTAGCAGCATTGCAGGGAATTGTGCAGTGTAGTGTGGACCCTGGGAAGCTGCCATAAATTAGAGGAGCCGTGATGTTGTTCCATCCACACCAGGGACTAGAATAAAGCCACCTTTCCTCCTGACTTATGCAATCTGTGCAGTGTCTCAGAATCTGGCTCTATGTAGCAATCAGGAGATTGAAGTGGATCTAGTAGTGATGGGGAGCCAATGCAAGTTGTAGAGCACTGGTGCAATATGCTCTCTTCTGACTATTGCACTCAGCAAACGGGCTTATGTTCATCAACTGTGGACTGCCAGCATCTTTGATATTAGAAGTCAACAATGCTGAGTGGCTGATGTTAATAGGGTTGATTTGCAGTACAATGTAATTGGGATTACAGCTCAAACAGAGAAAATGTGTGTAAACATTTAATGTTTGAATTTAGTCACTATATTGAGCCTTTATAGCTGAGGTGACTTTTCATATTCTTTATTGGGAATTTTAAGAGCTGAGACTTCCCTTCGTGAGGCAAAATGTTTTCACTGAGCATCACAAACTTTCATGACAAATCTGACTAATCATGGGGAGTCTGAAATTACTGCATTTTGCCAAGTAGTGTGCCCAATATAACTCTGAAACACAGTATCTGATATGTGTAAAAAGAAAAATAGGTTCTTAAATAAAAATCTTTATAATTCTCTTCTGTCCATTTAAATATCGGTTGAATCTGAGTCTCCTCTCTCCTTGTTTTTTCTTCATGTGTGTTGTTAGCTCAACGAACAATTTGGATGTAGAGATAAATGCATTTAAAAAAAGTTTTTAAAGTACCCTAACAACCTGCATGATAACCGTATGTTGTTTCCTTCCAGATACCTAGTAGCAAACTAACATCTCCCTCTAGTGGAAAGCTTTCAGAATGTAATGAATAATTTTATCTTGTGCTGGATTGGAAAGTTCTAAAGAAAGTACAGTCACACATCTCCTCATTCTATCACAGAAAAGTAATTAAAATGAAATGTAGGTAAATGAATTTAAATCAGAGAAGAGGTAATGTGGGGGTATGGGAAGGATGGTTCTTATTCCAAATCTCTCTAGAGCAGTTAATTCAAAGTGTTCTGAAAACCATGAGAAAAGAAAATGGGAATCTGATACTAATCCTCTGTGACTTGACCAAGGCCATACAGCAAGTCATTGCCAGAGCTAGGATTAGTTCTCTGAAATTCTTTGTACCCAGCTTTATCCTCAATCCACAATGCCTGTAGTAGTGTTTTGCAGACCTTATTTAAGAGCATCATTTCCTGGATCACGATTCATGACTGGGGGTGTAGGCCAACTTTTTGTTTGGGGGGGTTCAGTTATAAAAATAAAATAGCTGTTGAATGTCATGTCCATGAGTAGTTTTGTACTCGTCCATTTTTAATAAAGTGAGATAACAAAGTGCTGTTCCAAACTCAGTGTTCTTGATTAATGCAACCATAAATTTCTGTGAAAGATAAAGCCCTGCCCAAGCTCCTAGTAGTCTCTGCCAATGCATTAGCAATCCTACACAACAGGTTTTTAGTGAGAGTGGCTTTTGAGAAGGGGGAAAAAAAGGAATGTCAAAATGAATCCTATAGGCCCATCCCCAGAATAGTTTTGATACACAATTGCCTGTAGTCTTCAGCATCACTGAAATGGCTGATAACTTGGCAGAATGGCAAATATGGGTTGTACAAAAGAGTAAATATCAGGATTTGGACACTGTTAAGAGAGGGCTGCAACCTTGGGAGGAAGTGGCTGAAGGCTCAGAGCCATAAATGAAAAATGAAGCCGTTGGGGTAACTATCCTTCAGACAGGGACAGAAGGAAGATATAATGGTTTAGTGTTGAACTTTCAAAAGAATGCACTAACTTCAATAGGAGTTAAGCATTTTGCTCAGCATTGGCCTTTGAAAATTCCACTATTGATGTTAAGGGTAAAAGGACGGGCAAAAATTGGAATCTGGTTATCTGACTGCCTGACTAGGTTTATACAGATTAGCCACCAGCAAGTTTAAATAGTAAAATAGACAAAGGAAACATTTGAGTTCAACAAACCAAAACGTTTTTTTTTTTTTTTTTTTCTTCAGGTCAAACTCATCACAACAAAATATTTCCTTTTGATTTTCCCACCAGAAAACTGAAATATTTGTAAAAATCATTTAGACAGAATTTCCAGCTCAGCTGGACAGAATCTCTACAAGCAGTACAGCTATTGAGCTTCTACTAGCTTGAAGGTTCTTCTATGTGGGATTTCAAAGGCAGCTATGTTTGATGTGTATGGAAACCTGAAGACCACTTCTTACTCAGTTTTTCTGACTGTGTGACCAAAGACGACTTCAAGGATAAGTGGGTGTGGGATGGCGCTGACTCACCGGTGCGGCGCCTCCTGCTGGTTGTCCAGGGAATTATAAATAAATAAATTAATGGAGATATCCTGTCTCCTAGAACTGGAAGGGACCTTGAAAGGTCATTGAGTCCAGCCCCCTGCCTTCACTAGCAGGACCAAGTACTGATTTTGTCCCAGACCCCTAAGTGGCCCCCTCAAGGATTGAATTCACAACCCTGGGTTTAGCAGGCCAATGCTCAAACCACTGAGCTATCCCTCCTCCCCAGCTCTTTTCCTGCTCCGGATCACCCTCTGCCAGATGTCTCGCCCGCTGCTCACCCCCGTGTCCCTCCCGGACCCCAGTGCCCTTTGCCCAGGGGTTCTGCCCACCACAGCAACCCACAATCTGGGTCTCCCCACCCAAGGGAACCCCCAACCTCTTATCCCCACCTTGCCTCAGTGGCTACTGCCAGTCACCATCTAGCCCCCACTCCCTAGTGCAGACTGCAGTCTGTAAACCACTCATCATCGGCACGGGGGGTTGGACCGGCTGCAGGGCCGTAGCAACAAAGAACTTGGCCCCCTCCGAACGGTGTCCCCTCCGAACATATGTCCGGGCGGGGCCCCTTACAATGCAGAAACTGGAATGCGGTATTTATTTTGCCACTTTTAGGGGCCCCCTTCCTTGCGGGGCCCCCTCCGGTCGGAAGGTACGGAGGGCGCTCGCTACGCCTCTGACCGGCTGCCTCTGCCTATCTCTGGGCTGCCCCTCCGCAGCCCCAGTACTTTTTGTAGGCCTTTAACTAGGCCTGCAGCCTGGGGTTTTGCTAGGCTGGAGCTCCCCAGCTCCCTCTGCCCTTCCCCAGCACTGCTCGACCTCAGGTACCCTTCTCAGCTCCCAGGCAGCCAGGTCCTTCTCTGTCAGAATCGAGAGAGAGAGAGAGTCAGTCTCAGTCTCTCTCTCTCTTCTCTCCCCACATTTCTGGCCCACAGCTCTCTTATAAGAGCCAGCTGGGCCCTGATTGCACTGGCTACAGCTGTGGCTGCTTCCCCCATCAGCCCAGCTTTTCTCTGCCACAGCCCTCTCCCGGGCTGCTTTAACCCCTTCAGGACCGGAGCGGGGTGACCACCCTGTTACAGTGGGAAAGAAGGAAGCTTTTAGTGTGGATCTGCAGGGAGAACACTATATATGCAGAAAACTTCAGTTGTAATGAATACAGTAAGAAGCTTTCTCCTTCATGACCCACCTCCACAGTAGAGGAACTTGGAGACTAACAAATAGTAATCAACCTGGAGGTGGGTGTAGGGGCATACCTAGGTAAAGAGAAACTTAACTAACCTACCAAACAGCCGCCTTAATATCCAGTTTTAGCCAAAGTACCAAATAAAGGTGACAACTATCAGCAGTGATTGGTAGAAACATACCCCAGAGACTACAGCAGGCTTGGTTAAAAGAGCCTACCTGCATACCTGAGTGTAGTGTGTAGCTAGATTAAAAGATTCAGTACAATTTCCTGACTTTTGGAGAAGCATTTGCTAAAGATTCATTATAGTTAAAGGGATAGAGCACCATAGGCATATCTTGTGGGTTTTTTTTGCTCTGACATCTTTACCTCCTGTAACTTGAAAGTTGTAAACATTCTGCTAGTTTAGTTCCTATAATATCAACTACTGGAGTGGATTTCCCAAGTGCAGTGTGTTGCCTTTCATCTGCACCCACTAAGGTAGAGCAGAGTTATGCAACACCAATTGCACTTTAAGAAATCCCACCCTCTGTGAATATTTGAAGAATATTTGAGTATATTCACAATTGAAGTGATTACTTACTAAAGCAAAGAACTGGAGACTGCAAACATACAATGGACCTGATTCAGTGTTGATGACTTTAAAAGGGTTACAGCAGGGATGAGTATGGCTCAATCTGTTGCTGTCTTAAATGTAATTTTTCATATGACTCGCTATTCTTAATGGTGGTCAAGCTTACAATTTGGCTACTGAAAACATTTTTCTCTGCAGTAACGGTTTGTTAGTTAAAGACCTTGAAATCTCACTTCTGCAAAGTTTTACCCAGTCATACACGCAGACACTGCAACATAAATTTTCATCCTGACCTGCGGCATATAAATCAATAGCCCTTTCTTGGAAAGGGGAAAAAAATCTGCTAATTTAACATCACTTAAACAGTGTTAGAACCTTGCTATTGTCGTCTTCAGTTTCCTGTTACTCATGTCCCAGAATTTAGAAACTCTGTTTTTGTGTGTGTGTTTAACTCTGAACTATTTATAAATAAGTTTCAGAGCTTTGGGGTCAGCTTGGGAAGCATCAGTAACTTTTGATGCTTCTCTGAACTATGGTATCTAAATGTCTTGAGCCTGTAAAATGGGGCTGGAAATATTGCCAAGTATAGTTTTCTCATGAGATTTCCATTATTTCCTGCTTCTACTCAGATCAGAAGTAGCATGTGAAAAGCCTTTCCTGTGGTATTTTGGTGCTTCAAAGGTCTGGTTTTAGCTGGAACTGGAAAACATGTAGACAACTGTGAAAATGAAAGAATAGTCAGGGGAACCCTTCACAAAGGTTAATTTTGGCTTTGTGTGTTTTTTGTGTATCAAAAAATTGGCAAAAGGCCAGATCCTGGTATAATTTGACCTCACTCCATTGACTTTAATGGAGCTATGACAATTAACACCAGGTCAGGATCTGGCCCAATGTTTTATTTTTTGTTTTGTTTTGATTTTTTTAGGGAAGGAAGGGGATTGAGGGATAGTAGTTGGTTTGCCTATATCTAGTCTAAAGCCTTTAAAAAAAATTTTTTTTTTTTTTTTTTTTACACTAGTGCCAAGAGGCCCTGAAGATGATCTGGGACCCAAGTGCTGTTCATCTGTTCATAAAAATACTCAGGCTGTGTCTATACTATGAGCTAGGAGTGTGACTCCCAGTGTGGGTACACATACTCTGACTTGTTTGAGAGCTAGCATGGATATAAAAAGCAGTGTATCTGTGGTAGCAAAGGCATGGATTGTGCTCAGCCCATGGATATGTTCAGGCAAGTTTGTGCTCAGCCCAGCTAATCCGTGCCCTGCTGCTGCCCATGCTACCATGGCTATCCTATTTATACTTACATTAGCTCTGAGTTTGTGTTCACTATCTGTGAGTTGCACCCTTTAGCCTGTTGTGTAGACGTAGCCTAAAAGAGTCACTGCCCCAAAGTGCTTCCAATATAGACAGATAAAACTGACAAGGGCTAGGGGAAAAGAAAATAGTATTTCACTTATGTCAAAAATAATTTCAACTATGATTGTTTTTGTTAGGGACAGGTCCTCAGCAGTATTTTGGAGCCCAGCTAGTTAGGTGCCTTAAATACCTTTAAAAATCTGACTCTGAAGCTCTAATCCTGCAATTTGCTCTGCGCTGGGAAAACCCTGTGTCCAAGTAGAGCTGCATTGACTTCAGTGAATCTGCTCTCATGAAACAAGTTGATTGAAACCTAACAACTAGTGACTCAAGCTAAGGTCCATGGTTATGTATCTTGACTGCAGTTTAAGAGAACAGGTGTATGTGGCTTTCTCCAACGTATAGTATTTGAGATCTTGGGATTAGTATTGTCCAGTTGGTTAACCAAAACTCTCCCTCTCCCTGGATATCTCCTTATTTTTTGTAGGAAGTGTTACCAGATTTGCCAGTTAATTTGGGGTATGCTCATTTATTAGGGTTACTCTTCTGGGGAGGTCCCTGTAATTCTATCAATGTACTGCTTGTGTTGGTGTTTTCACAGGGAGATCTACTTCTCCCTTCTGCAAGTTCCCTCCCAATGGAGTTATCCTGCAGGACCTCGGTTACCCAGGGCTGGGTTCCTCCAGCTGCAGAATCAGATGAACGCACACACATTAACAGAGTGGACCAGGTCAATCAACACTCTCAAGCTGACTCCTTATATGTCCCTGGACTTAGCAGGCTGGGTCGAGCAGCACTTCCAAGCTGCCATCCTCCTATGCCACAGGTTATGCATGTCCCTATCCCCACTTTCATGTTACGCTCTTGATGAGCAAACCCCACAGGATTTTTGGGTGCTACAGGGATCTTTAGCTTAGGTAAGAGGAGTGTTGCTGCAGAACAAATGGGGAAGCCAAAAACACAAAAGAGAGAGAGAGGGAGGGAAGCAACCAGCTTAACCATAAAAGTTATTCATTGCCTGGTAATAACCATACAAGGAGAGCCAAAGAAACAAAAATTCTAGTTTAAATTTGATTACAAAAGTCAGGGTTAGAAAGCTATACCTAGAGTAGAAGGAAAAAAAGAGAGGGAGGGAGAGTTGGGTTCTCACCACTCTGTGAAACTTGAACCAGTTGGGGTTCCTAGGTGGTTGTGGTAGCTGAGGGTCCAGAATGCTGGAGACAGCCCCCAGCCCGATCGGTCAGGAGAAGATGAAGTCCCAATGGAATTGATGCAGATTTTGGATGCAGGTATCTGAACCCTTACTTGAGCATGGGTAGGGATTTTTGTAGGGAAACAGTGGTTAAAGGGAAAACACTAGATTTATTTATGGGTAAAATGATGGCTCAGGGAGTATACCACAGTTGTGTTTTTCAGGCTAGACAATAGCAACTGACCATTCCTGGCTATGGGCGGTGTTCCTTCGAGGGAGCTCACAATACAATTAGGCGGCTTCAGTATTTGGATACCAATAAAGGATTTATTACTAGAATTAGTCTGATAACCACTGAGCTGGGTGTGTGCAGGCGTGGGTTCATTAACACCTGGAGCAGAGATTCTCCCATCATGCAGTGCTTCCCTGCTTTTCTGGTCCAAGCGTTCAGTGCGGTTCTTGCCTTGGAATCTTTGTTCTCCATTCTGTATGCTAATGGAGATGCCTCCCTGTCCTATCTTCCTAGCAAATGGCTAGGGGAGTTGCCTTAATCCTGTCACCCTTGTCCGGAGGGGTCTAGCTGTGTCTCCCACTGCCTTTTCATTGCTTTTTGTAAGTCTTTCTTCTGATTGGTTTTGGTTCAAGAAGAGGCTGGCAGGGCGGGGGGGGCCTTCATGAGCCAGACGGGCTGGATACTGCGCCCTGGTTCCCCAAGAACACAGAGCTGACAGGTAACAGAAGGAAGGCATGAACTCAGAGTGACACTCTGTGTGTCTGAAATCCAGTCTGGTAAGGAACTAATAATGAAGGGCAGTGTTGATATTTTTTTCATTTAAAAAAGGCCATATTTCCACAAGAAGGCAACATGCCTATACCTTGATTTTTACATCCAAATGTTTTATACAACAATCTATAAAATATCATTAGGGTTCTGAGAGTCTCCAGTACAAAGAGAACTAGAGTTAAAATTGAACAGCCCCTCACCCCTTTTCTGTAGCCTGTTTTGCCCTGGCATTTTAATATCCACGATGTTGTAAAGTATAAATGAGGGTACCATGTGTGCATCTACATCCTAGAGGCTATGGCTTCAATTGTGTTGAGCTAATATAATGGGAGCCAGAAAATCTGGCCCATTAAGTTCTTGCAAAGCTGAAAGTCTAAATGATTTTTGTGTGGTATTAGCAAAAAGTTAATATTGTTATGATAGAAGTCACCAGGCAGCCCTATTACACATAGTCTAACCCATTTTCTTAAAATGTGAGCAAATTGTTTTAATCTTGGAAGAACATCTTGTTGAGGAGTTGGGTTTTTCTCTTTAGTTGCTTTAGGGGAGTTGTGGCAAACAGCAAAGGAGTTTGCTCTTTGTCTTAATCTCTTTATCTAGAGCAGGGGTTGGCAACCTTTCAGAAGTGGTGTGCCGAATCTTCATTTATTCACTTTAAATTAAGGTTTCGTGTGCCAGTAATACATTTTAATGTTTTTAGAAGATCTTTCTATAAGTCTATAATATATAACTGAACTATTGTTGTTTGTAAAGTAAATAAGGTTTTTTAAATGTTTAAGAAACTTCATTTAAAAATAAATTAAAATGCAGGGACCCCTAGACCGGTGGCCAGGACCCGGGCAGTGTGAGTGCCACTGAAAATCAACTTGCGTGCCGCAGGTTGCCTACCCCTGATCTAGAGTCAATTCCTGAGGCAGAGATGTTGCTTGGGAGCTGGGCATTAGTGTTGGTTTGGGAACCCTGAAAAAGTGAATTTCCTGCATTCTGTTTGTGATTTGCCTCTATTCAAGGGCTCGTATGTATAGTGTAAAATATATGAATTGCACTGAGAATATATCTAGGTTGCGTATCACTGATTTATCCTCAACAGCAAGGCCTTGAGATTTTCTTCCGCTCAGCAAAGAGACAACAATATAAATTCTTGTCACTGTTTAATTTCTGTTTTTTATTTTTTTTTATTTTATTTTTTTATTTCTCTGATTTCCAACTTTAGTTGTGCCTTAAGGAATGACTTAAACTTAAATCTTGTCTGTGTTTTCTTCTTTTATTTATTAAGCTTTAATAGCTTTAGGAAATTTGCCCAGAGGTAAAGCTGGTAACTGGGCAGGTATATGTAAGGTATACAAACCTTACGCTGGCCAGGAAAGAGTTAATGAAGTGCGTGGGCTCAATCAACCCTGACCCTTTATACTTGCAATAAGTGTCAGGTTTGGAGGGAAGGGTTAAAAGTGGAGATTACAGCTCAGCTGGTGGCTGACCAGGAAGGAGAGCAGACTTCCAGCCTCTCACTCTGTGATAGAGCTCTGGCTAGGCCGGAGCTACTTAAGACACTGCTGCCTCTGATATCAGAGGGGTAGCCGTGTTAGTCTATAAGGTGCCACAGACTCTTTGTTGCTTTTTACAGATCCAGACTAACAGACATATTGGAGCATAAGCTTTCGTGGGTGAATACCCACTTCGTCAGATGCATGTGGTGGAAATTTCCAGAGGCAGGTATAAATATGCAGGCAAGAATCAGTCTGGAGATAACGAGGTCCGTTCAATCAGGGAGGATGAGGCCCTCTTCTAGCAGTTGAGGTGTGAAAACCAGGGAGGAGAAACTGCTTTTGTAGTTGGTTAGCCATTTACAGTCTTTATTTAATCCTGAGCTGATGGTGTCAAATTTGAAAATGAACTGAAGTTCAGCAGTTTCTCTTTGGAGTCTGTTCCTGAAGTTTTTTTGCTGCAGGATGGCTACCTTTAAATCTGCTATTGTGTGTCCAGGGAGGTTGAAGTGTTCTCCTACAGGTTTTTGTATATTGCCATTCCTAATATCTGACTTGTCCATTTACTCCTAAAAGGAAGGTAGGCCTGTATGGGATTACTACTTTGTTGATCTGTTACTAGTGACTTGCCTCCAGTTGTAGAGGTAGGTGGCTGTAGGTGCTCCCCTGACAGAAGGTGATGACTTTGCCAGCTCTTGCCATTGCCAGGTGTCCAGGGCCGCCCAGAGGATTCAGGGAGCCTGAGGTCTTTGGCGGCAGGGGACCCCGCCGCTGAATTGCCGCCGAAGACCCGGCACTTCGGCGGCGGGTCCCGGGGCAGAAGGACCCCCTGCCGTGGGTCTTCAGGGCACTTCAGCGGCGGGTCCGGGAGCAGAAGGACCCCCCCACACACACTGCGGGTCTTCAGGGCACTTCGGCGGCGGGTCCCGGAGCGGAAGGACCTCCCGCCACCGAACTGCCGCCGAAGACCCGGAGTGGAAGAAGCTCTGGAGGCCCGGGCCCCGCAAGAGTTTTCCGGGGCCCCCGGAGTGAGTGAAGGACCCCGCTCCAGGGCCCCCAAAAAACTCTTGTGGGGGCCCCTGCGGGGCCCGGGGCAAATTGCCCCACTTGCCCCCACCTCTGGGCGGCCCTGCAGGTGTCCAGTTTTCAACCGAACACCCCAGTCGAAAAGGGACCCTCTCCAGTCCAGTGAAAATGAGTGAGTGAGGGTGGGAGAGAGCAAGCAACGGAGGGAGGGGGGATGGAGTGAGCGGGGCAGTGCAAGGGTGTTTGGTTTTGTTCAATCAGAAAGTTGGCAACTTTGCGGCAAGGCTGCAGGCATTAGCTAAAAACTGACAAACTCATAGCTGGATACTAGACCAGTTCACTTATGTGTTAGTGTTGCTCAAAATACATTAGTCTTATAAGAATGTATTTAGTGTTTAGAAGGTTGTAAGCTGCTGCATGCATTAATGTTATGTGTAAGGAAATATGTAAGCTTTGCTTTATAACTTTGAAAATGTTTGCTCTAAACTTTTGAACTCATATGGGAAGAGTTTCCACCCATCCATCCAGAAGAACTATCAAAATCAGATGGGCCATCAAGGAACATTGCAATACCAATGATTGACCCTGTCACATCTTGGATATGCTACATACACTCATCCTGTGGATTTGGAGGTTAAATGAAGGAAAATAAACAAAGACACGGAGCAATTTTCCATCTCTTTGCTGTTTGAACTCTCACAGGAGTGACACACTACACTGAAGCCAGAGATTTCCAGGGTTTACCCTGGGGTCTATGTTCCTATGCAAAAAAAAAATGGCAGGGGTGATATTTTGACGTGCCAGGCCAAAGAAATGTGATTCAACCTTTTTAAAAATAATCTGTTTAGTTTGTATCACTGTGCAATAATAATTTGGGGGGATTTCTCTCACTGATTATCCAAATTAATTATGTTTACTTGGAATACTTTTCATATCTGTTCTGAAGAAAAGTCTACCAGCTAACAGTAATAGAGATATCATAGTTCTGTTGTATCCGCTAGTGCAGCATTTGTTGAACTCTGGCTGAAGTCAGTAAGAACTACCCATCGGGAAGAACTGCAACATTCAATCTTTCTGTACTGCAGGAGGAAAAAACAGACAGACATGACTGGCTCATGTGCCACAGAAAATTCTGATGGGCTAGTTCTCATGAGGATTTTCTTAGCCACAAACTGCCTCACACGTTATTTTCTTATGAACAGCATGGCTTTGCTTACATGCAGTCTTTCTGCTTAGTCAGAGATGACTATGTAAAAAAGAAAAAATGCAGTGGATTAAGAATGACTGATCTATGATGTACTCTTTCACACTAATGTTCTGGATGTGATTTCAGCAGTTTTACACCTTCCCAGACTTTATATTTGCTCAAAGATTGATTTTATTAATATAAAAACTGACTTTTTAAAAAAAGTAAAATGAATTGAGTTCCTTAAGGAGGCTGATTAAACTGCGTTAGGCAAATCATATTGACCCTCTTAATGATCCTCCCCTAAAGGTAGCATTCAACTATCTATGTAATCATTGTAAAATAGTTTCTAGCATGCTCACGCTATTGTATTTGGTTAATTGGGGGAATGAATTAAATTATATCTAATGCAAGTATTTTCATTAATGAAAATCTTTGTCATGATAAGAAACAGAGTAAGCTGGATTGCCAATTGTCATTATCCCCTTCATTATAATCTAATATCGCTCAGTGTAATTGAGAACTCGGGGTAGTTTTACCCCTTTTCATCTGACTAGATTAATATATTTTAGTCAAGAAAGCCAGCCTACATCCTCTATTTCATGTATAATTCTGTTCATCTTAAATTAGAAAAAAAATAGAAGAGCTATCCCTCACCGCTCCTCTAGCCTTTGCAAAGTTAGGCTCTGATCTTGCAATTGACTGTGTGTTGGTGTGCCAGTGTGCTTCTGCTGATCAATGACTTCAGTAGAGCGCCACCGAAGTGTGGTGGTGGTGCACCCACATGGAGTCAATTATAGGACCAGGGTCTTAGGTTCCAGTCCTGCAAATACCTGCAAAAATGCTCATGAATACCAATGGGAACGCTCAAAACTCAGGACTGCTTTCCCTGTTGTATGGAGAATCAGTTTCTAAGAAGTTGTGCTAAGCAAAGCTCAGTGCAGGAAAATGAGTTGTCAGGGAGCTGGTTCTGGATCCCCAATTCTTTGGGCCACCCTTGACTCCAATATAACTTTAAAGTTACTGCGTGGAGCTATAAGATGTGCCATTGTAATTATTCCAGATCAGCTAGGGATTTCTATCCTAAAGCAGTGCTTCACCATCAGGGACGGCTCCAGGGTTTTGGCCGCCCCAAGCAGCCAAAAAAAAAAAAAAGCCGTGATCGCGATCTGCGGCAGCAATTCGGCGGGAGGTTCTTCACTCCCAGCGGGAGTCAGGGCCGGCTCCAGGCACCAGCTTGGCAAGCAGGTGCTTGGGGCGGCCACTCCGGAGAGGGGCGGCAGGTCCAGCGATTCGGCGGCAATTAGGCGGATGGTCCCTCACTCCCACTGGGAGCAAAGGACCTCCCGCTGAATTGCCACCGCAGATCGCGATCGCAATCGCGGCTTTTATTTTTTTATTTATTTATATATTTTTGGCTGCTTGGGGCGGCCAGAACCCTGGAGCCGGCCCTGGCGGGAGTGAGGGACCATCCGCCGAATAGCTGGACCTGCTGCCCATCTCCGGAGCGGCTTGCCAAGCTGGTGCCTGGAGCCGGCCCTGTTCACCATGCCAGTTCCTGCCTAACTGTGCTCTCTGTGCCAGGAGCAGGATGTCACAGTGGCTGGGTTTGGTTTCAGTGAAGATTCACCACCAAGGCAATTCCTCTGATAGAGAACTTCTCTGCTGGGCATTTGTGGCTGGGTTGTTCTCTTTTTGCACAAAGAGGCTGTAACGTCTTGTGAATCTTACCTATGATTTTACAGGTAGAAAACAAAAGCACAAGTGTTTTATTCTTATTCTACTTCTAAATAAATGTGTATACGCTTATTTATTCAGAAAAGTGTTTGGAGTTTTGGAGTTCATCATTCTCACAAACTTATCAAGAGCCTGAAGTAACTTTGCAGCACCCATGTGGCATGCAGGCAACCTGAGGAATTGCTAGACCTAACTTTTGAGGGTTTGACTTTGTGACCTAAATAAAGGTCAATCGATGCAGGGTTTTGTATGAACTATATGGATTTTACACACACACACACACACACACACACACACACACACACACACACACTAAATTCTCCAGGACAACGTTCAACTGTCTTAACATTGAGACCATCTTTTCTCTTCATGCTGTCTCCTGCCTCATTCACAACATACCTTCCAACTTCTGCAACAAATGAGGCCGTGATCCTTCAGACAACAGTCATCTTCACTATACAACCCTGCTTCATCCTTAGAACAGTTCCATCCTGTGCACTGAATGAGGCAAGGGCCTTCTCATTGTTTGTTTGTTTTTTGGGGGGGGGGGAATAGTGTTGGCCCGTAATTAGAGACTGTGAGGTGGAAGGGTTCCAGAGGTCGGGTTGCAGCCTGAGCCCAGAAGTCTACATAGCACAGCAATGAAACAGCCCCACAACCTGAACCCTGCAACCCTGGGTCAGCTTGCTGGGTCAGCTGCGAGCATCTAGTTGCTATATAGACACACCCTACGGGTCCCACTCCCTTTTTTCTCTTCTGAGGCAGTGAAAAACTCTGCTTGAGGATTAAGTCCGTGTGGCCAGCTGTAATTAGGGAAGGGAAAGTTGCTCTAGGTGGCATACTTCACTGGGAAATCTATGGAAATTCAGGCAGAAATCCCCTAGTAACTTACAAATGCTCTGTGCACAATTGACTTTAGATCAGTCTCGTTTACACCTCTGAGAGAATGGGGTGCACAGTATGCATGGACATGGTAGTAGGCATGTTAGGTTGCCAGAGCATCACTTGGTGGGACACTCACTTGTACGTTAATCCTGAGACCGGGATTGGGAGTAGGGAGGGTGGGGGTAAGAAACCAAAATTCCTGACAAGTCCATTGGCTCCACATAGTTCTGAGGCCATGTTCCCCTCCCCTTCTCCATGTTCTCCCTGAGCATGAGGTATTAGGGAGACATTATTTTTCCCCATGTGATCTATGTGGTGCACGTTGCACCTATAACTTTGACCTTCTGTGGGTTCATCTGTGGCTGGTAATTATTTGGCCCAAAGTTTTAATGTTAATCATTTTTGCTCAAGCCGAACTCCTATGTCTGAGGCATCAATGTTAGAATTGTTTTAGTTGGGGCACAGGCTGTCACTTATCTATGTTTGTACAGTGCCCAGCATGATGGAGCCTCAATCTCATTTGAGGCCTCTAAATGCTACTATAACACAAATAATAAGCAGTAATAATGGAAAGAGGAGTGAAAGATTAGGGGCTAAGATTGCTTGATGCTTTATCCATGTGGTGCTCCACAGTCCATTGAAGAAAAATAATGGATCATGGACTCTAACATAAATTTCCTATCCTGGAGACATGGGGTAGGATTAATGACTGTCAAGTTCTGGGGTGCAGTTCAGACCAGTGAGAAGTTGTCACCTCTTGTATTATAACCCCAAGTGCCCCAAAATTCTTCTACTTGTGGCTCCCTGCCTGGGACATACACGCTGCCAACATGCACTTCATATGCTGTACAGCTCTGATTCAACCACTTTGAATCCAACAGCCTGCTCACAGTTATCAGACAATTTTTTGTCTTTAGCAAGTGACCCCAACACATACCCCAGTCCCAAACTTTGCCACACCTATGTGTTCTGATATGTCCAGTCCTCTCCTGCAACATTCAGAGGAATAATAAGATCCATTTGCTCTTTTTAGGAGACCAAACCCACCAGCTTGCCCCCATTAACTAGTATTGATCACTTTAGTGCAAACACAGCACTGTTGGTTTAGATTAATAGTAAAAAAGTTTCTGAACAAAAGAAGATTAGATTTTAAGTGAGTTCATATATAAGAGAGAAAGTTAGAAATGGTTACAACATTTCTAACCCGAGTGACACCCGACATCTAAAGTCTAAAACTTAATCTAGCAAGGTTTAGCTCAAGACATTGTTCAAGATGGCTATTCTCTCCCACAATCTTCCATCAAGATGGTGGCAGACCCACTTTCTCAGTCAGGGTCTCTTCTAGAGGCCCAACCGTGCTGGTTCCTTTGTCTTTTTGAGTGAAAGAGAGAGCTTGGGTTTCTCTCCCCCTTTCTTTTATAGTCCAGTGAACCTTTGAAGTGGGTTCTTCTGAAGGTTACCCATCAAAGTGAAGTTTATTCAGGCAGTGTTTGCTAAAATACAAATTGTTCGGTTTCCTGCAATCTGCTCCCCCTTACTATTTATACATAAACGGAGGTAAAAACACATTCCTTTGTTTAGGACAAGCCTGTTTTGCTTATGCAGGGCTGTCTGGTTTTGAAAAAGTAACATCCTACAGGGGGAATTCATAACTTTACATATAATGTTGAGTTATTAGTTTTCAAATCATACTGCACAAAGTATATTTTATACAAGGATTATTACAATAGTGGGGCATATGTGAATGCATGATGCTTTGAGTCACTATGATACAATCTGTAGCAACACTCCTACTGATGTCAGTTGGAGAATCCCATGGTTCCCATTTGGTCTCATCTGCTCTGCTTAAATATATTTTTTCTTCTTTACTTACAGTAAACGAAATTTATCAAGCTTGAAGGTGGTGATATTTAGGATAGATGCTTCAGCTTTAAATCCTGATGGTCTTTTTGATTTATTATATAAATGTTTTCCTTCCCCACTGTAATGCAGGCTTATGTTTACACTGTACCTTTCTCTCCTGGGACTTTTACACTTCAATTTATGTGGTGTATATCTTCTGTTTTGCACTCCAATTAGTGTAATAATTTCACTTAATACAATTTATAAAAAATATATATGTTTGGTAAGCAGCACAATTAAGTAAATAATTTAAATTAATCCATCAGAGGCCCTGATCTTGCCAACACTTACATGCATATATTTGAGCATATATGTCATCCCATTGGCTTTAATGGGACTAGTTGTGTCATTAAATTTAAGCAAGTGCATAAGTGTTGGTAGATTAAAGCCAAAGCATCTTCAGTGCAAGACCATGAATGTTTTGCTTTGTGACTAGTTACATGACAAAGAGGCTATTTTCACAGATAGTACCAGGAATTTTGCTTGTTTTGCTTTATCCAATGTTTCTGATTACAAACTTGTTTACTTTGATACGAAGTGTTACAGTGTTCAGATAACTACAATTCTGTCATTTGAACTTATTAGCTCATTTTTTCTCTTAAATTATTGACAGAAAAATTGAGATAACATCAACTTACATTCATAAAGCCTAATTTGTTTAACTATCAATTTAATTATACTTTTTTTTTTAAGTTGAAACCTAATAGTGTTCTCTCAGTTAGGGAATCAGCTGTTTACTAGAGACATCATTTTAGGTTCACAGTTACAGAAAATATACTATGGAGCAAAATCCTTAATAATCAGCCTTCGCTCTCTCCCTCTCCACTGTCTGTGTGTGTCTCTCTCGCTCTCATATTGTTATGCTGTCTAATATTTGGTTTTCAACACTTTCCTAGTTTGAAGTCATTAATTCCTTCACTATACAGGTATTGTGCTTCTCAAGTAACTGCAATTACTTAACTTCATTTGCTCCTGACTCCTTTTGCTTCCCCCTCTCCCTTCCCCCTGCTTCTTATTTGTAGGAAATGGTTTTCCCGTCCTATGAGACTGTGAAATTGAGGGGGGAAATTGCCAACCCAAATTGGGACAAAAAAATAAGTCTAACGTTCACAAACTAAGAATCTCTTCCCCTCCCCCCAAAATATGAATCAGCTCAATTGAAATGTTTTATTTCTACTACAATCTTTTTTAACTTTACCTTTTTAGTATAATTCAAAATATTAACTAGAAAGCATTTTTGAACAGAAAAAGGAAACTTTTCATTTAGAAAATGTCAAAATACCCCATTTTGAAAACTTCAAAATGTTTTTTTAATGTTGAATCGTGAGATGTGTTGAAACTGACCCTTTCCCACGAACAGTTAGGTTTCTACAACTCAGTATTTTCTGACCAAAAAATGTATTGTTGGAAAATTCTCAACCAGCTCTGTTAATAACCTAGATATATTTGGAATACTCCCCCTTTCATCAGGGATACAGGGTCCTTAGTTTTTAAAAACTCCATATGCTAACATTCTCCTGGAAATTACTGATACTAATAAAATAGCTGTTACTTTTTTTGATATATATGCAGCATTCTCCCCCCCACACACTTTTTTTTTTTTTTTTTGGTGTTCTCTGGATTTTGAGAGGAAGGGTATTCTGTTAACTGAGTCCCAGTCAATGTCTCAAGATATCTTGATTTAGTTCTCACCCAGATTTCCTATGTAATTTTAAGGAACTCGGTGTCTCTCTCTTTCTTTAAATTCTCCATTTGTAAAAGAGGATATTACCCAAAATTGCCAACCCAAACAGTTCTCAAATCATGTAGCAGGCCCCAGAATAGCATGAGTCTTAAAACTTGAGAGTTGTAGTAAAAAAAATTTTCACGGTTCTTTAATTTGTGCTGTGCCTTCTGATTCTTTCAGGTACATTTGGATCACACTTTCAAGGCTTTCTCCTCACCATGTGGCCTAGAAATGTAGTTTGTTGGGTTTTTTTGTTTTTTTTTTAATGAAAGGTGAGTTTGTTTTGTTTGTTTGTTTATTTATTTATTTTTACTAGGGCTGTTGATTAATCCAGTTAACTCACGTGATTAACTCAAAAAAATTAATCCCGATTTAAAAAAAAATTAAATGTGATTTAGTCGCACTGTTAAACAATAGAATACCAATTGAAATTTATTAAATATTTTGGATGTTTTTCTAAATTTTCAAATATATGGATTTCAACTATAACACAGAATACAAAGTGTACCGTGCTCACTTTATAATATTTTTATTACAAATATTTGCACAGTAAAAATGATAAATTGTATTTTTCAGTTCACCTCATACAACTACTGTACTGCAATCTCTTTATCATGAAAGTGCAACTTACAATATAGGGTTGTGTTTTGGTTTTTTTGTTATATAACTGCACTCAAAAACAAAACAATGGAAAACTTTAGAGCCTACAATTCCATTCAGTCCTACTTCTTGTTCAGCCAATCACTAAGAGAAACAAGTTTTGTTTTTGTACATTTACGGGAGATAATGCTGCCCACTTCTTAATTACAATGTTACCTGAAAGTGAGAACAGGCATTCACATGGCACTGTTGTAGCTGGCGTCGCAAAATATTTATGTGCTAGCTGCATTAAAGATTCGTAGGCCTCTTCATGCTTTGGCCATCATTCCAGAGGACATGCTTCCATGCTGATGACACTCGTTAAAGTGTTAATTAAATTTGTGACTGAACTCCTTGGGGGAGAATTGTATGTCTTCTGCTCTGTTTTACCTGCATTCTGCCATATATTTCATGTTATAGCAGTCTCTAATGATGACCTAGCATATCTTGTTCATTTTAAGAACACTTTCACTTCAGATCTGACAAAATGCAAAGAAGGTACCAATGTGAGATTTCTAAAGATAGCTACAGCACTCGACCCAAGATTTAAGAATCTGAAGTGCCTTCCAAAATCTGAGCGGGATGAGGTGTGGAGCATGCTTTCAGAAATCTTAAAAGAGTAGCACTCTGATGAGGAAACTACAGAATCCAAACCACCAAAAAAGAAAATCAACCTTTTGCTGGTGGCATCTGACTGAGATGATGAAAATGAACATGTGTTGGTCCGCACTGCTTTGGATCATTTATTGAACAGAACCCGTCGTCGGCCTGTTCTCACTTTCAGGTGATAATGTAAAAAAAGAAGCAGGCAGCATTATCTGCAAATGTAAACAAACTTGTTTGATCAATTGGCTGAACAAGAAGTAGGACCGATTGGTCTTGTAGGCTCTCAAGTATTACATTGTTTTGTTTTTTGAATGCAGGGGTTTTTTTGTGCCTAATTCTACATTTGTAAGTTCAACTTTCATGATAAAGAGATTTTACTGCAGTATTTGTATTAGCTGAATTGAAAAATACTATTTCTTTTGTTTTTTTACAGTGCAAATATTTGTAATAAAAATAAATATAAAGTGAACACTGTACACTTTGTATTCTGTGTTGTAATTGAAATCAATATATTTGAAAATGTAGAAAAATATTTAAATAAATGGTATTCTATTATTGATTATCAGTGCAATTAGTCACGATTAATTTTTTTAATCACTTGACAACCCTAGTTTTTACCTAACCACATGTCTCCATGAGCTGGTGCTTGAGGAAATATAGCAAATATTACAAAATTAGTGATTAAATAACCAGAGCTGCCAGCACTAAATATTTCACTGAGCTGTCTGGAAAATAAATTAATCTACGTTTATAAGATGTTCAGATACTACACATTTGAAAACAAAATCCATGGCACCCTGGGAAATAGCAGTTTACTTTCTGTTCCTAATGTCTCCTCTGGAATCTGCACCTCTGCCAATACAGTGGCATGAAAAATGACAAAAATATCCGGTTTGAAAGGCTGAACCTCACATTGTTTGTGCTCAAAATGCTGCTTTAAGTAGATTTCAGCTATTGTATCCCCACCACCACCATATTTGATCATTGTCTCTGCATATTTTCTCTCTCCTACACTGACAGCCCAGAGTGAAAATGAGTGTCAGTACTGAGTTTAGTTATCTTAGCTGCTCTTTCTCATCTTGTCTGCAATCACACCACCTGCACACTCACGTCTTGGACAGTTTACTGTCTTTCCATTGTGACTGCCTGCAGATCTGACTGTTCACAAAATCCCAGATTAACCCATCCAAATGTCACCTGAATAGCCTTGAAGTGTAAGTGTAGAAAAGTGTTCTAGATGCCACGAAGTTCACAGCACTGGGGATTTATTTTTATTTGGTATATTCTTTGTAGGCTAGGCAGTTTGTGGAGGGCACACTGTGACTTTCCTTAGAAAACAAGTACAGGTCTTCAGTCAGCAAGTACTTCAGCCTTCACAAGCACAAAACATACACTAAAGCTCAAATTGTCAAAGGGGCCTGTAGCGGGGCAGTTACCCCACTCCTAGGATAATAGGAGTGAGAACAGCTGAGGGAGGCTGGCTCACAGATGGCCCTGATAAGAGGGCTGTGAGTGAGGAGCTGGGAAAATCTCACTCCAGCCCTGGAGTGAAAATGACCTAGCTGCCTGGGAGAGACAGGGTACCTTCGGCAGAGCAGTGCTGGAGAAGGGGCAGGCTGAGCTGGGGAGCTCCGGCCTTCCTGCCAGGCCTCAGCCTGGGAGGTAGCCAGGCCTAAGGAGGTACTGGGGCTGCAGGGAGACAGCTGGGCTAGAAAGCCAGCAGGTCCAACCCCCTTGCCAATGATGAGTGGCCATTACAGACTGCAGTTTACCCCAGAGAAAGGGGGCTAGATGACGACTGGCAGTAGCCACTGAGGCAAGGTAGGCATGGGGGAGGGGAGACCCAGAGTGTGGGGGCACTGCTTTGGGGCAGCATCCCAAGTTAAGGGGCACCGGGGTCCGGGAGGGACACTGGGCCTGAAGTACAGTGGTGGAGATTGATAAGGAAGCAGGTACTGGTAGGGAGACATTGACCAGCAGGAGGCACTCTGCAGTTGGAAAAAGCTAAGTCCCAGACTCACCAGCAGGCAGTGCCGTGCCAAGGAGTCGGCGGCTTGCTACAGGGCCTAAGCAAATGAGATGTCCAAATCCCACTGAAAGCGGCACTTGGGCCCCTTTGAAAATCCAGTCCAAAAGTTGAAGGGATTGAAGTGTATTTCACTGTTTTAATTTTTACTGTGTTTATAATGCCCTGTTCTAACTTTGAAAACTCTTTATTCGTGGCTTCTGTTCTTTGGTTGCTGAAAAATATTGCTCTTCTCTTTTCTCTTTTCTCTTTTTTTTTTTTTTTTTTTTTTTATTTGTCTTTTTTGTTTCTTATGGGACATCAGCCAACAGGGCTTGAACTATTTTTTTTCTTTGTTCTCTCTGCTTCACATATGACTACTTTCCCAACTTCATCTCCTGCAGAAACTTACCTGAGTCCATCTTCCTGCAAAAGGGGAAGGTTACTAACTATGGATTTAAGACCTATTTAAATGGAAGATGATCTCTAGAGTGCCCCTTCCCCCACCTCCAAATGCAGTAGTAGAACTCTTTTACTGCACTCAAGATGGTCTTTACCATACTCTGGGGATAAACATGCCCTAGAATGTAGTATGATAAAGGGGAATCTTCAGATTGCAACATTGTTAAGAAGGGGCACTCTTACAATATCATTTTGAAAAGACTGAAAGATTGGAAGGCAGTGTAGTTGTAGCCATGTTGGAGTTCCTTTCCTGAAGAAGAGCTCTGCGTGGCTCAAAAGCCCCTCTCTCTCTCTCTCCCTCCCCGCAATAGAAGTTGGCCCCATAAAAGATATTACTTCACCCACCTTGTCTGTCTGAACTACTGGAATGCAGATTTCTGGCAGGAGCTATAGGTTCAAGCTAATGATCACTGGGTTTTTATACTGGTAAGCTTTGCATTCTGTGGTCTATGAACAATTTTTCCATTTTGCTTTTTTCTCATTTTATCAGAAAACTCAGTTCAGTATTTGACTGGCTGCTGGGTCTGATTTTATTTATTTAAATCCCTCCCCAAACCATACAGGCTTTAAAATAAATTCATCCTATTGTGGCACCATCATTTCTGAAGTACTCCAAGCCTCAGTGGAGACTTGTTAGTCAGGTTTAGATACTCACCTTTAAATCAATCTGTTTAGGCATAGGTGTTGGTGCTGGGGGTGCGGCTGCACGTGCTGGCTTGAAGTGGTTTCCATTATATACAGGGTTTACAGTTTGATTCAATGGCTCTCAGCACCCCTACTGTACAAATCGTTCCAGCACCACTTTGTTTAGGCAACTTAAATGGCTCCATCATCATAGTATTGGTGATCTATTCAAGGAACAATAGTAGGAGAGAACTATATGCTATATAAATATCTGAACTGGCCTGTGGATGTCACTGTTATATCACAAATGTGGCTAAAAGTCATTCATGAGGCGGTATAAAATCATGATTTCAATGAAGCAAACAAGTACCATTAATATTCTTCAATAAGCTGTCATATTTGTTAATCACTGAAGTTGGAGATGGATAAAATTTATGCAAAATCCTAGTCCACCATTGTTCTCTACATTACATCTTGTACCATTTACCAAGTCTAATTTAAAATGACTGCCTCATTGGGATGGGACTGCCTCATCTTCCACTGGGAGGCTATATCCGTTTAGAAGTCTGTTTAGGATATTTCTCCCTGTATTAAGATTGTTTTCTTTTGCTCATATTAATACACAATTATGTTTTTGGAATTTAAGGGATTTGTCATTGAGGGCTGAATCCTTACTTGTGCAGGTAATCGTTGTTCAGTTGGGACTAAGCCCATGAGTAAAGATTACACACACGAGCAGAGGTTGAAGAATCAGGCCTTTAGATTGGAATAGGGGATTACATGCCCAAATGAATTGTTAATTGGCTGGAATAAATCTAAATATAGTAAGCAAGGGGGAAAGACAGTGAGGTTTTTAAAGGAAAATATTTTATTTTTTTTAGTCACAGTGAAGTCTTCAGTGGTTTGGTTTGATGTGTTACATGGCCTGGGTTCTGCATGATCTTTTTCACAAGAGTTAGCAATGAACCAACCTCTCCACAGTTTTACTTGGAGATAGATGGGGAGCTGCCTCTGGGTTTATTGTGTTGATGCAGAGGATAGGGGTGGCTCCTCTCTCTTTACTTTTACCCTATGAAGTAAGCTTCTTTCTCTCTTACTTTCAAAAGAGACGATGAAAAGCACAAAAAAAAGCTAAATCACTTACAACTTGTATATGTTTCCAAATACCACACATGTCATGAGGACTGATTATAAGCACACAGTTATGTAATTTTACAACTTGTCAAAGCTGCAAGACCAGAAAACACTACATAGACATAATATGTTAGGATGGAGAGTAAGAGCAATAAATCAGAAGACATGTATGAGGAGGGAACCAATGGACGGCGGGAAGGAAAGATAGGAGGATTAGGTGGAATGGTGGTCTGGCATTCTTTGAAACATCTCAACATTTTTATTATTCAAGTTAGCTATTTCTTGAGGGTTCAGGATCACCAGGTAGCAGGTTTTTCCCCCATCCATTTTTAGAGGGGTCAGCTGATAAGGGCCAGTGCCCCTAAAGCTACTTCTTATTCATGAATGATTTTTATCAAACATGGGCAGTATATTTGCTCTACAAACAGTCTATGTTCAGATAAATTTACAATCTAAGGATCAGTCTCTGCCCAATCTTTGTAGGTACAAGTTAGGTGAGGTAATATCTCTTATTAGAACAACGTACGTGTGTATGTGTGTGTGTGTGTGTGTGTGTGTGTGTGTGTGTGTATATGTAGAGAGAGAGGGGAAAAAACAAAACACGAACTAACTAACCAACTAACTCTTCTTCAGGTCTGGGAAAATAACTCCCAGTGTCACTGCCAAATACAAAGGGGGACAGATTGTTTAGCATAAGCAGTTAATACATATTTCAAGTGACCATTCAAGATTAAATAGTCTGTTAACACTCCTCCTGTCATTGGGAGCAAAGGGGGAAGGTAAGCAGCTGGCGGGGGGGTTGTCAATGGGTTATAGGTTGTTGTGATAAGCCATAAATCCAGTGTCTCTGTTCAGTCCATGATTTTTAGTATCTAGCAAAGTTATGAATTTAAGCTACCAGGCTCATCTTTTGAAAATGTTGTGCAGGTTTCCTTTGAGGATGAGGATTGATAGGTCACATATAGAGTGATGGTTTTGTGAAAAATGTTCACCCACAGGTGAGGTGATCTTATCACAGGTCTTATCATTTTCCTGCGTGAGTTCACCGGGAGAGTGCAGTGATAGTCTTGTTTCACCCACATAGTTGCTATTGGGGCATTTAGTGCACTGGTTGAGGTACACCACATCTTGTGGTAGGCATGTGGAGGACCTATGGATCTTGCAAGGTGGGTTGTGGAGGGTGTTGATCATTGTTGCAGTGGAGATGTCTGCAAGGTTTGCATCTGTTCTGGTAGGGTCTGGTGCCACTTTGAGATGGTGTGTCCTGGTCTATGGCGAGCTTGCTTCTGAGGATGAGCTTGGAGAGGTTGGGGGGGGGGGGGTTGTTTGAAAGCCAGAAGAGGGGGTTCATGATAGATTCCAGGATGGGCTATTGACTGAGTTGCAGTTACCCCATAGGGGTTCTAATGTGGGGTGATAGGTGACAACTAGGGGTGTGTGGTCAGTGGTGGTTTTATTTCAGTATTGAAGCAGGTTCTCTCAGGGTATTTGGGTGGCCCATTCCATGATGCAATCTACTTCTCTGGTGGAGTGTCCTTGTTTGGTGAAGGCAGTATCACAAAATATGGAGCATATTTCTCCTTGGAGCATATTCTGTGATACTGCCTTCACCAAACAAGGATGTTCCACCAGAGGAGTAGCGCACATCATGGAATGGGCCACATAAAAGCCCCAAATCTCCACTGGAGATGTGGTTTTTATAGCTTTTGTTTAAAGCTAAAATTATGCAAAGAATTACATTGAATTAGAATATTCATATTCAATATTCATGATAATACCTCACAAGATCTGTTTTCCTAGTTGGAGCATGTCTTGTTTCAGTCATACCTGCTTAGATTATAAAGCATAATTGACTTTTATTCACCAAAAGTAATTTTCCAGCTAATTATTTTTTGACTGTATTTGAAGTCATTCTTGATTTCTTAAAGACTTAAAGTGGGTAGCGGAATTGTTTTAATATACTATTTCCCTTTTGCAATCTTGTGTGGGTGAGTGATATGCCCCTTCATTGCTGACCTACAGATATTATAGGGGGCTTATTACTCCTATACACTTACCAGCAGTGTTTTGGGCACAGCAAGGCCAGAGTTCTACTTCTTGTGAGCTAGGGGTGGGTGGATGTGATTTATCTAGTATTTATCTTTTTTAAAGCATATGGATTCATTATACTACACCTCTTGAGAGCAGAGTACATTCACATCCATTCTGATTTACAGAGAAGATGACACTGGACTTAAATTGGTCCCCACTGAATGACTGTCCACATCACAGAACCACTGAGCAATTTTGAACAGCTGGGAGTTTGTGCTTGGGGGGGGAGGGAAGCCAAGATAAACACTGGAACAAGAAGTGTGTATCAGCGTGACTGAGGTGAATTGGCACACTTTGCACTGAGAAATTTCACAACTTTGACTTGCACAATGTCAAGGTCTAGAAGTGCTATATATTACTGATATTGATTTCAGATGCACAACTTTTGGGTACATCTTTTGATTTATGGCCTTTGAGGAGTGTGTTGCAGTTGCTTTCTGATCTTTTGATGTACATGTGATGTCTCAGGAGAATGTTTTTCCAGATGGTGGAAATTCACTAGCTCTGTATGTTTTTAAACAGTGTTGCAATTAATGTTCAATAAGTCAGGCAGTCCCTTATCACTGCTGCAAGCACACACTGCTTGCTTTAGGGTGAGTTCAAAACTTTGGTTTGGATTCAGCAAGATACTGAACCACATACCTAATTCCAAGCATGTGAAATCAATGGGTCTACTCATGTGCTTAGATGTAGGCACATGCTTACGTACCTTTTAGAATCAGAACCTTTATAATGAATATGGCAAAAGCAGAAGTAATTATTGCCATCCCTAAAACATAAGGAGCAGCCTCAATCAGTGGCATCTATTAAACATAACGATTGATGAAACAGTGACCATATAGTGGTATTTCTTAACAAATTCAATTTCTTAAGTCGTAAAAGCAGCCAGAGCTATCACTAGCCTAATGGCAAATCAGAAGTGAAACTATTTTTGTTTACACAAAAGGTTACTTTCTGAATTACATCATCTATAAGATCCACACTTATTTCAAAGAGATGCAACAAATAATTTGAGAAAAGTTCTAGTTCTGTGGTTACATTGGGTCTGAGATCTAGATTGCTTTCTTATCCAAAATTTCAGAACAATAATTATTCACTGAAAACAATGAAGCATTGCTAAGTCTGATTGTTAGTTTAAACATTAGTAGACCAATCATTTATTATTTGTTGTATTACTGGATTGTTGCTATTTCTAAAGAGGCTTTTCAATGGGTAGAACATACATGCTAAAAAGAAAAAGAAAAAAGCTCTTATTCGAGTGGACCCAGGGGAGCTATTTTCATACATGCAAAATTAATTGCTGAATTAAAGTAAGAGCCTTTTTATTGCCTGTCTAAGGTGTGCAATTCCTCATGAACAGAAAACGTTCGAGCTTGTCAAGGCTGCTTGACAGTGTGTATTGATCATAGGCTTTTCCTACAAGGACTTAAATTAATTTTCAACATCAGGAACTTTTAGAAATAAATTCTGGTTCTACACAAGCACCATCCCCAGTACCTTTACCAGCTCAAAATGTTAATGACCTGTCTTAGTCTACAGACTCTAAGGAAATTATGTTGAAATTTGTAGCTTTTTGTTAATGGTCTCTTTGGGATTGTGGGCAGGATATATTTAGGATGGCACAAAGAAGTGTAACTAGGAGTAATGGGGTGAAGCGAACAAAGGAAAATTTAGGCTGAATTAAGGTTGGATGGACTAGATTATTCAGTATTTCTTTTCATCTATAACCCCAGTGTTGTAAAATTCTTCAGTAAGAGAAGGCAAGACTTAAGTGATAAAGGGGAGATACTCAAAAGCACCTAAGGGATTTAAAAGCATAAGTCTCATTGACTGACTTTCACTGGCGCTTGTGGTCCAAAATTGCTCAGCCACTCTTGAAACTATTACCCCAAAATGCTCAGCTCTGTTACTTGTCCCAGGCAGCAGAAATCTCCCAGTAGGGTTGGAGAGCCAAAATATGGGTAGCAGGGCTTCCACTTGAAAGCTAAGATTGAGTCAATATTTTAAGCTGTCTCTGTGCAATATGGAACATACTTGGTAGGGGGGCAGTCCTTGGCAGCATGCTGAACAGCCCTGGCAGATCATCCAAGAACTGAGGGTTTTGGAAGCTCAACTCATTGCCCACTGTATGTCTGGTGATATATACACCTCTATCCCGATATAACACGAATTCGGATATAACGCGGTAAAGCAGCGCTCTGCGGGGGGGGGAGGCAGGCTGCACGCTCTGCGGATCAAAACAAGTTCAATATAACACGGTTTCACCTATAACGCGGTAAGATTTTTTTGGCTCTCGAGGACAGCGTTATATTGGGGTAGAGGTGTATATGCAACCTCCACTCCTTCTTACACAGTGGAAGAAATAGGGAAATGCTGTGTTTCCAGCCTTCTGAAGGTGGCTCCCCCATCCCAACTTAGGTGATATTCTTGGCCTATTATTCTCTTTGCCTAAGGAAAGAGAATTTGCACTGTTTTGCACCCCTTCCTCCACTGCAAAAGCAACATCCAAGTAAAAAATCTGTACATTAGAACTGGTTAGAAAACTAAAGTGATTTTCTCAGTTTAAAACACACACTGAAAAGCGCTTTACCCATTTGCTCCAAATTTTGAACATTTTTGAAAGTTTTCCAGCCACCTCTAATGTATATGATTAAAACATGTGACTTGGCCTAAGAATGCCTGAGAGAGATTTTCCTTAGTGCACAAGCTCAGAGGCTTATGCATGCAGCAGTGTGGAGGCTGACTGCTGCTGCGTGAACTAACTGCATGGCTCTGTGGAAACACATGTTAAATTCCTACTTAAATTGCACTGTTGAAACACAAATGACTCCAGATGAGAAAATCAAAGAAGATTTATAAATGGAGTAGATGATGCCTCAAACTAAAGAAGTGGAAATCTAATTTGCAAAAATACAAAGAAAAAAATCTGTTTGTATCGACCCAGTCACATGAAAAATAATGTGACTTTTATGTATATCTGGAGAGTGCACCATTGTGAGGGGCACTTTTATTGCATTGTACACTACTGATATGTACAAGCCATAAACAGAGAAGTTAGATTAAAAAGTATCTTGATGGAATTTTGCAATATAACATTACTATTTTTCTTAGAATTCAGAAAGATGATAACACAAGAACCCCAAAACAGAGAGAGACAAAGCAGGATGTTCCATAAAACAGAGAGGCATAATTTAGCTCACCTTACTCTGGGCTGTCTGTCTACAGATTGTATTCTGGGCTTAGTAGTAGTTAAACTTCCCTAGCCTGCAAGGCGGAGGAGGAAAACCCCTGAGATTTAATGTGATAGCCTGTAATTTTTCCATATTTTTAATATACCACAAGTACATGCTCCAGTAGCTTTAAAAAGAAGCATTTGGTGTGTAATTTGTTTTAGACAGCTGTAATTTATTCATATCCTATCAGTAATGAATTCACTTGGATCATATTATTCATGCATAGACATGAATTAATCTTTACAGGTTTAATTAGCTTTGTAATCATCATAATCAAAAAGCATAATCTATTGAGAATCATTGCACCAGCCTGAGTGACCACGGTTGATGGTGTTGCACCAGGTGTCATGTAATGGAGTTCCTAGATGTGGCTCAATCCTGTGACTCCACGAATCTCTGGAGTAGCATGTGGTGCCAGGTGTGTCAGGATGTGTACCCCTTCACATAACAATGGAGAATTTTGAGAGCATGGTCTGCTGGGATGTGTTTGTCCATCCTGGCTATCAGGCTGAGAGACTTAATACCTATTGAAGGAAGGCCAGATCTCTGTGATATTGTGACATTTTGAGGGGGGAGAAATAGCTCAGTGGTTTGAGCATTGGCCTGCTAAAGCTAGGGTTGTGAGTTCAATCCTTGAGGGGGCTACTTAGGAATCTGGGGCAAAAATCAGTACTTGGTCCTGCTAGTGAAGGCAGGGGGCTGGACTCAATGACCTTTTGGGGTCCCTTCCAGCTCTATGAGATAGGTATATCTCCATATATTTATTTATTTAACCATTTTATGCTCCGGATTTAGCGCATCTGAAATGCCTCTAGCTGCTTCAAGTCTGCCTGTAAGAGGGTCCAGGTTTGACCCATATATCAATACAGGTAGTATACAGGTTTGAAAGAATCTGAAGATTTATCTCCGCACAAAGATGTTTTGTGTCCATAAGTGAGACATGGACTTTGTGCAGGAAGCAATGAGACCTATTGGTCGAACATCCAGTTTGCCTTGATCGTTTGAACTCTGCTTGCAGCTTAGGTAACTCATCAATGCTCTTTCACAGTCCTTGACCCTACTTACACCAAACCCAAGTTTCTGAACCTCTTGTCTTCTATGATAAGACATTCAACCCCATAGCATGGGTGGTATCTTGGAGGGTGAGGCTGAAATTCTCTGACTTCTCCACAAGAAAGGCAGCTTCATCAGTGTAGTCTTGGTTGATAAACACATTGCCAACCTTGATTCTGATGAGTGGAGTGCCACGTTCTAATATCCAGTTGATAGCTTGACTGATTGGTGTCAGGGCAAGAATGCATCCCTGCCACACTGTTGAGTTTGTGTAGAAACACGGTGAAAGCCCTGAACTAATGAGCACACTTGCACCAGTACCACTGTGAAGACCACGTGCCAGGGTTAGCAGAAAATCTAGAACACCAACTCCTTTCAGTGTGAGCCAAAGTGCTGACCTGTCAACTGAATCAAAAGCCACTTGGATGTCAATTATATGACATTTGAAGACTGTGGTTAAATTCTCAGTGCAGCTCAGCCAGAAGCTTGAGGGTAAAGGCACCATCCATTGTTGACTGCTCAACAGTGAAATAGAGCTAAGCTTCTATTATGACTGGAGCAATTTTAAAAATATAATTTGATTTTTTCCAACAGCTGTCTTGCCATGTTTTGTTGTTTTTTAATAGATTAGTTAGTTTCACTTTCTGGTTGTCAAATGTTAATGCAATTCTGCTACATTTGGACTGCACTTATGAGATGAATATTTAAATGGAAACAAATTGTTTTCCTTTACATTACTAAATAAAACCATGAAAGCATATGAGATTTTTCAAAGGAACTGATGGGATTTTGGCACACCATTCCTGTTAATACTAACAGTTGTGTATAAATTTCCTAGACAGATTAAAAATCTGAACCAACATTTAATCAGTCTCTGATTTTGTAAAAACCTCCTTACAAAATGTATATATTGGGGCCTGAGCTACTGACAGGTCATATGGAAGTGACTATTGTCAATAAACAAGAGCTGATATGCCAGCCACAGTTTAAAATGTCCACATTTTGTCTGCTTTAAAATGATGGTGAAAGTGACTGCAGGGTCCGAATGTATAATCAATAATGTTGCTGAGGAACAATATAGCAACCTTTGAAATGGAACATTACTCCTAAAATACTCAGTACAGGATGTCACACTACAAAGGAGTGGGCAACGCAAGAAACCAATGAAATTACTAAATGCTGAAAACTTCAGCTACGACTCCTGTCAGCCGAGCCTGACACGTACTGTACTCAGATGCTCAGAAGCAGAAATAACCTATTATATAAGCGTTATAATGTGTTACAAGTTTCTATAACTGGATTTGTTGTTGCCTGGTTACTTCTTTACTTAATTGCCTTTCCATAGCTGTAGCTTCAGACTTACTCACAAATATTATGAAGCAAGCTAGAAGGATGGAATTATTTAGAAAACAAGTGAGGATTTCACATGGCTGGCCCTTCCATCATTATGGCTGTAGCTCATCTTTAGAGAAGCTTACACATTAAGTTATGCAGACACATGTTCAATTATTGTTGTAGAGATGATGGTTGTGGGGGAGAGAGGTGAGAGAGAATACACACACATATATAATTTGTTTGCGTTCCTGCACTCTGACCTGGAGAGGAAGAAAGAAAGTGGTGAGGTATATGGCTTCCCCTAATACTCTTTTCTGTAGGTATCATTAGAGCCATGAAATTTGGAATTGGATCCAGAGAAGGCAGTACACAATAAATTGGGATAGTAATCTTTATTGAGCCTTATAACAGTAATTATTATCATCTACTCTTTCGAACCTTTTGGAAAATTAGGAAGTACTTAGTTCCTAACAAGCCACCTAGATCTTATGTTACATAATTCTTCTTAGCTGTGTCTGGATGCTGGGAAGACAGAGCAGGCGGCAAAGTGGCTACTGCTCTTGTGCAAGATGCTTTTCAAGGCTGAAGATTCAGGGTATTGGGTATACACAGAGTTCAGCTGTGAAAGAGGAGAACTCTGAGGTAGAGAGCCTAGGCATGTGTCAGAAGGTGACTGGCCCCTTTCAGGGTAAATGGGGCCAGCCCCGGCTGTGCTATAATTACCTGCATCATAGCCTGAAGAGGCGGGACTAATGGAGTCAGGTGTTAGCACGTAAAGCCGGGGCCTCATAATAAAAAGGGGTAAGAATACAGTCAGAGCTGGCTGCAGAGGAGACCAGTAGAGCAGGGTTATGTCTGGAAAGGAGAGCCACAGGAGTGGAGAAACTCCTGTGGTGGGTACTGGAGCAAGGGCCAGGCTCCCGGGAGGTAGTCCTGTGGCTGCAAGAAGAATAGAGTGCTGAAGAGGAGCCCAAGAGCTATCAGAGACTGAAGCCCATAGAGGAGTTTAAAATGCTTTGGTAGTGTTCAATTTAGTTAGTCTGGAGCTGTTTTCTACTGGCTTGGGAGGGCAAACCCATGTTGCCCATGCAGTGGCACTAAGTTGGCCCAGCAATGGCTGCCAAATGCATGTTTTCTATTTTGTTTGAAATAGCTTATGAATAAGCCACTGAGTACTATGTTTTGAATGCCATACATATCGACACTAGTTACTTTTGGTTTTACTTCCTGCAAGCAAATCTGGCTAATAAAAGCATGCGGCTTCTGCAGTTCATGGCTTATTTTGTGTCAAACTATTTTTTAGGAAGTACTCTTGCCAAGAGAAAACAAAAATCCCCCATCTTTCAAACAAGTCCAACTTGCTCTCCCCAGGTCCATTCAAAACACTGCTGCTAAGGTTATCTTCCTGGTCTCATTCTATCCATGGCACTTTCCTCTGTACTTTTCTTGTTACATCTCCCTGCTGCTCTAACAGGTATGTAGATGGCTAGTAGGAAATTCAGACACCAAACTTAATTGTTTCACGTCTTTATATATTTTACAATGTTTGAGTTACAACGAATGGCACAACGTTTATAAATAGTCATCCTGTTTTGACTTTACGACATTGGTTTCAACTTTACGATGCTCGATCTGACATTGTTCCTATGGGAAATTTTGAGTTATGACATTTTCGACTTAAGATGCAATTTTCAGGAACCAATTATGTCGTAAGTCTGAGGACTGCCTGTGTGTGTGTGTGTCTATATCTATATCTATAGATATAGATATAATGTATAATTAGTCCACAATGCCATTAATCTGGCAGATTAGTGTCTGAATTACTTACTGACCCTATTTCCTATAGACACCAGATGTGTTTTGAGGAGCTCTAATTTGAAGGGCAATGTAGGATAATGGCATTGTGGACTAATTTGGGGAGGGCATTCTGTGCACAAAGGAGCAAAGAGTCCTGTGGCACCTTATAGACTAACAGACATTTTGGAGCATGAGCTTTCGTGGGTGAATACCCACTTCTTCGGATGCATGCCACAGGACTCCTTGTAGGGTGACCAGATCACCCAGGTCAAATATCAGGACGTGGGGGGCGAGGCAGAGGGGGGAAAAAATGGCGGCAGAGCAAAAAAAAACTCCCCTCCCCCATTCCTCCTCCCTCCGCAAGCGCTGGAGGGAGGCCCGGGAGCGCGGGGCCGGGGTGAGTGTGAGTCCGGCCTGGCCCCGAGCAGGCAGGACTTGGGTGCCGTACCTGGAGGGAGAGTAGGAGGGTGGCCCGCGGGGCCAGGCGGTGGCTGTTCTCTCCACCTGGGCAGCGGGACTCGGGAGCAGCTGCTGCTGCAGCAGGGGGAGGAAGCGGCCACTGGCCAAGCACGTGGCACTCTGCGGCTGCGGCTCTGGTGCCCGCGGACCCCCCGAGCCCAGCCCCTGGCCAGTCACGTCTGGACTGGCTGCCCAGCTGGTGCAATCCCGCGGGCGGCCCCGGAGTGGGGGCAGCAGGCCCCAGCACCCCCATCCCGCTCAGGTCCTGCAGGGGAACGAATGGGGCTGCCGATGCCTCCACCCCGGGGCCGCCCGCGGGATTGCAACAGCTGGGCAGCCAGCCCAGACACGACTGGCCAGGGGCTGGGCGCAACGTTCACGCTACTGGGTCCCCGCAGCAGGCCTGGGTTCGGGGGGTTTGGGCCCGGGTGCCAGAGCCGCAGCCGCCGAGCGCCATGTGCTTGGCCGCTTCCTCCTCCCGCGGCAGTGGGAGCTGCGGCAGTGGGAGCTGCAGCAGCGGCTGCTCCCGAGTCCCGCTGCCCAGGTGGGGAGAACAGCCGCCGCCTGGCCCCGCGGGCCGCCCCCCTACTCTCCCTCCAGGTACCACCCGACTGAGTCCTGCCTGCGCTTGGGGCCAGGCCGGACTCTCACTCACCCCGGCCCCGCGCTCCCCTGCGTCTCCCGGGCACAGCGTGCTTGGGAAGAGGCGGGGATTTGGGGAGGGAGCCAATGGGGCAGTGAGGGGGCGGGGATGGGGGCGGGGATTTGGGGAGGGATCCAATGGGGGAAAGAGGGGGCGGAGTCAGGGCTGGGGGAGGGGCGCGAGCCCTTCCAGGCTCCGCCTGTGCGCGGGAGCCTTGCTTGTTTGTCCAGTGTCCCTATTGGTCGGGACGCGGGACAAACAAGCAAATATCGGGACAGTCCCGATAAAATCGGGACGTCTGGTCACCCTAACTCTTTGCTGCTTTTACAGATCCAGACTAACATGGCTACCCCTTTGATACTGTGCACAAAGGGTGGAATGGAGGAAAGATTGAAGGCAGTTGTGGGAGCAAAATGGTGTCATTTGCAGGGGGAGGAGAATGGGGAATAATGTGATCGCATACCAAAGCAGGTAGATAGGGAAAGGCTACTTTGTAAAGGGCCTTAAAGGTAAGGAGCTTTTATTTGATGTGGTGGAGAGATGTGGTAAGAGCATGTATTTACAGACACCAGCTATGTGCACATGTTCTCCCTCCTGCTCCTTCCAGTTTTTTTCTTCATTATGCAAAATGTGCATTTGTAGTTTGATAGGGAAAAAGAAATATGGCCAAGCTAATGCAAACCATTAGAATAATAAAAAAATCAAGATGGGGAAGTACTTGGCTGTCTGTAGAAGTGCACGAAGTAGCAGTGGCAGGGTGAGGTGGCTGACCCAGGGATAGATGCCTAAATGGTAGCATTAGTTGCCTTTTCTTACTGTGAACCTAGATAACCCACTAAGGCCTATGTTCGTGGATTGTTTCCAAGACTTTCAGCATCTGCTACTGTAATTCCCAAGGCTCCTACATTGAGCAGCACAGCCACTGCATATGCTATGAAATAAATGACACTTGGATTTGCAAAACAGATTTAGAACTGGGGATACCTAGACTGAGTAATAGGCATAGTTTATCATTAATGCTATTAATGACTTTTCAGCATCAAATTTTGTTTAGTTTTCCTCTTGTAGTTATATAATTAGGCTGTTAATTAAAAATGATGGGATTTTGCAGGAGACTGATAACTGGAACCTTAGAGCTAGCTGACATTTTGTTTTTCTTGTTTCTGATTTAAAGTGAAAGGTGAGAGGGTGGAACAGGTATATCTTAATTTCCTGCATGTGACGGATAATACCAGAAAATGTAGACACCTACTGTACAAGAGTTTGCCACACTGGGTGATACTGGTTTTGATCAACTGATTATCTGCTGCTACTGTACTTTTGTTTTTCCCGCTACCTCTGCTTCTTGATGGCAGCACTTACATTATAAGCTGTCCACTCTATAATGCAATGAATTATGAAGAGGGTCCACGTTCCACAGTCATTTCTTGAGTGAAAATCCCACTAAAGTCAAGTGGGAGTTTCACTTGAGTAGGGACAACAGAATCCGGCCCCAGTGCTTTAAACTTACTCTGTAGACCAAATGTTATATGTTCCTTTTCTCATAGGCTTCAGAACTGTGAGCTGCAATACCTAAAGAGATTGGGTGAGGGGCACAGAAAATTAAACATGGAGTTTCAGCACAAGTTCACATGCTTAATACTTGCAAGAAACATTCTGGGTTCAAATGTATGCTCAGGTATATGAATTAATCTCTCCCAGGGCCAGTGCAACCACTAGGCAAACTAGGCAGTGGCCTAGGGCGGCAAGTGGTTAGGGGTGCCCGGGGCCATCCTCAGGCATAGACAGCTGGGTAGGGCACCTGAAAATTTGGGGCACCACTGGGTCTTAGTATCCACCCGACTGGTTTTCCTATCCCTGTTCTGACCCTTCCTGCAGGCTCTGAGTCTTCCTGGGAAGGGGATCTAGTAGTTAAAAGAGAAACAGTCTCCAGCCTGCCAGACCTATTAGCACAACACTGAAACTGTTAAAGAGCCATTCAAGGGGTAATGAAGACATTTAACAGGCATTTGCCAACCCCCAGATATCTACTGTTATATTCTGAGTAAATATTACAATCATAGGTTTCAGAGTAGCAGCCGTGTTAGTCTGTATCCGCAAAAAGAACAGGAGTACTTGTGGCACCTTAGAGACTAACAAATTTATTAGAGCATAAGCTTTCGTGGGCTACAACCCACTTCTTCGGATGCATATAGAGTGAAACATTGAGGACATATATATACACACATACAGAGAGCATGAACAGGTGGGAGTTGTCTTACCAACTCTGAGAGGCCAATTAAGTAAGAGAAAAAAAACTTTTGAAGTGATAATCAAGATAGCCCAGTACAGACAGTTTGATAAGAAGCAAGTGTGAGAGTACTTACAAGAGGAGATAGATTCAATGTTTGTAATGGCTCAGCCATTCCCAATCCCTGTTTAACCCTGAGTTGATTGTGTCTAGTTTGCATATCAATTCCAGCTCAGCAGTCTCTCCTTGGAGTCTGTTTTTGAAGTTTTTCTGTTTTAAGATAGCCACCCGCAGGTCTGTCATAGAATGGCCAGACAGGTTAAAGTGTTTTCCCACTGGTTTTTGAGTATTATGATTCCTGATGTCAGATTTGTGTCCATTAATTCTTTTGCGTAGAGACTGTCCGGTTTGGCCAATGTACATGGCAGATCTTGGGAGACAGACCTGTCCTCGCTTACAGACAACCCCTCAACCTAAAGCAAATACTCACCAGCAACCACACATCACTGAACAAAAACACTGACCCTGGAACCTATCCTTGTAACAAAGCCCGATGCCAACTCTGTCCACATATCTATTCAAGTGACACCATCATAGGGCCTAATCACATCAGCCATACCATCAGGGGCTCGTTCACCTGCACATCTACCAATGTGATATATGCCATCATGTGCCAGCAATGCCCCTCTGCCATGTACATTGGCCAAACCGGACAGTCTCTACGCAAAAGAATTAATGGACACAAATCAGATGCATGCGGGCAGAAGCCCCAGTGCGCACACACCCCCCGCCTCTGCCCTCGCCACACTCAGGCTCTGCGGCTCCCGGGCATGTGAGCTGCCGCCGGGGCGTGGGGCCCTGAGCCTGCTCCAGGAGGGGCAGCGGCGGCGGCTCACATCCCCTGCGGATTGGCTGCCATTTTGAATTCCCTGTAGGTTCATACAAAGCCCTTACTAATATAGCTTACTGAAATATTCAATGTTTCATTTTCCTCAGAATGACATTTTCCATTTTTTGCTTATTGTTTTGTTGCAAACATAACAGGATTTTCCTGCAGAAAATGTTATGTTCCAAAAATGTAAAATTTGCAGCTGAATAGTGACCCTGTTGAAGTCAGCGGGAGTGTTTCCATAGAGTTTAATGAGTGTTAGATCAGACCTTAACTGAACGTAACATTAGGATGGCCAGACATTCCATCTTTTAAATAACCAAATTTTAGAAGCCTCTAAGCAATAACCTAAAATAACTTTTCCATGTTTAATTATGTAAAGATTTTAAGGTCTACTATCTCAGGATCTCCCAGAGTAATTTGTGCTCTGTATGTTGAAGCCCCTTATTAATCAATACCACTGCAGATTTATCATCTTGGGCCCAAAAACTACTTGTCAGCATTTCCCGGGATGACTGACAACCATGAGAAAGCCAGTGCATGAAATCTTGACCTCGCTGGAATCCATGACAAAACTCCCATTGATTTTTTTCAAGGGGGCCAGAATTTCACCCAATTAATTATACTTCTTACCAAACAAAAAGTTACTAGCCCAGGATGATTGGACAAATAGAAACTATGTGATGTTGTGACTTCTACTGCCATACTTCATGGCATATAATTTTGTAGGCAATTTTGTAAAATGTTGCTTCCTGGAGACAAGATCTGTCTTTGTAATATTATTTCCAACAGATTAAGATGTTGGCAGATTATAATGAATAAAATGTCTCAATCTTTTAGATATGTATCTCATTTTATCAAATTTACCTTACCTTAGACCCTTCTGTGCCATTGAGGAGCTGGGCAGTCCAGTTCCTCCACTGATTATGGACATTCACTAGTGATGGTACTTCTTCCAAGGTGATGCTAGCACATTGGATACCCTCTGTCATTTGTCTTCTGACAGTTCTTTCTTGACCTTCCTCACTTTCTCTTCCCTCCTTTGGTTACCCAGTACAATGCTTCCTTAGTATGTCTCCCTCCTTCCATAAGGCATACATGTCCCAACTGCCTGAGCCTTCTTTCTTTGATGATATTTTCTATGTTCTGCTTTGTCAGCTCCCTTACTCTCACATTTGTTATTTTGTCTTTCCTGAGATATTTGTGCTGGGCAGCCTCCAATCTTTGTTAGCCACTGCCATCAGCCAAGTCTCTGCTCCGTACAGTAGCATGGTCAGTACAATCACCTGGTATAATCTGACCTTTAGTTTGGTATGGAGTCCTCTGACCAGATGTTCTTCCTCCTTTCAAAAGAAGTGTTTGCTTTTCCTAATCTAATATGAATATCTTTATCACAGCCACCTTTAATTGTCATCACACTCCCTAGGTGGCTCAACTCTTCTACCTGTTAGATTTCTTTTCCATCCACGTACACCTTTGCATCTGTTATCCCGTTCCCTACCTTCATCATCTTGATTTTCTCTGCATTTACTTTCAATCCATTTTTTGCTGCTTTTCTGATATAAGGACAATCATTCTGTTCTACATCATATTTAGTGAAGCAATATAATTGGCAAACTCAATCATGTTACTCGTCTCTGCTAACCCTTTTTACACTGTCCATGATGCCTTTTACTGCCTGCTTCATCACCCAGTCTATTGCTAATTGTCATCAGCTGCGAGTGTGTGTGTGTGTGCTGTCCCAGCTCTGCACAGACAGCTGGCACAGCAGACCTTGAGCGAACCACCCAGTAAATCCACAGACTCGGTTCATAGCGAAGGAACTTGGTCAGGTTTACTGTCAATGAAGCACAGTCCTAATGTCCCTGGCTCAATGGTTACAGGTACACTAACACATGTAAGCCCATTGCAATGGACTGGCTCAGTTAATGGTGGGACTTTCCATTATCCCCTAGGCCAGCCAAAGACACTCCCTCTGAGATACCTCTTTATACACAGATACAAACAAGTTACGTATTACCTCTAACGTTTTTGGGTGCCACCCATTACCTTGTACAAGTTGGTTCGATCAAAACATCTCTATCCATCATGCTGTCATCCTGACCTCATCTTTAGGGTGGGTAGGTGTGTTCCTGTTATCTTTGAGGAATGTGTTTGGTATCAAGGTGTTCTGGTACCACCTTTCTGGAATGTGTTTGCATATATAGTCTTGTGCCTAGCACTACTTAAGAATGTGTGTTTTCTGTAATATTAGCCATGTTCTTGCCAGATTCTGTGAACAGGGCCTGCCTCTTGCTCACAACTTAACTTTGCTTTATAGTAGCAAAGCTTTGACTCCTTTAGCTCAGGCCTCATACTAGACCTCTGATACAAGGACTTATGTATCAGGCCCTCTTCCTACTACACTAATATGAAGAGTACTGATGATAACCACACCCTTTCCTAACTCCAATCATAATATCTAACCACTCACCCAGGCTGGTATCCGATCTTACTGGGCATCTACTTCTATCATTTAAACTCCTTATTTGATCAGCTTGTTTGTCATTCCATAGCTTCTAGCAATATTCTGTAGGGTTCCTCTGTGAACAGTATTGAACACTTTCTTAAAATTGGTTAAGATGTTTTTTTGCCAAGCAGTATCTCTTTAAATGATCTTTTGAAAAGTGAGTGGTGGTTTACAACATGATCTATCTAGACAGAATTCATCCTTTTCTCAAAATATTTCATCCACTGCCTTCTTCATTCTTTATTTCTTTGTCTTTTCTCTGTATCTTGTATCCACCCTAAGAATCCTGCCTGTGTCTTGCACTGTTCCTGTTTTGCTTTCAGAGCTTTCTACTCATCAACCACTGCCCATGTTCCAGACGTAATGCATGCATCTTTCTTCCACCCCTTCGGAGACCCACTACTTCCTTTAATGTCTTGACTACCATCTTCTTCCAGTTTGATCATCTGTCTCTCAGACTCTTATCAGCGTGGCTCTATAAAATATTGGAATGCTTACTAAGTGCAATCTGGAATATGAGTTCCATTTCTTTGCCCATTAACTTCTCTATTGCTATGTCCATCTTTGTGATCTTTTTGAGTTTAAATTGTAACATGGCCACTATAAGATGATGATCTGAGCCAACATCTGCTTCTGTGCAGATTCTGACATTCCTCAAAGATGATGCCCATTTCTTAGATATACACACGATATATCTGGTTAACAGTCACATTATCTTATGATCTCCATGTGAATCCTCTTGTGCTGGAAGAGACTGCCTCCTGTCTTTAGTGTGTCTGTGCCAAAGAGATCCAAGACCATTTGCCATTATCAGTTTGGATGATTTCCACTCCTGTGTCCATGATTCCTTCCCAGCCAGTAGAATTGTTGTTGATTTGTGCATTCAAGTCACCTATCATCAACTTGATGTCATGGTTAGGTACATCATCCAATACATTCTACCAACAGGTGCAGCAAGTATCTTTTTCACAGTCAACTGTGGTTTATTGATGCATATACTTGGATTATTTTACACTTGATGTCTTGTTTGCAGCCTGGCTTTTGTTCTGTTGTTCACTGGCTCCCAAGCCAGCAGGGTCTTCGGTGTGATGTTATTCAGCATAATTCCTACATCTTTCATGTGTTCCTCCTGGGTATAAGACTGTAGCACCATCAGACACCATCTTGCATCTCTTTGTCAATCTTGTCTCACTGATTCCAAATATGTTCAGAAGGGTGGTTTTTTTTGTTTGTTTGTTTGTTTGTTTTTTTCATTTTTATGTAACCTGTCAGCTTTTCCGTACTATACAAAGAATGTTCATTCCATGTGCCTACTTTAGTTATAGATTTGGTCATCAGGATTCAGTGTGTCAAGATCTCTGCCTCCTTTTGGCTTTCACTAAGATCTCTCATACTTGGGTTTTGAGCTCCATCTCCTCTACTGTCCTCAAGCTTTGGTTTAACTGAACTGTTTCTGTTGCAGCAATGTTTTATCTGTGTGGGCCACAAATCCAACTGCAGAACTCCTCCTCTTTTATCTGGGCTTGGGACCAGCAGTGTTGCTCACAGTGGCACAGTTCTTATCAAATTTATTAGAGTTTTTTAATCTCAGTCTAGCCTCTGTCATGGCCCTTAACCAATACTTTGGAATCCCATTGCTTTAATAGTGCTATTGACTCATATAAAAACAATCTAAAGGCTTTTAATGCATTTGCAATATGTCTAGTATGACTCCATTTTCTATTGGTTAATAATCAATTGAATACATGTAATTTATTTTATTAGCAGGTCTATCAAGTTTTTCTTTTTTTAAAAAAATCCGCAGGTATACATTCTATTATCACCATAACTGCCTTGTTAATTTGTCTCTGCAAGAACTCTCTAAATTTGTCCTAGAATGAAGAAACAAGAGATTACAACAAAGGTCACACTGTATTCTAAAAATCTCCTCTTAATTTCCCTAGAGTTAGTTGTCACATTACTCTTTTCCAGTTTCATAATACAAGGCTTTTTCATTGCTTTCTATTTCCTGATTAATCCAGTCCCTGACTCCCTTGTTCATATGCTCTGTTTAGTTCTTCATACTAATTGTTCTGCTACATTAGTGTCTGATAGATCATTCCATCTTAATTGAGGCCAGATCCTCCACTGGTAGAGAAGAGCTTATGCATTGTTCTTAGAAATCTGCCATTTCTCTACTGCCAGTCTTCATCTTTGATAGGTATTCCCTTGTTGCCACTTGCGTTATTATGTACAATACACTAGAAGATGCTGTGGTACAGACATCATTTTCCATATGTTCTTTTGCTCAGTATATACTGTGACAAAACTCTGTCCTTGTTTCTATGGGTCCCGCGCTTCCTGGCGGATTTCGCTAGCTTCAAAGGCTCACTGTGACCCTCCACATAGCCCTTTTCTCTCCAGAGGCAAGGGTCACAAGCTACTGAGCCATTTTCATCATAAGCTAGCAAGGGAGGTGAGGAGAAGCTACTCTCCCTTGCACAGTCTCTGTCTCCCAGTCTCTGTGATTAATTTGGGGGGGGGGGGAGTGGGAGCCTGGGCTCGTCCTCTACTCTGGGCTCCATCCCAGGGACCCTAATAGTATCAGCTATGGTAGCTAACCTTTTGGAAACAAGACACGTACAATTCCCTGGGCCACTTCCCCACAGCAGCTCCCACTTCCTCAATATCTACTTTACCCGTACCTCAGGGCCTCCTTCCTTGTGCCTGACATGGTTTGTACTGCTCAGTTTCTCCAACAGTGCAGCTTCCTCCTACAGCTCCTGACACACGCACCCACCTGACTATCTGGAGGCTTTCAACTAGTTTCAGCCAGCCTGATTGGCTTCAGGTGTCCCAATCAACCTAGCTGTCTTCCCTGCCTTCTGGAAAGATCTTAATTGGCCCAAGGTGTCTTAATTGACCTGGAGCAGCTGCCATTTACTTATCCTGGTAACAGGGACTTGTTTAGCCTGTGGCTAAATATATCTGTCTCCCACTACTTTACTATAGCCATCTGGCCTTGCCCCGTCACAATACTTAAATGTTAAGTGCACCCACAAGAGTACCATTTAATCTTCATTCTTGCAAACTGGTTCCTGTTTTCATACTTACTGGCAGCTAGAGAGTGGGCCAAGAAATTTTTAATTTCAGTGATTTCACTGTATTAATCTGGTAAGTAATCCAAAATGTAAAAACAATAGGCCAAATTCTTAGCCATGGAATACTTAGTGTACTGCTCCTGTTGGACCAAGTTGGTTCAATGTGTACAAGAGAATAATACAAATGTGGGAACATTAATTTCTTTTGTCACTAAACACCATATCACAAATAATTTTGTAGAACTCTACAAAAGGCAATGTTCAGCCTAAATCCTGCTGAAATGGCAAAACTCATACAAACACTAAAGCAAAAAAATCTTAGCTATTCTTACTTCAGGCATTGAAAACAATTTTGTTGCATGAAATAGTGAATGGTATTGTCCAAAACACCCTCAGACAGTGCTGGACTTCAGAACTTTTTTTCCCTCCAGAACATTTGGAATCCACACTTGATGTGTATACTAATAAAGTGGTGATGGGGAAGGACTTAATTCATAGAGTTTAAGACCAGAAGGGACCATAAGATCATCATCTAGTCTGACCATCTGTCACAGGCCATTCCATTTCACCCAGTTATCTTTGTATTGAGCCCAATATCTTGGGTTTGACTAAAGCATAACTTGTGCTTGAGTAAGTCCAGAACTTCCCTTGGTAGTTTGTTCCATTGGTTAATCACTCTTCCTGTTAAAAATCAATACCTTATTTCTAATTTGAAGTTGAATTACTTAGCTAGGGCTCCCTTCCCATCTCAAATTTTGAGATATATAACCTCATTATATATGTATGCATGTGCAGCCACAACATTACTGAAATTTTCATAGGCAGTTAAGGAAGTTAAGTACCCTCTTGCTGTTGAAAGTCAATGGATTTGGGTGCCTAATTATGGTAGGTCCCTTTAAAACTGTACAGTCCTTTCCAAATAAGCAGCTATTCAATATTTTGTTTTGTCTTCATTGTTCAATGTGTGGCCCTACATCTTATTTTATTACACACTATTCAAAACCTGAGCTGAATTACACGTTTCCCCCTGAAATTTCCTATGGTGTTGTCACCATGGTATCTGAATGTTTCCCAAACATTAATTAACTTATTTTCACAATACCGCTATGAGATGAGGCGGTATTACAAGCCCCATTTTATTTTCAGTTGTATCACTGCTTGCAGCATTTGAACTTGAACTGTTTCTGTCTCCAATTTTCATCCTGTATGCCTGGAGATACAGCATGTGACACTTTTTTTATCATGTTCACATGTGTGTCAACTGCTTGTTCCAGATCATCAGGCTGTGTACTGTCAGATGGAGCATATGCTCCTGAGAGTGTGTTTGCCTTTACTAAATAACATCCAAGCTGGAACTCCAGGCTTATATCATACATCTGTATTTTTAGAAGTTGTTTCTGTATCCTTGGTGGTGCTTCTCCAGTGTCCTTTGTGTGTTGCAATCAGTGGTTTGTGATCAGTTTTCTGCTTTGAAGCTACGGTCGTAGAGAGAGTCATGAAATCTTGTATATCTATATGCCACACTTATGGTCTGTCTTTCAATTTGCACACATCACTGCAACTGTCATAGCCATAGATGCATATGAGATTGGCAACCAATCAGTTCCATGGCACTGTAATAGTACAGCTGTCAGCCCTTCTTTTGAGACATGTGGAAAGTTTTGTGTCTTTCAGTGGGTCAAAAAAATGCAGCATTGGCGCTGATGTCAGAATGTGCTTTAAATCATTGTACTCTCTTTCATACTTGGGCATTGTAGTTGGGCGGCTGCCCCACTCCCTGAGATTATGGGCTGCGGCAGGCCAGTGGGCCTGCGCAGATGCACAGCCAATCAGAGAAGGGCTTACTGGGAGCCAATCAGGGCCCAGGTTGGAGACAGCCAATCAGGGCCAGGCTCAGCCCTATAAAAGACTGCACAGGGAGAGAGCAGTCAGTCTGTCCCAGGCCTTCGAGAGGGGAAGGTCTATCTCCAAACTGGGAGACTAGCACCGCGGACAACGCAGTGCTGGCCAGGCTCAGGGAGCAGAGGGGAGCTCTAGCCTGAGGCCTGCCAGGCTGCAGGCCCTGAGTGGAAGGGCCTAGCGGGTGCAAGGGGCTGTAGGGGAAGCGTCCCAGGGAAGCGGACGGACGAGGGGAGAGTAGGAGGACAGTGAGGCTGCCACCAGAGGGTCCCTGGGTCAGGACCCAGAGTAGAGGGCGGGCCTGGGTCCCCCCCTACCCCCTTGCAGTACATCTAGCCATTGGCCGTAGGGAGCGGCCAGTACAGACCACGCCAGATCCCTGACGGGAGGGATTAGACTTTGGGGTGTGTGGTTGACTACGGTGGCTGGACAAGGAGACTGCTGATTGACCACCCCCCCCCCGGAAAGGGGTGTGGAAAGACAGAGGGGCACTGCCAGGGGGCAGTGGTCCTGAAGAGGACGCCGCGAGTTGGTGAGCGATGAGGGCTCAGACACGCAAACCGAGAGCGAAACGACGGACGGGACACCACCAGGAGGGGCGCTCCACTGGACTGAGCTAATTCCTGGAACAACCAGTAGGAGGCGCTGCGGTGGTGAGTCCCTACCCCGTTACAGGCATCCATGCCCATTTGATGACCTTGTGGAAACTCTCGTAGGTGAGTTGTACAAGCTTTGTAGCTAAGAATGAACTTGCTGACATAATTCAACATGCTTAGCAGCCTTTGGATTTCCCTTTTTATCTTCAGATCTTGATGTGTTGTCAGTCGCCCTCCCAAATAATGTTATTTCCATTGTTTGCAATTGACATTTGGCCTCATTTGGTTTATTAGTGCTCCCATTTTCCAGTACTCTCCTGAGTCGTTCCTGATGTTTGATGGCAGTGCTGCCCCAAATTATTGTAATCGATGTACACTTTCACACCTGCTAGACCCTCTAGCCTGTGGCTCATTGTATGGTGAAATACTTCTGGAGCTGAACATATTCGGAAAAGCAATCATATGAAGCAGTATCTGCCAAATGGTGTATTGCAAATGCATATCTTGGCGCGCTCATTGTCCCATGGGATCTGCCAAAAATCCAGCTGATGCACCTCATTTGCTGAAGAATTTGGCTCCTGCCATCTCAGACAACAGTTTACTTCTTGTAGGCAGGTGGAGCTGTTCTTTTTATATTTTTGTTGAGCTCCTTAGGGTCCATACACAGCTGTTGTCCCCCTCCTTTTTTCTTCAGTTATTAAAGAATGAACCCAGTCTTTTGGTTCTTCTATTCTACAAATGATACCACTTGCTGTCATGGTTTGCAGCTTTTTTCCTAGTCTCTTAATGTTTGTGGATTATCTTGTGTAGCATGTACCATAGGTTATGCATCTTCTCTTAACTGTATCCTCTGTGTTCCTGGAAGGCACTCATTACCTATGACTACATCTTCGTATGGTGCTATTAATACTTTTCAGATCTGATTCTATGTTGTCTTTCTTTTTCTCTATGGTATACATCCTCTTAATGAAACCAAGCATCTCACATGCATGTAGGCCCAAGACTGGTTCCTTGCTTCTGTGCACCACCGCAAGCTCGTTTTGGATCACTTTTTCCTATGTATTTGTGTCAGGAATGGCTTGCATTCTTCAACTCTGGAATTGTTTCCCCAATATAGTCTCTCAGAAATACTTGTGACTCTTCCACTTTTATGTCTTCCTTCTATGATTTGGTACCACATGGCATTTTGATTTAAAAAAAAAATAGAATGATATAGAATTAACATGGGACATGTTAAAATGATCAAAAATCAGCTAACCGATAGGTCTCAAAATGGAATTGTAAATGGTGAATCATCATCAAGTGGGCGCATTTCCAGTGGGATCCACGGAGATTGGTTCTTGGCCTATACTATTTAATATTTTTATCAGTTATCTGGAAGAAAACATAAAATCATCACTGATGAAGTTTGAAGGTGAGACAAAAATTGAGGAATGGTAAATAATGAAGAGTGATCTGGATCACTTGGTAAACAGGGCACAACAAACAATACATGTTTTAATACAGTTAAACGTAAATGTACGCATCTCTAAACAAACAATCTATGCCATACTTACAGGATGGGAGACTCTATCCTGGGAAGCAGTGACTCTGGGGGGGAAATTGGGTGGTGTTGTGGATAATCAGCTGAAAATGAATTCCCAACATGATGCTGTGGACAAAAGGGCTAGCGAGATCCTTGGATGCATAAACAGGGGAATCTCAAGTAGAAGTAGAGAGGTATTTTACCTCTGTACTTGGCACTGGTGTAAGTCCTGCTGGAATATTGTGTGCCCACAATTCAAGAAGGAGAAGGTTCAGAAAAGAGCCATGAAAATGATTAAAGGATTAGGAAACATGTCTTAGGGTATGTCTACACTACGAAATAGGTCGAATTTATAGAAGCTGGTTTTATAGAAATCGGTTTTATACAGTCGATTGTGTGTGTCCCCACATAAAATGCTCTAAGTGCATTAAGTCGGCGGACCGCGTCCACAGTACCGAGGCTAGCGTCGACTTCTGGAGCGTTGCACTGTGGGTAGCTATCCCACAGTTCCCGCAGTCTCCGCCGCCCATTGGAATTCTGGGTTGAGATCCCAATGCCTGATGATGCAAAAAACAGTGTCGCGGGGGGTTCTGGCTACATGTCGTCAGGCCCCTCCCCCTCCATCAAAGCAATGGCAGACAATCGATTCGCGCCTTTTTACCTGGGTTACCTGTGCAGACAACATACTACGGCAAGCATGGAGCCCGCTCAGCTCACCGTCACCATATGTCATCTGGGTGCTGGCAGACGTGGTACTGCATTGCTTCACAGCAGCAGCTCCTTGCCTTTTGGCAGTAGATGGTGTATTATGACTGGTATCCATCGTCATCGTATTCCTCAGTGAGTTTGGTCAGAGGCACCTGGGCAGACATGTTTTATCTCCTGGAGACTCAGTCCTGCCGGCAGTCCTATTGAACCGTCTTGACGATGATGGCTAGCAGTTGTAATATAGCATCTTCTGCCAAGCACCCAGAAGATGCCGATGGCTATCAGTCATGCTGCATCGTCTGCTGCCAGCCTAAGATGTAAAAGATAGATGGACCAGATTTGCTCTGTATTCATTTGCTTCCCCCTCCCTCCGTGAAATCAACGGCCTGCTAAACCCAGGGTTTTGAGTTCAATCTTTGGGGGGGGGCATTCTGTGTGACAGTTGTTTGTGTTTCTCCCTGATGCACAGCCACCTTTGTTGATTTTAATTCCCTGTAAGCCATGTCGTTACTTGTCCCTCCCTCCCTCTATCAGACAATAGTTTCGCGCCTTTTTTCAGCTCAGACGCCATAGCACTGGGATCATGGAGCCCGCTCAGATCACCGCGGCAATTATGTGCACTATGAACGCCACGCACATTGTCCTGGAATATATGCAGAGCCAGAACATGCCAAAGCAAAACCAGGCGAGGAGGTGATTGCAGCGATTGCAGCGCGGCGACGAGAGTGATGAGGAAATTGACATGGACATAGACCTCTCACAAAGTACAGGCCCCAGCAATGTGCAAATCATGGTGTTACTGGGGGAGGTTCATGGCGTGGAACACCGATTCTGGGCCCGGGAAAAAGCACAGACTGGTGGGACCGCATCGTGTTGCAGGTGTGGGACGATTCCCAGTGGCTGCAAAACTTTCGCATGCATAAGGGCACTTTCATGGAACTTTGTGACTTGCTTTCCCTTGCCCTGAAGCGCCAGAATACCAGGATGAGAGCAGCCCTCACAGTTGAGAAGCGAGTGGCGATAGCCCTGTGGAAGCTTGCAACGTCAGACAGCTACCGGTCAGTCGGGAATCAATTTGGATTGGGCAAATCTACTGTGGGGGCTGCTGTGATCCAAGTAGCCAGCGCAATCAAAGACCTGCTGATATCAAGGGTAGTGACTCTGGGAAACGTGCAGGTCATAGTGGATGGCTTTGCTGCAATGGGATTCCCAAACTGTGGTGGGGCGATAGACGGAACCCATATCCCTATCTTGTCACCGGAGCACCGAGCCACCGAGTACATAAACCGCAAGGGGTACTTTTCAATGCTGCTGCAAGCCCTGGTGGATCACAAGGGACGTTTCACTAACACCAACGTGGGATGGCCGGGAAAGATACATGATGCTCGCGTCTTCAGGAACTCTGGTCTGTTTCAAAAGCTGGAGGAAGGGACTTTCTTCCCGGACCAGAAAATAACTGTTGGGGATGTTGAAATGCCTATCGTTATCCTTGGGGACCCAGCCTACCCCTTAATGTCATGGCTCATGAAGCCGTACACAGGCAGCCTGGACAGTAGTCAGGACCTGTTCAACTACAGGCTGAGCAAGTGCCGAATGGTGGTAGAATGTGCATTTGGACGTTTAAAAGCATGCTGGCGCAGTTTACTGACTCGGATCGACCTCAGCGAAGCCAATATTCCCATTGTTATTGCTGCTTGCTGTGCACTCCACAATATCTGTGAGAGTAAGGGGGAGACATTTATGGCGGGGTGGGAGGTTGAGGCAAATCGCCTGGCCGCTGATTACGCGCAGCCAGACACCAGGGCGGTTAGAAGAGTACAGCAGGGTGCGGTGCACATCAGAGAAGCTTTGAAAACCAGTTTTGTGACTGGCCAGGCTACGGAGTGAAACTTCTGTTTGTTTCTCCTTGATGAATCCTTCTCCCCACCCCACCCACGGTTCACTCTACTTCCCTGTAAACTAACCACCTTCCCCTCCCCCCTTCGAGCACCGCTTGCAGAGGCAATAAAGTCATTGTTACTTCACATTCATGCATTCTTTATTAATTCATCACACCACTAGGGGGATAACTGCCAAGGTAGCCCATGAGGGGTGGGGGAGGAGGGAAGGAAAAGGACACACTGCAGTTTAAAACTTTTAAAACTTTAATACTTATTGAAGGCCAGCTTTCTGATGCTTGGGCAATCATCTGGGGTGGAGTGGCTGGAGGGCCCCCCCCCCACCACGTTCTTGGGCATCTGGGTGAGGAGGCAATGTAACTTGGGGAGGAGGGCTGTTGGTTACACAGGGGCTGTAGCGGCGGTTTCTGCTCCTGCTGCCTTTCTTGCAACTCAACCATACGCTAGAGCATTTCAGTTTGATGCTCCAGCAGCCGGAGCATTGACTCTTGCCTTCTGTGAGAAAGCTGATGTCACCTATCCTCTTCAGCCCGCCACCTCTCCTCTCATTCATATTGTGCTTTTTTGCACTCTGACATTGACTGCCTCTACGCATTCTGCTGTGCTCTGTCAGCGTGGGAGGACATCTGGAGCTCCAAGAACATATCATCCCGAGTCCGCCGTTTTCTCCTTCTAATCTTTACTAGCCTCTGTGAAGGAGAAATATTTGCAGCTGGTGGAGGAGAAGGGAGAGGTGGTTAAAAAAGATACATTTTAGAGAACAATGGGTACACTCTTTCACGTTAAATTTTGCTGTTCACATTACACAGCACATGTGCTTTCGTTACAAGGTCGCATTTTTCCTCTTATATTAAGGGACTGCTGGTTTGTTGTGTGAGATCACTCACGCAGTGCCAGGCAACAGAATTCGGCTTGCAGGCAGCCATGGTAAGCCACAGTCTTTTGGCTTTTTTAACCTTCATAACATGTGGGAATGGTTTCAAACAGCAGCGCCCTCATTTCCCATACCAAGCACCCGTTGGGTTGGCCATTTAAAATGGGTTTGCAATGTAAAAGGAGGGGCTGCGGTTTCTGGGTTAACATGCAGCACAAACCCAACTACCCCCCCCCACACCCAATTCTCTGGGATGATCACTTCACCCCTCCCCCCTACCGCGTGGCTAACAGCGGGGAACATTTATGTTCACCGAGCAGGAACGGGCACCTCTGAATGTCCCCTTAATAAAATCACCCCATTTCAACCAGGTGACCGTGAATGATATCACTCTCCTGAGGATAACAAAGAGAGATAAGGAATGGATGTTGTCTGCATGCCAGCAAACACCGGGACCATACACTGCCATGCTTTTGTTATGCAATGATTCCAGGCTACGTGCTACTGGCCTGACGTGGTAAAGTGTCCTACCATGGTGGACGGGATAAGGCAGCCCTCCCCAGAAACCTTTTGCAAAGGCTTTGGGAGTACATGAAGGAGAGCTTTCTGGAGATGTCCCTGGAGGATTTCCGCTCCATCCCCATACACATTAACAGACTTTTCCAGTAGCTGTACTGGCCGCGATTGCCAGGGCAAATTAATCATTAAGCACGCTTGCTTTTAAACCATGTGTAATATTTACAAATGTACACTCACCAGAGGTCCCTTGTGTGCCCTCAGGGTCTGGGAGCACGCCTTGGGTGAGTTCGGGGGTTACTGGTTCCAGGTCCAGGGTGATAAACATATCCTGGCTGTTGGGGAAACCTGGTTTCTCCGCTTCCTTGCTGTGAGCTATCTTCATTGTCTTCATCATCTTCCTCGTACCCCGAACCCACTTCCCTGTTGTGTGATTCTCCATTGATGGAGTCAAAGCACACGGTTGGGGTAGTGGTGGCTGCACCCCCTAGCATGGCATGCAGCTCCGCGTAGAAGTGGCATGTTTGCGGCTCTGCCCCGGACCTTCTGTTTGCCTCTCTGGCTTTGTGGTACGCTTGCCTTAGCTCCTTAATTTTCACGCGGCACTGCTGTGCGTCCCTGTTATGGCCTCTGTCGTTCATGGCCTTTGAGACTTTTTCTAATATTTTGCCATTTTGTTTACTGCTATGGAGTTCAGCTAGCACTGATTCGTCTCCCCATATGGCGAGCAGATCCCGTACCTCCCGTTCGGTCCATGCTGGAGCTCTTTTGCGATCCTGGGACTCCATCATGGTTACCTGTGCTGATGAGCTCTGCGTGGTCACCTGCGCTCTCCACGCTGGGCAAACAGGAAATGAAATTCAAACGTTCGCGGGGCTTTTCCTGTCTACCTGGTCAGTGCATCTGAGTTGAGAGTGCTGTCCAGAGCGGTCACAATGAAGCACTGTGGGATAGCTCCCGGAGGCCAATAACGTCAAATTCCGTCCACACTACCCCAAATCCGACCTGCAAAGGCCGATTTCAGCGTAATCCCCTCGTCGGAGGTGAAGTAAAGATACCAGTTTAAAGGGCCCTTTAAGTTGAAAAAAAGGGCTTCGTCGTGTGGACGTGTCCAGGCTTAATTCGATTTAACGCTGCTAAATTCGACCTAAACTCGTAGTGTAGACCAGGCCTTATGGTGACAGACTCAAAGGGCTAAATCTGTTTAGCCTAATATAGGAGGTTAAGGGGTGACTAGTTGAAACGAGAGAAATTCAGACCGGAAATAAGGCATAAATTATTGAATGTGATGATAATTAACCATTGCCAAGGATAATTTGCCAAGGATCATGGTTGATTCTTCATCACTTACAATTTGTAAATCAAGATTAGACTTTTAGGGGAAATAATGTTCTAAGAATTATTTTGGGGAACTTCTAGGGCCTGTGTGATACAGAAGGTCTGACCAGGTGATCACAATGGTCCCTTCTACTTCGATGGTCACATAAGTCGCATTTGTTCACATTTCAATTAGCCATTTTTCTGAGTTTTCAGCCTCCTCCATCATTGTCCCTAAGAGCTCTTCCTCTTTGCTTAAGGAATCCCTTTCTGCTCTTAATTAATGCACTTTACTGCTTTCTCTACAGATTTATTAGTTTTTACATTTTTGCATGATTGGTGGGTGCATCATCGCTGGCATTGTTTCCCTGTTTTCCATGTTTTGGTCTTTGGCCAATTTAATTTCTGTTAGCTAAACCATAAAGATAACTTTTTCCCTTGAGGCCTGGAAGGATAAAATTTTTATTAGTAAATGTCAATTTCATTATACACACAAAAAAATAAAAAATATTTCCATGAATGATAGTCAAAATATACAAATAGAGAAAGTAAGAAAATGCTGCTTGAGAACTTGTTAGAGCTTGATGTAAGGATATTTACTTGTACATTTTTACATGTGATGCTGACAATTTGTATTTTAAGTGTTATAAAACTTTAACTTTTTGAATCTCAGTGCCTACTGTTATACAATTATCTGACATCCCCATAATTTCCTGCAATTGTGAACATTTAAATTGAAAAAAATGGCTTTAAAATAAATATTGATGTCATCTATTAAAATTATGAAGAAAAATCAAATTCTGCCAAGCCTAATTATAGGATTCAGTCATGTGACCTGTCCCTTTTTCTAGGCTTTCAATTTCAGTTTCTGATTGCTGTGATGCTTGGCATATACTTGGCATATACGTATTGCTCCTTTTGGTGTCAGATTCATCACCCTTAGGGTACGTCTATACTTACCTCTGGGTCCGGCGGTAAGCAATCGATCTTCTGGGATCGATTTATCGCGTCTTGTCTAGACGCGATAAATTGATCCCGGAAGTGCTCGCCGTCTACGCCGGTACTCCTGCTCCGCGAGAGGAGTACGTGGAGTCGACGGGGGAGCCTGCCTGCCGCGTCTGGACCCGCGGTAAGTTCGAACTAAGGTACTTCGAATTCAGCTACGTTATTAACGTAGCTGAAGTTGCGTATCTTAGTTCGAAGTGGGGGGTTAGTGTGGACCAGGCCTTAGTGAACATCATCGACTTTTTTACTGTTACACCCCAGTACAATCTGGTCGGTCTTGAGTTTTTAATATTCTATATTCACAGGACTAACATTTTAGTTTTAAGTCTGACAAACTCCTGTATTCATTTCCTGTGTTCCTATCCTGAATATATTACTCCCGGGGGAATTCTGCACCACTGCAGAATTTTGCAGAAATTAATGTTGTGCGTGCAGAATTTCAGCTGTTTGAACCTCAGCATTTCCCTGATCCTCACTTCCAGTTGCCTCCGTAGCAGCCACTGCAAAGTAACCTCTTTCACTGGGTCTTCCAGCATGCTGTGCCTTCCAATCCTGGTACGATGTAGTATCTTGCTGATGAGCATAGTGGTCTCAAGCTAAACCCTTGAACAGAACTATATAGATAAATGAACTAGCAAATTTCTACTACTCTGTGTCACTGCAGCCTGTGACTGTCCTGTCCTGGGCCACTTTTTTTTTTTTTTTCCTGCTCTTCAGCAAGAAGTGTGTCACAGGAAACCAAAATCTAAATGAAGACTGCCATCTCTGTACACCCTGGAGGACTTATTTGATAGCACTCTTAACAAGCTGCTCAAAATCCCAAGGCACTGTTCATAAGTAGGGGTGTCCACCTGACCACAATATGAAATCTGGTTATTACATGTAACCTATCTAAATCTCCACTGCAGGTTCAGTTGAACTGAGTTATTTCTTTGGTACTTCTTGTTTCTGGGTATTGTTAAATAGTTGCTGTGGTCTACCTTAGGGATGGCTATGTTTCGTTTGTAGGAGAAATGACCTTTATAAATCATTTACCACAGGGATATTAAGAGTTGATTTAAATTTTGAGATGAAAGATGCTACAGAAGCACAATGTTCTATACTGCGAAAAATGTCTATTTCGCAATGCCTATTTACCCATTTTCCCAAATAAAGTAATGTTCTCCACATGCACAAAGATACTTTGGAAGTAGGTCTAGGGCTCAATCCAGCAGTCCTTAATCAGACAATATTCCCATTGCAATAAAGTAATCTGTGATTGTCATTAATATTATTACAGAAAGAGACCACAAGACTGGGTACTAGGAACTTCTACATACTAATCTGTCCTGATAGCGATTGTCCTTGTGGCTAAACCCTTCTGTCTCTGTTTTGACACTGTAAAATAAATATAAAGGCCTGAACCAAAACACTTGAGTTTGCAGATCAGAGCTGTCTCTAATAAAAACATATCTGATTGCCAAAACGGAGCACTCCAAACTTTGGGGAAAATTCAGATGTGCATTTTCAACCGCCAACTTTGGATATAGTATATTGTTTCTGCTGTTTGATAGCTATACCAAATTCAGGTCCAGATCTGGATTTCAGATGCACAGTTTTGATTTCGGTCTTCCTTTCAAATGAAAGATAATAGTTCACAGAGCAGAACTATGAGGATTAGCTACTATTACTAATGATTTTTGGAAGATGGAATGTTTCTTTATAGATGCTGAGTGCTGATGTAGACTTTTAAAATACATTTTATCATAAGTTTCAGGGCTCTTGTGGTACTTGTTTGTGATCCATAAATCCCCGAGTTTCACCTGCCTGTTTAGCCACTGATTCATAATTGCTCTTATTTTCTGTGCTCCAAAATGCTATTCTAATTAGAGTGGGACCTATGTTTATTTTATGAGGAGATGTTTCCAATCATCCATGTTTCAACATTATCTTCAAACTTATTCAGCTGAGAATAACAAGGGCTTAATTTAAACTCTTTTTATAGGCACATTTCACTTCTCTTTGCAGATTTTATCCCAGCTGTCAAATTTATAGTCTTGTGTGTGTACTCCAATGCTAAAAATAGAGCTTTACAATTAGAAAAGAACCAAAGGAGCAAAAAAAAGTATTTCTTAAATATTTTACAAGTTAAAATATTTGTTTTAACTTGTTTTGCTCCACAAAAGGTACATGAAGTTTCTGAAGGCAAAAGAACAATTGCTATGTAGTAGGAAAAGCTTTCACTCTAAGGGACAAGTTCACCCTTCTGGGACAAATTATCAGAATGTTCCTATATTTTCTTTGTATGATCTGCACATTTACATGGTCATTTGATGGGCTCAAGGATTGTCCAAATACAAGAAAAGAGCTCCTTAGCTTCAGAAAGTGAGACACATTGATGTGTCTGTATGCATGTCTCTTTCTCTGGCGGCATTTATTTCCAAATCCTTTATTGCAAGAATTTCCTCATATTTAACTAATTACAAAACGCCAGTACATAGTGTTCATCTTTTATTTTTGACCTCTGTTCAGGCCTCTACTTGCTATAACTTTTATGTGCAGAAGTCCTGACACTTGTTATGATAAAGCTCTAGAAGTTGTTTGAAGATTACATTATAAATACTGTTCACGTTTTCATTACCTACCAGTTTTACAGTATCTATCATAATTTGATTTTGCTATTGTGTTCTTCTCCCCTAAAGGACATTCAGTTACTTTGATCTAGTTTTTAGTTTAACACCGCCCATTCTCCCTCCCACCACCACCCTTTTAATACCTTATATGAAGCTTGAGAATAAAATTTGTTCTTCAGTGGCTTTGCTGCTCTCCTTTTGGCAAATGCTTAGTTTCCTTGTACTTGTTGTTCAGCAGGAGCCAACTTGGCTAGCCGCCATTTGCTATTGCCTGCTGTCCATCAGCTTCAGTGCTGTCTGTTAGCAAGAAGGTGCAATAGTTCTGGGAGCAGTTTTTTGCTGTAGCTACAGAGATGCAGGAGCTGCTTTACCTATTATGCTGCAAACACAGAAATCTATTAGGGTTGACAGATGCATTGGAATACATTTGACTTCATTTCTTTCTGCACCTTCACCCAAAATGCAAACAAATATCCAACCTTCATTGGAAGTTCAAAAAATAATTGCTCAGCTGGCCTGAAGAGGTGCGGAGGATTTTTCAGTTATTACATCAATCTTTGGACTGCCCAAGCAGTATATTATTTATACGTTACAGTTAGGCCTGGTCTGCAATTAGGGTTGCCCCCTCCAGGATTGTCCTGGAGTCTCTAGTAATTAAAGATTAATCTTTAATTAAAGATAATGTCATGTGATGAAACCTCCAGGAATTCATCCAACCGAAGTTGTATTGGTAAAACTTTTTGGGGTAATAGGGTTGCCAACTGTCAGTTAGGGGTGTGATTTTGTTGCCAATGTACCATTCAAAGCCCCTAATGTGGATATAGTTATACTGTTGTAAAGGTGATTTATACCAGTATAACTATTCCCTTTCCTATAAGGAAATATCTATACCGCTCTAAAATATCTTTATTCTGGTATGGCTGCATCACTATTAGGGGAGTTGTAGTACTTTAACGGTAGGTAAAGCAGCAGAATTTTCTAGTGTAGGCAAGCCCTTCCTGAAGTTAGACCCTTATGTAGCTTCATAAATATACAGTCAACAAAGAGAAAATAAGCTTTTGTTTGGTAGCTCTAAGGTACTTTTGGCAAAGGAAAGAGAGATAACAGAGAATCAAGGACCAAGAAATAAAGAGAAACTATACTTATTCCTGGAAAGGATGGTGTAAATTAAAAGAATGGGGAGAGAACAGGCGAAGGAGTCAAAGATACAGATAAATGAGTAATCCCATCAACAATCACTAAAACCCCACAAACCAAGTTAATCTAGTTAGTGAGCCCCTCAAAGTCTCTCCCACAAGCCTTATCTGGGTGGTAGAAATGAAACCTGTTGTGAAGGGTTTGCTGCAAAGCAGACAGCTCTCCCTTTTGGCTGGTGTGAATCCCCGGCTGCGGGTGCACTGTCCTCTGTGGCAGAGAGCAACGTAGGAGCTGCATCCTCTCCGGCTGCTCTAACCTGTCCTCCGGCAGCCAGCCCTCTCTTTGGTCACATGGTCCTTCCTAGGCTCAGCTCACATATCACAGCCATGTGCAGGCCCTCTGGGACCTGCAGTTTTGTCTCCCAGGCATGCCAATCAAGCATTGACCCTAGTAACTCCTCCTCTGCCCAAACATGGGGTCTGTCTGCACATGGCTAACATATCTGTGATGGTCCCAGCCCACATGCAGTCTCTCCAGGGCCTGCAGCTGGTTGCTCTGCTTCTTAGTTTGGCTCCTGGGCCAGCCCCCATCATACGTGTGTCCCCTTCAAGCACAGGTGAGAGAGGCAGTCTCAGTTGCAGTTCTAGTCTCTGCCTCCATGCTACTCTCTGTGGGAACTGCTTCTCTGAAGCCCCCAAACTGGCCAGGGGCTACCTTAATATTTGGGTTGTTTAACTTGCTGAGTGGACTAAACTGTGCTTTGTTTACCCCTGGTTTCTGTGGCATGATCTCCCATTTGTACTCCCATTGAACTAACACAAATGAAGACGAGCACTAACATAGTAATAGGAGGGCCTGCTGCTAGTCCAGCTTCCATTGTAGCCAATCTCAAAACTCCCTTGGAGTTCAATAGCAGTAGTATATGAAGGGTTACCATCCGTCCGTATTTCCCCAGACATGTCTGGCTTTTTCGTCTTTAAATAGCCGTCTGGGAGGAATTGGTAATAAGGTTAAAAGGTCTGGAATTTTCCCCCCTCCCCCCCATGCAGAGTGTGGTGTGGCTGATTAGGTGGCTGGGCCTGATTGAGCCTCTCCCATTGGCCTCCAGCAGCCAGAGCCCCTCCCGCTGCTTCAGCCCTCTGTGGGGGAGGGCTGTGTGCATGGCAGCCCGGCAGCGTGTTTTGCCTCCACATGGAGCCAGCATCTGACCGGCATGGTCATGGTAAGGGGAGTCCCAGGGAGCAAGGGAAGGGTTGGATGGGTTGGGAGTTCTGAGGGAGGCCTGTCAGGGGGCTAGGGTGTGGAGAGGGATCAGAGTAGTCAGGGGACAGGGAGCGGGGGGGTTGGATGGGTCAGGAGTTTTGGGGGTCCTGTCAGGGGGCGGAGAGTCGTTGGATGGGGCGTGGGAGTCCTCTCTGTGGGCGGGGGTGTGGATAAGGGTTGGGGCAGTCAGGGGACAGG
>NW_020664447.1:15384666-15398645 GCF_002925995.2 Terrapene triunguis | reverse complement strand
GGGGGGGATCTCAGGAGGGGGCAGTCAGGGGACAAGGAACAGGGAGGCTTAGGTAGGGGGTGGGGTTCTGGGGGGCAGTTAGGGGCAGGGGTCCCAGGAGAGGGCAGTCAGGGGACAAGGAGCAGGGCGGGGTTGGAGGTTCTGAGGGGGGGCAGTCAGGGGGTGGGAAGTGGGAGGGAGTGGATGGGGACAGGGCTCTCCTCCCTCTTTTTTGATTGTTGAAATATGGTAACCCTATAATATGTATAATATCTATATCAAGCACTGTTCAGATGAACAAGGTTGTTTAATCAGATCTCATTAGACAAAGCAGCTAGAGACGAGAATCCTTATTTGGGTCGTAATTGTGTACTTGTTCAGCCCCTCCACTGGGTTTCTCAGTGTTCTCTGAGGTTATACCTTGTTACCAGAGCAGTTGCATGGAAGGAGAGAGACAAAGAAGCTCCTTATAAGAATACACTGTACCAAATTCTACACCACTGGAAATGCAGCAAAACTCCACTGAAGTGAAGGGACCACCTCCAGATTTCCAGAGAATTAATGGCAGAATCTGGCCATAGATCAGTTTTCACTGTTAAATTCCACGATACGTATTTATATAATAATAAAGTATATTTTCCCCATTTAGAATGGAGATGAAAAACCATCAATGTTTTCCTAATCGGCACTGCTATTAGCATCTCAGTGGAGTGGCTAAGTGCTGAATGGCTATGGAGGCTGAACTAATTTCTTGTGTTCACAGATGATCACTTCCAGGTCAGCCCTGACCATGGACGGCAGGTATAACAGGCAAAGGGAGGCATTGCTTCCCCTACCACAGCCATCCCTGCTGCCTGACACCTGGGCCGTGGTGCCCCTCCCCCGCCTCTTCCCCTCCCTGCTCTGACCATTCCCCAAGGCTCCCATGGCTTGCTGCTGCTGCCTGCAGTCTTCTTCCTCCACCCTATTCCCTTCTTCCTCCACCCTATTCCCTTCGGAGGTCCCTGCCACTGCGTTCTCCGCACCTCCCACCCCTCCACGTGGGGGTGTGTGTGAGAGAGAGAATGTGAGCAGGGAGTCAGTGGCAGACAGGGGGAGTGAGGAGGCAAGCAGTGAGGATCCCTGAGTAACTTTACACAGTGAAAAAGCTTTGCCATTGAAGTGGTAATGAAGACATTTAACAGGCATTTGCCAATGCCCAGGAAGCCTTTGGCCACATTCTGCTGGCTTTTATATTGTAGGAAAATGTGTTATTGGGGTTAAAAACAGATTCCAAATGACGACCCTTCCGTTAGTCTCTGTACCCAGAAGTAACTGCTAACCTGGCTTAAGAAGGAGCTGACATAGCCAGTGAGTTTATTTCTTGACCTAGTCATTTTATTCAAACCCAGTTTAAGTAAACGAGTCTGGCAGGGAATTCTGTGTAAGAAAGGTGACTAAACTACTGCCTTAATGCAGGCTGTCAATGACCAGCACTTTTTCAAAAGGCAAGATTATGCTTCAGGTTGGCGCAGGTAGCCTGGCTTTTTGTCTCTCTCTATACAGCATACACCGAACTCCCTGCCCCACAGAGGAGAATCCATCTGGCAATTGAGCTACACCTGTTGCCTGTTCAGTTCCCTTGGGGAATGTTGTTAGTGCTCTAAGGTGAAAAGGGGAGAGGGTGTCATGGGATAGGGGGGAGAGGCAGCAGCAGGGTAAGGAGGTGAGCGGCGAGCCAGCTGCACAGCAGGTTGTGGTGGTGGGTGGGGAAAGGGTCTGGCGGGGGGGGTTGAGGAGGCAAGCAGCAGGTGGGTGAGCGGCAGGCGGGTGGTGAGTTGGTGGTGGGGGCGGGGCCTGGGGCAGAGCAGGAGTGGAATGTGGGCGTGGCTGTGGGTGGAAGAGGCAGGACTAGGAGCTCGCCGACCCCAGGGGAAGTTTCACCCACCATCCATGGCCCTGACCCACACTGGTTGGAAACTCTAACCATCTCTGTTCTGTAGCTAAGCAGAGGCCTTCTTTTAATATTCTTGTTCTTTTGTCACTTGTCTGTCACTGAATTCATTTTTTAAAGGAAATAATAAATATGGACAGCAGAACATGAGACAAAAATCTTATAGCATGCTCTTTGTGTATACATCTTGAGAACACATCATTTTACAGAGGCCAACGCCCAGATTTGAAATATGTTTGAGGACCAGATATACCTTTCATTTTGTAGAAAATAAGACCGATGTTCTAAGCCATCAATTCTCCTGGAATTTGTCTGGCATGAGAATGAATAATACAGACTTCAATCTACCAGTTATAGGCAGGAGTCTCAGATTTATTCAGGGAAGGACAGTGTACCTTTTGCGTTTTAAAATGAAAAGTATCCCTGCTTCTCCTCCTTTGCTCATTCCTTCTTACTGTCATTGGCACCAGTCCACATTTTAAAATACCTGACAAGATTATGATCTCATTGACACTAGTGCAAATTAGGATAAACTCATTTGACCTTAAAGTAGGGAGGTATTCTGGGATATATATCAGTGTAACTCAGCAGAATTTGGCCTATTTTGCCTACTCGCTGCATTTTTTAATGTGATTGGAATATGGGAATAACAACAGGAATAATCTCTTTAGAACTGAAATTCTTTGTGGTGTACATTTTTAAATTAGTTTGGTGTGTTGTGTAGTCTTATTGGGTCCACGGTGTGTGGGAATCATGGCTCAGGTTATGCTCCTGCACCAAGAACCCCCATCACAAGTAGCAGTGGTGGTGGGGATCCGGGATCCACGGAGCTATGTCTCCTCCCCAGACTGGTGGGTCTGACAGTGAGGAGAATGAGCAGAGCTTTGGCTCCAGCTCCCAGTTCTCCTTGTGGTATAGCTAGTCAGAAATTTTCTGATGGGACATTTTTCTGTCAGAGAATGCTGATTTCATCAAAATCAAAATGTTTCAAAGACATAGCTTGTTTTGATGAAGTTGCAGTAAAAACCAGGCAGGGTTCCAGTGCAACCCTACCCAGTTTCCTGCCAGCTCTCATGCCTTACTCTGTGTGGCAGCCTGAACAATGGCCTACTAAGGGGCTCAGGATTCCAGGTTCCCAGCTCTTTGGCTGCCCATGTGGCAGGCCAACAGGGAGCCAGGAGCCTAGGAGCCCTGACTCTCAAATTCCCAGGCTCTTTGGCTCCTCTATAGCTTGCCTCATGAGCTGCCATGGAGCAGGGTTCTTCTGGAAACTTGCCTGGGTTCTTGCCAGCTCACTTACCTGGCTCTAGGGTGACCAGACAGCAAGTGTGAAAAATCGGGTGGGGAAGTAATAGGAACCTATATAAGAAAAAGACCTAAAAATCGGGACTGTCCCTATAAAATCGGGACATCTGGTCACCCTACGTGGCGCCTCCATAGATTGCCTGGCAGGACACCACAGAGTAATGCTGCCCAGAGCCCTGTCATATCACCAGAAGGACTGAAGTGAGCTGGGAGCTATGGGTCTCTAATTTGTCATTTTTACAGTGTTTCCTGTGTAGACCAGTTTTCAGTGAGACACTGGAGAAAACCTAGTGCTATTGGGAGTTTTGGATGGGTTTGAAATCCTTACTGTAACACAGCAGTGGAGGAGTATAACCAAAAGGGTTAGATAATACATGCCTTTGTTTTCTTGAGTTTAAATGGAATAAAAGTGAGAGAGCTTATTTGGGACTTCCAAAATTCTGTAGCTCATGTAACTGCACTCAGAGTTATGGAATAATAGTCAGAGAACTGTAGGGCTTGAAAAAACCCCAAGAAGCCATCAAGTCCACCCCCTGCACTGAAGCAGGACCAAGAATTTGGTATTGAACAAAGCCACTGAGTGTATAGATTCCAAGAAACATCAAAGGCCATAAAGCTCATGAAAACAGGTTTCCAGCACATCTGTTTTTGGCTGTGGCTGAAAATACAATGAGAATAACCTTCCTTCTTGGCAGTTTTGGAATTTCAACTGTGGCCTGGGGTTGAAACTGGATTTAAGATGTATATGGACATTTGAGAACCTATTAGGTTCAGCACAAGAAATCAGCAAAGGTTCTGCAATTCAGATAAGCACTGTAAATTTTGGGCAATTTATACAGAACTGGGCTAAAATCCCTTGAGGATAGATTTTCTCATGAGTTTTCTGGTACTTCCTGCTTCTAATCAGAAATCAAGAAATAAAACACAGACCAATAGCCGCCCCCCCCCCACCTTTTCTTTTGCTGGTCCAGGGCATCTCCTGGTCAGAAGAGGTGCAGAAGTATGAACAAATGAAAAGTTATCTAAATATTTTCAGCTCTTAGGTTTGATTAAAGTTTGATAAAAAGGCTTTGGGTGTTTCTTACTTTAAGTGAGCTGATTTATCTATTTCCATTTGGAAAGAAGAGGAGTGTGAGTTCTTTTTCTGTGCCACTCCCAGTGGAATACCTAATAAAGTAGAAGATTGATTGTAAGCTAGGAAGATCAGAGAAAAGACATGTGCTGGAGATGGAACAGTGAATGAGTGATAAACAATGGATGAGTGATAATTTATTGAAAGCTGCTCACCATGAAAGGTGTATAATATAAACCATGGGGGGCGGGGTGAGGGTGGAAAAACCCAACAGGCGTTAAGTCTCCTCATAAATTTGAACACCACATTGTCTCACATGTTTCTCTTTCCACACAGCATGGAGTGGAGCAAAAACAATTGTCAGAATGTCAGTGATAGGGACCATATCAGAACCTATATAAATAGATGTGAAATCTTGGGTGCTTTCTGTATTTATAGAATAAAACCTGTGAAGCCCCTGTAAAGATTGGGGCTTCCTATTATGAAGAAACAGTTCCTCCCCCAAAGAGTTTGCAATCTTAAGACATGATATATGAAATGACAAATATACACTTTTATATACATATGTACATTTGCAATTTTTAAAATTTATAAATAGACAAAGTAGGTGACTGCTGTGTCCATCTGTCCTTAAAACAATTATTAATTAGGTGATTTCTTTTAGACAAAGGTAGGGAGCTTTGAAAGACAAAAGGACTACAGAAATAAATTAACATGTCATTTGGGGGAAACACTTGTAGGAGTGAATCTATAAAACACATTTTAATTCAGTCAATATGCTGATGGTCAGGACCATATAAACTTCTGAATAATTTTGTATCTTGGAGGCATCCCATGGCTAGAGATTGGAAACTATTATTTGTTTGTTGCTGCAGTGATGTTCAGAACTAGGGAAAGTGCTTGAGTTTGTCTTTATCTGAAAAAATATGCTTCAAGCAACAAAACACTTTTCTTCAGTAAAAACAATATAATGCATTTCCCTGGTAGATTGATGTAGTGAATTATTCCTTAAGCATCCGCTAAGGGGAGTGTGGTGCTGGACCAGCCTTTCTGGTTTCTATGACAACAATGGGGAGTGGAGTCTTTCAAGCTAAGTGCTTGCTAAAGCAGGTGTCGGGTTGCATAGCTATTCAGAAGCTCCTAGATTCTATACAGCCAGGGAGCCTTTCCATTTCCCATTTGAAACATCTTGACCCCCTCGAGTTCAGTGATTGAGTATTGTCAAGCTCCCATGAATGAAGATGGTTCACCATTCGGGCTCTATTCAGTCCTTTAGACAGCAAAAAGGTCAGTAGAAATATTTTTGTCTCTAGCACTGTGTGCTAAATTATTTGGTCTGCATGCCCTTGCAGTATGCACAAGCATCAGTACACCAGCTGCTTCTAATACCAGAGCTATGTGCGATGCAGATGTGTTTAAACTCTTACAGTAAGTTAAAATGTTATCTATCAGTTTGGTCCCTGAAATGGCTACATTTTTTTCTACCATTGCAAGACAAGTAACATTCTCTAGGATTACAATATCCACCGTATACTAAATATGGCTGTTTGGTTTATATTCTAAAAGGCATCCAAAGATTTTGATTTTAAGCAAATAATCTATGTCCTTTAAAATATCCACATTGCAGTGGAAAAATGTGCTTGGCATAGCTGCACTTCATTGTTACAGGATGTTGCTGTGAATGTATTTCATTGTAGCTGAATGGTACTTGCTTTTAAAAGGTTGAAGATCACAAGTAGCACCATAGATGTCATTTGGTACTTTACAAGCATGCTTTTACAATACCCATGCTACATGATGTTTGACTATAGAACTGATCTAATACTTTTAGTTTTTCATGAAAACTTTGTTCAGTATTGAAACAATGCTTCCTTAGTTCTTTTCAGCTGTTAGAATAAAATACTCAGTACTGTTTTATGGCTTTAGGTGAAAATGACAAAGATTGGGGGAGGGAGGGGGTTCTCCCTCCAGTTTTCTGCTGTTTTCTTTTATTTTGGTAATATTGTTTTTATTTGTAGCCTATATAATACATTAGTAAAATCATGAATCAAGTATAAACCATACAGAAGAAGAAAATAACCATAGCTACTTTCAGCACTTTAGTCCCCAAAACAAAAATAATTAACTGATCATTGTCTGCTTTTGCACATCAAGAACACTGGAATCTTTGTACTACTACTACTACAGTAAGACTCTTAATATATATCTGTTAGTAATTGTTACTGAAATATTTATTAATCGTTGTAATCTCTTGTTAACATGGTGCAATAAAGATCTAATAAATACATTAAAAGTTCATGGAAGGTTGGATTTTTTGTTTGTATGCTTTTTCCCCCCACTGTGATTGCATTAGTATTTCGTAGGTAAGGAGGGATCAACATTTCCATTGTTACAGTGGGTCCATTTGTGTTGCTATAGTTAGCATAACTTGGTCAGCATTTCTATTCTACTACAAACTTTTATGTCCTGCGGTTCGTTAATCCATAAAATTTCAGCCTAGACTCTACTTTTATCATAAGTTTCAAGCATTCATCCTCGGAACAATTTCTATGTCCACCAAATTTTGTTTAAAAATGATCTGTTTTAGTGCACATCTGTGAGTGGAAGCTGAAAAGTTTGAGAATATTTGTACTCCTGTAATTCCAAGATAAATTTAACTTACCTTGAAATTTTGCTCTCAGTCCCTCCCTATGTGCTCTAACTGGTTTTGCTGTTCTGAATTGTAAAATGTCAAATTAATTCCTTTTAAAAATGAGATATTACACAGGTACAGTAAATTGTTTTTCTTAAATGTTGTATCTGTAAGCATATGGACTGATGACAGCTGTGTCCACTGAGTTTATAGAATCTAACAGTTCCTTCTGAGCCATGTCAGGTCAATGACTGACTAACTCGGGAATCCCTACCAAGGTCCTAAGGGAACTATACTGTACTATTCTTAAAACAATTTCATTTTTAAATTGCATAATTTCTTAGTTTCAGCCTGGAATGGAATTACGTTAACAGAGCCATGATGAATAATGTAGTAGATTCTGTATGCTTGTAACATTTCCAGAACTTCATAATGTATTAGCTCTGCTACTGTCTGTGGAATGAGTTACATACTCAGAAACAGATTCTCATTCTGTCCGTACACCTTGTGTAAAATCTGGGTAAATTGACTTGCCACAATAGAGTCATGTAAGTGAGATGGAGTGCTCTCAAGAAGTCATGGAGCATGTATACCCATGGACACCATTGCCTGTGAAATACAGTAACACCCTTGGCCAAAAAGAAAAAAGCATGTTCCCTTCCCTCCCCCACCCCAAGGATCACCTGAACAATGAGGTGACTGAACAGTGCAGAGTGCCAACTCACTCTGAATGAGCTTTCAAGTCCTGGACAACAGATTTTCTCTCTCCTAGTGCTTTTGAGGCCATTGGGGATGGCCGTAGACAGGATTGGTATAAAGGCCACAGGAAGAATAAACAAAACAAAAAACACAAACAACACCTGCCCAAAAAAACAAACCAAATCAGACAGAAAATTGAGTGCAAAATAATAATAAAAATAAATTCCAGTGATATTTAAGGGGTTAATGTACTAAAGAATCTAGCACTGTGCACTTCTGTAGACATATGTAGATTTCTCAACATGAAAAAGTCAGTATGTGATTTTTATTCAGACTTGTATATACATTTGTCCTTGTATGTTTATCTTGATGCTGCCTATACATATTATTTGTTTAACTGTATGCAAAAATGTGCCCTAAATTCTATTTTCTACAAAATTAGTGATAATCCTTGTAGAATGGCCAACTGCTGATCACAGCTGTGTTCTCTATACTTTAATTGCATTAAGAGCAAGCTACGTTTTTTGGGGGGGATGGGGTAGTTCCAGCAATTATCTCTTTGTGGACCCTCAATATAGAATTAAGCTGTAGGTCAAACTAAAAGAGGAATGTATCATATAAAAGCAATTTATAAGAATACACCTTTTTGTGGACTGAGCCTTTATAGGGTAGCCTCAGGCGACACAGTACTCGGACTGATTTAATGGAAAGAGGTTAACTTTTACAATCCAACCTTCATTGGTTTGGAGAAAATTGTGTTTGTTTCCAGTAACTACTTGGTTTACTACTCTGAGCTTTTTGTTATGGCTGAGAGGATGAGTGGTGGTTTCTTCAGCTTTCTATAATTATATTCCTTTGCACAGCTTGAAGGGGAACATCCAAGTGCTCTGGCATGTTGCAGTGAAGCTCAGAAATCTAGGATCTCTCAAAAGTTAGAAAAATACATTTTTATCTCTGGACTAGTGTTTTGGTTCCTTGTTCTGTTTTCTTTGGTGGTGACAATGGGCCTAGAACAGGAGGCTGCCAGTAGAATATCCAAGCATGGCTTTGTCCTGCCCTCCATCCAAAGCAAAGCATATACACAGTGAATACTCCCAAGTTCAAAAAAAAGTTGCTTTGAAACCCATCATTACATTATCACCTGAGTGGTTAAAAAAAAAATCTATTCTAAAGCCATGCAGAGGTTCACAGAATGGATGTTTCATTTCCCCTTGCCTTGTCTGACTCCAAATGACTGAAATTATCCCTGTCAAAAAGAACAATAGTCCTAAAGTTAGACTAATCTAGGCCCACAGCATGGTAGTGCATTAGATCAGTTGAGTTATCTGGACAGTCCTTTTATCACTATTTTTAGTCTGTATTGTGCCACAAGGTGCAGATGCATTGTTGTAGCAAAGAAATTCCCAGAGAATCCCCAACATTCCCAAAGGTATACATTTTTCTATGTCGTATTATTATTTAACACTGAATTTTTTTATCTACTTACATGTGTTAGATGGGATTACTTGCATAAGAATTGTCAGAAGAGAAGGAGAGGAATGCCTTATGTTTGCTGGTTGGTTTTGGGCCATTTTTTGCTTACTGAAGCTTTGGATTTAGAGAATTCTGACCTGTGAAACGCACTCATGACCTTCTTGACTGATTTAAGGCCAGTAAAGAGGTTTGGGGCTTTTTATTGCTGTGGTTTGTTAATATCTTCCTCGGATATGGTAAGCCAACAGGTATGTGCTGACAAACAGTGATTTGACTCTTGCTCAAGAATCTCTTTGGCAGAATACTAAGAAAATGGTGACCGAACAATTCCATCTACATTTAGCTGAAAGATATCGAAGAGATTCTTATCTAGTATCAGAATAGGGTATGGAAGGAGGGTTATTCTGCTAGTGATGGGCGTGGGGGAAGTCTCAGTGCGGACTTGTATTGCATGTACTTGCTGTTTTTCATAGCTTGAGAGATCCAAACACTGCATCAGATATAATTTATTTGTGTTTACAGTAGCACCTAATGGATCCAACCAGGTTAGGCACTGTACATATGTATAGTAAAAGAGTCCCTGCCCCCAAGGAACTTAAAAAAATTAATGTAAAACCAGACATAACAGGTGGGTGAAACAAACCTTGGGCAGAGGTGCAGAAGGGAGAATTAAGTAACAATAACATGAGCATTTTTTCATAGACTAGCTACCTGTGCAATTTGTAAAAGTAGAGGTTATATGTAGGTTCCTACACCATGCTCATGACAGAAGCATACGAGTGCCTGACCTAAATGACAACTGGATATTGTTCATTTACATGCATGATGTGGTGGGATTTTTTCACCTTCTTCCAAAAAGGTGATATTGGTCTGAATGGATTGTTGGTCTGATATGGTATAGCAATTGCTATGTTCGTCCAGATGCAGTTTAAAGTACGGACTAGAATGTGGTTATTTGAAAGGCTGCCTTTCGCTCTGCACTCTGCCTGGGATGCTGCTATTGACTGGCATTGCTCTTTTCAGTACTAGCAGCACTGCTTTCTAATTGCAGACTTTGGGACTCGCTCCCTATGGCAACATACAGTATAAGGTGTGTTTATTCTATTTAGCTTTTGACTGGCTGCCTGCCAATATTTCATTAACTTTAGTTCCAGATCCAAACTTCTGAGCACCCCAAACTTTAAAAATGTTTGGATATCAAGTCAAATTTTGTTTCTGGAACTATCTGTATAAAAGGCAGAACCAAGACACCAAACAACCAAAAATGTTTGGGTTGTTTAGCTGTGTGGTTTGATTGAGACTCATCTCTGGAGGACGTATAATTATACGTCCTTCCTTCACAGGAGTGTTGTAATGTTTCATTAATCAATGTTTGTAAAGCACTTTGAGATACTCAGATGAAAGCTGTTATAGAATAGTGCACAGTATTACATATTTTGTAAATATGAGATCTAAAAACCTGGAGTCTGTTCTAAAAGCTAATTTTATTCAACACAGACTTGCCATTCTAAACGGCATTTTACAAAGATCATATTTTTTTGTTTTGCGTTTTGGAAGCTAACGAGGAGCAGAGATATTGCTGAAATGATTAAAAGGTGCAACTGTATCATAGATTTATGAATGTCACATTTCATTTTTCTACATGCTATTTCTCGCAAAGGCCACAATAATGGCAAAAAGGAAAAAATCATTTATCAGAAATAATGCAAAACTAGTGGAAGAGTTGTCAGGCCCCATTCCTTTCATCTGCACTCAAAAGGCAGATCAACGTGTTAAAGTCTCAATGCCATTCTCAGGATCTGTAAGCTTTACTAAACTGTGTATGGTTATAGCAATGAAAGTAGCCATAAACACACATCTTTTTAAATGTCTTTTTTGTGCTCAGCATGCAGTATTTTAAAGATGCAACATATTAAAATGTTAGCATTTAAAATTACATGCCAGGCCCAAATTTTTAAAGAGATGCATACATACATACTTTGTTGCAGGTCCATTGTAGGCATGTAAGTCCCCTAATGTGCACCCAGATTGTGTAGCCAAAGGTGCTAGAAAGATATTAGACCATAATGAGTTTTTAAATAATTATCAAATTACAATAGGTTACAATTTCAATAAAATATAGCACTTGCAGTTAATATAATATGTACAATAATTAAGCCTACATTTCCTGACTTGCATATGAGTTAGGAAAACATTGAGATCTAGAAACCTATTGCATGCTGGAGAATTGTTTTGTCACAGTTCAGTGTTGGTTTGCCTTCTAAATAAATTTGGGGTACAGATGTCAACTTGGTGATTGCTCAAGATAATGGTGTGCCTTGGTATTGGTTTATTACCTTCTAATTGTTGTGCAGCTTCAGTTAATTCTGTCTCATAAACATTGTACTTGTGACTAGCCTTGTCAAAAATGTTCTGGGGGAGCTTGCGAAGAAGGAAACCTGGAATGTGATAAGCCAAAATAATTCTGGGATTTCCTTCAGAATTTTCATGTTCCCTATTGATGTAGTCCAGGGGTCGGCAACGTTTGGCACGCGGCTCACCAGGGTAAGCACCCTGGCGGGCCAGGCCGGTTTATTTACCTGCTGACGCGGCAGGTTCAGCTGATCACCGCCCCCACTGGCCGCAGTTCGCCGTCCCGGGCCAATGGGGGCGGCGAGAAGCCGCAGCCAGCACATCGCTCGCCCGCGCCGCTTCCCACCGCCCCCATTAGCCCGGGACGGCGAACCCCGGCCAGTAGGGGCCGCGATCGGCCGAACCTGCCGCGTCGGCAGGTAAATAAACTGGCCCGGCCTGCCAGGGTGCTTACCCTGGCGAGCCGCATGCCAAACATTGCCGACCCTCTAAGGATTAACTATAAGAGTATACTCACCCAAATGCCCTGTGCTAGTTGTGCCCACAGAAGCTAACATGTTGCACCCACAGACACACAGCGAGACTTGGTAAGCCCATGTAAGCACAATTCTTAGTGTTACACATGCAGATGCAGTCTTTTTGACAGCCAACAGGTGCCAAACATTTGCAGGCACATTGAACATTTGCAGGCACACCCACTCTCCTTTGAAAAATTGTCCCTACGTGTTCTTAGGGGATAAGAGCACTTGCTGAAATTCTTTCCACCACCTGACAGAACAGAGATAAGGTATTGAGAGAAGCTTATTTTTACTTACTCTGTTTTTAAAGGGGCTATGAAAATCATCATAGATGCCTGATAATTCAGAGTGACCATTGCTGACTGTCCTGTAGTATTGTTCTGAGGGGAGTCTAACATCCATGAGCTGGCTATAAGAGATGCATTAAAACACCTTGCCTATTCATCATAGCTCTCAGCAGGGTAACGTAAACAAACACACCACTTGTGGTCACTTAGATCCGTTCAGGAGAAATTACTGTAGTTCTTCCAAGTAGCCAGTGGTTGCTACTTATGGATGTTCCTTCTTGGTAACAGAGTAAAAGAGGGATGAGACAAAGTATATTTTTAAGAAAAAAAGAGTCACTTTTTTCTATCTATTTAAGGGAAGAATGATACATGAATGGAAAAAGCAGCTGTGTCACTAATATAAACTCCATGTGCTCCCCCATAACAAATTTGTAATAGCACTAAGTATTTCTGTTCAGATGTATTTCTTGGCAACAAAACTATCAGGAAGGTAAAAAAATCTCAGGACTGACTGAATGTATTTTATAACCTCAGCAGCTAGGAAAAGATTTCCGTGTTTATCAAAAATCATCTTAACCATTTGTACCAAGAGCCTGCCCTCTAGGTAACGTATCTTCTAGGAATTTTCAGTAAATGGGGCCAATTACGTTACAAAATATTTAATGGTAACAATTTAATAAATATATTGTGATGGCAGGGAGGCCAAGTGTTTGCTGTGCAATCTAAAGGTTTTTTTTTGGTATATTGGAGTCTGTTCCAAAGCCCACTGAAATTTATGGGAGACTCTTCATTTACTTCCATGTGCATTGGAATCCAAAACGTCTCATTGCATGTGGCATAAGCAAGTTTCAGATTGTTCTTTTTCTAAATCCACATTAAAACCAGTTCAGATGTGCCTGTTTTAAAAACCCTGTTTATATACTGTGGATTAACCTAGAAGAGTTGTGTTGACTTTTAAAAAGACGCTAAAGTACACGGAACCTCTCTGCCTGTGAGTACATCACTGTTCCCCTGGGATCAGATTGTGAGCCCTTCCTCATCTTGATGAGCACTTACACAAGCAGATTCACTGATGTTAGTGAGACTGCTCATGTGAGTAACTGCTTCTCAGTATTACTACAGGGGTCACAATTTGGCCCTCAGTAAATGCTTAGATTGTAAAGATCTTCTGTTTTGAGTCAGCTTCCACATACAGACATGAGGAAGATTTGAATGTTCATGTTCCATCCCTAGGGAGCAGAGTGGAATTTTTCAGTCTATTCAAAAGTAAAATCTGTTGCCAAGAAAGAGGTTTCATTTTCCTCCTGGATTAGGATTAATCTCTAAAACTTCAGGACACTAACAGTCTGAAGAGCCTTCCTGTCCAGCACCTGCAGAAATTACATCCTTGGAGCATGCTGGGATTGTGGCTTTTAAAAGTGTGCAGGCCACTAGAACATAATTTTGTTGCTGGTTTACTTGTCTTGTTGGATTTGCATACAGTGTACTGTGCTGACAGCTCAAAGACAATGCATACATGAAAGAAACTGCAAATCAGCTATTTACACATTTCAAGATTCAGAAGTCTAATTGCTAATCACTTTAATGTTGAAGATAATAACTTTGGCATGCTTTTGGGGATAGAAAATACATGAAAAGGTTAGGTAGTGAATAAAATGGAACATATCTGGTCAGGGCCGGCTCTAGCTTTTTTGCTGCCCCAAGCAGCAAAAAAAAGCGCCGCCCCCCC
>NW_020664447.1:15238850-15384266 GCF_002925995.2 Terrapene triunguis | reverse complement strand
GAAAAAGGAGAAAGTAAATGATAGAGACAAACATTTCTCAAAAAACGGAGCGTGTTACAGACAATAGGTAATTTTAAAAAATTGTGTATAAAAATGTGCATAGGACCAGATTTCTTCAATGGGAACTTGACTCATTTCAAAAAAGCTGTGCCTGATTATATTATACCATGCATGAAACTGAGTTAGATAGAAAACATCTTCTATTTTTAACCTTATTTACAAAATGTTGCTTTAATTGGTATTATGCTATATTTCAATTTGTACTGAAATGTATTTGCAGGAGTTTAAATAGTATTGGTGGGATTTGTGGGCTAAATTCCTGCCTTCTGCAATGAAAGTTTTGCTGATCCAACTGAGGTTACAAGTGGAGTCCTACAATGCATTCCAGTGGGAGAGAAAGTATTTTTTTAATTTTTGAAATACTTTTAAATAAGTATTTATTTTGAATATTGTCACTTAATAAAAAAGGCTTCCCTATTATAAATGTGTACCACTCTGTAGGCTAGTTAAACCTGCACTCTCTTCAGAGTAAGTCATTAAATGCTTATTAGATGAAGAGTTTTAACACCAATAAATCTAGATTTAGAACTTTGGACTGGTATATTAGAAGAAACATATGGCACTGGAGGCATAATTTCAGTCCATTCTGATTATCTTCCTTTGAATATATGCAGCAATGGGAACCCAAATCTATCGATCCTTGGATTATGTAGTTTACTCTAATAATTGGAGTGGCTGGATCCGATTCAGGTCTTATTTACACCAGTGCATCTGGAATAATTCCATTAATTTAAGAGGAATTACTCCAGATTTACACCTGTGTAACTTTTATCAAAATCTGGCCAAAGACTTAATTTACACACCCAAATGTAAGGAGGAAACTTTAACATTCTGACTTTATTTATTTATTTATTTATTTGATTATTTGTATTGTAGTAGCACTCAAACACCACATCTAGGACTGAAAACTCCTACGTACAAGCACATAGTTGGGTAGGATCATTTCTCCCCAGGAGATAAAATCCAAAATGAAAATCTCCACTGTAATACCAAAGGCTCAAATGACAGTTAGGCCACAAACTTCCCATCACTATCTCCCACTGACTAAATAGGGTGCAATAATAGCAATTAGAGTCATAGAGTGTAAAGCCACCTAGTCTGACCTCCTGCAGGCAACGAAACCCCTGACTCCTCCCATGGGAATAATCCACAGGAGTTTAGCCATATAATTATCATTAATGTAACATTTTCATTGTACAAAAATGTGTCCCTTGTTTGTTTGATTTTTTTCTTCATTCATTTTTCAATTTTATACATTTTTTTTTATTTTAAAAATCCAGAGTAAATTTCCATTTCAGTTTGTCACAAAAATGTGTTTATAAGCACCTGCTGAAATATACAACCAAACTTATCCCTGAAGTAACTCATATTGAGTCAAAGGAGTTTCAGCAGGGATGCATTTTGCCTAAAAATGTCTTCATAGAATCATAGAATATTAGCGTTGGAAGAGACCTCAGGAAGTCATCTAGTCCAATCCCCTGCTCAAAGCAGGACCAACACCAACTAAATCATCCCAGCCAAGGCTTTGTCAAACCGGGCCTTAAAAACGTCTAAGGATGGAAATTTCACCACCTCCCTAGGTAACCCATTCCAGTGCTTCACCACCCTCCTAGTGAAATAGTGTTTCCTAATATCCAACCTAGACCTCCCCCACTGCAACTTGAGACCATTACTCCTTGTTCTGTCATCTGGCACCACTGAGAACAGCCTAGCTCCATCCTCTTTGGAACCCCCCTTCAGGTAGTTGAAGGCTGCTATTAAACCCCCCCTCACTCTTCTCTTCTGCAGACTAAATAACCCCAGTTCCCTCAGCCTCTCCTCATAAGTTATGTGCCCCAGCCCCCTAATCATTTTCATTGCCCTCTGCTGGACTCTCTCCAATTTGTCCACATCCCTTCTGTAGTGGAGGGGACCAAAACTGGACGCAATACTCCAGGTGTGACCTCACCAGTGTTGAATAGAGGGGAATAATCACTTCCCTTGGTCTGCTGGCAATGGTCCTACTAATACAGCCCAATATGCCATTGGCCTTCTTGGCAACGAGGGCCCACTGCTGATTTATATCCCGCTTCTCGTCCACTGTAATCCCCAGGTCCTTTTCTGCAGAACTGCTGCTTGGCCAGTCGGTCCCCAGCCTGTAGAGATGCATGGGGTTCTTTCTTTGTAAGTGCAGGACTCTGCACTTGTCCTTGTTGAACCTCATCAGATTTCTTTTGGCCCAATCCTCCAATTTGTCTAGGTCACTCTGGACCCTATCCCTACCCTCTAGTGTATCTACCTCTCCCCCCATCTTAGTGTCATCTGCAAACTTGCTGAGGGTGCAATTAATCCCATTATCCAGATCATTAATAAAGATGTTGAACAAAACCAGCCCCAGGACCGAGCCCTGCGGCACTCCTCTTGATACCGGCTGCCAACTAGACATCGAGCCGTTGATCACTACCCGTTGAGCCTGACAATCTAGCCAGCTTTCTATCCACCTTATAGTCCATTCATCCAATCCATACCTTTTTAACTTGCTGGCAAGAATACTGTGGGAGACCGTATCAAAAGTTTTGCTAAAGTCAAGATATATCACATCCACCGCTTTCCCCATATCCACAGAGCCAGTTATCTCATCATAAAAGGCAATCAGGTTGGTCAGGCATGACTTGCCCTTGGGGAATCTGTGTTGACTGTTCCTGATCATCTTCCTCTCCTCCAAGTGCTTCAAAATGGATTCCTTGAGGACTGAAGTGAGGCTGACGAGTCTATAGTTCCCCGGGTTCTTTCTTCCCTTTTTTAAAATATGGGCACTATATTTGCCTCTTTCCAATCGTCCGGTACCTACCCCGATCGCATACTTATATCTCTCATAAAAGTCCTGGGGTATATTCTGCCCATGTACCCCATATATTCTCTCTGACATCAGTGAGGTTTCAGTGGGTGTAACTGCAGGTAGAATTTGATTCCTAATTGATCACATTGCACCTATGGGCTTTAGAAACAGTATCTTGTCATGTATCCCAGTGGATAAAGTATAAAGTATTATATTACAGAGACAGTAAGTTAAAACTCTATTTTTGCTTTGGGCTAAGAGACTAATAAGGAGTGAGGAGTGAGATGGTAATCCCCTATTGTACAAATATTTGAATGGTGTAAATGAATGTAAGCAAAATAGAATTATTTTTGATGATATGACTAGGACTAATGAGATGAGATTAATACTTTAATTTTGGATGACTATAAGGAAAAGCTTTCTGGCTGTAAGATTGATTGGACTGTAGAAGACTCCCCAGGGCAGTGGGAGGAGCCCCAGTGTTTGGGATATTTAAATCTAGACTACACAAAACACTAGAAAAATTTACAATGTGCAACGTACAATCCTGCATTTTGTGGAAGAGATACTGTCTAACCGACCTCTCCATCACTAACTTCGTACACTATAGGATAGCTAGAGATAAACATGAGAACTGCCTGGCATTCAGTAACACATGCTCCAGCATTTAATAGCACTGTCCAACATTTAATTAACCAACACAGGGAGCAGCATGGTGACATGTTTGTGTCTGGAAGACTTTCATTGGATTGTTATGGCATTCCCAATCACTGGAGGGGAGCCTAACTTGGTGTAAAGCAGCAAGATTAGGAAAGAACTGTGCAGAGCTAGGATAGGAATTAAGCTAGTCAAGAAGTTCTTCTGCAACTGCTATGTATATAATTAAGGTTGAAAGGTGCCTATTTAACATTCCTGGAAAATATTGTTTGTGTGTTTATGCAATGAGCAACTAATTTTTAAGCTTCTTTATTTCCAGAGGTTTTTTAAAATAACAAATATGTCAAAGCATCTAATGTACTATAATATATTTTTTTCTTTTTAAATGAAACCTGGTTTTGAGTTATAGATACTCAAAGTTATCAAAAGCGGTTTGCAATTTTAATGCTCATGAAGCTTTACAACAATTAGTGATTTTTTGCTTTGTTAATTAAAAAATAAACACCCTGCACTTTTGCATCTTAAACTTGTCTGCCTTTGAGCATCTACACAGATCAGTTTTTTCATGTCTGAGTTATAAACCTCAGAAATAGGCTTTTATATTGGAAACTTGAATAGAAATGTAATGCTCTAATAAAATAGACCAACCAGTTATCATTTTTTTTAAACCTTCTAATGTTACTTAGGAATTTGTAAATTGAATTTTAATGGTACCACAGTATAAGAAAAGAAATTCAAAAGCTTTTGTTTCAGTTTGTTATGTAAAACTACTGTAGCAAAAATCTGCAGTAGAATTAATCACAAAAAGCTCCAATGAAATAATACTAAAATTCACAAATGTGCCAAGATAATAAAACCTATTAATGTCAACTAACAAAGGATTTTTTTTAAATAGCTGTTATGGGCCTAATTCAGCAAAGTAGTCAAACATGCTCAACTTCCACTGAAAAAATTGTTCCGTTATCTTCATTGGGTTTTAAGCATGTGCTTAAAGTTAAGCATGTGTCTAAGTACTGTGCTGAATTGGGTCCTATAAAGCCAGCTGCAGAAAATGATGGAATTAACATGGGGAACTTCTCATAGATTCCCAGAATAAAAGGCTATATGGAACCATTGTATTAATCTAGTTCAACCTCCTGCACAACACTGGCCAAAGAACCCCACAAAATAATGTCTGCATCAAGACCATAATTTCTGTATGAGAGAGTTTATCATTTAGGAAGATATTCAGTCTTAATTTAAAGACTGGATGTGGTAGAAAATCCACTATGTCTCTAGGTAAGTTGCTCCAAAGACTAATTGCCTCATTTAAAAATTAGTGCCTTATTTCTTATCTGAATTTGTCTAGCTTCAGCTTCCAGCCATTGGCTCTCATTATGAGTTTGTCTGCTAGATGGAAGAGCCATTTAATGTCCGAAATCTATTCTCCATGTAGGTACTTATAGACCGTAATCAAGACAATTCTTAACCTTCCCTTGGATAAACTAAATAGATTAAGCTTCTTTAGTTTCTCACTATAATGCACATTTTCCAGACCTCAAATCATTCCTGTAGCTTTTTTGAATCCTCTCCAATTTTTCAACATCCTTTTGGAAGTGTGGACATCAGAAATGGACAAAGTATTCCAGTAATGGTGTCACTAATGCTGTATACAATATTCCTTGCTTTTGCTTGATATTCTCTTTCTTATACATCCAAGGATCACATTTGCCCGTTACGAACAACAGGGCATCAGGAGCTCATGTTCATTTGATTATCTACCATGATTCCTAAATACTTTAGTGTCACTGCATTCCATGATGTATGGACTGAAGTTTCAGTGGCTATTAGGACAGTTAACTTCAACTAGCAGATAACCAGTAGGACAGATTTCACTGAAACTTAGCTGAGGTTGTTGTAGGCTCTTTTACTAAGCATTGTTGCAACACATACTAGATTGTCTTGCCACTGATCCATTCACAATATTTCATTTGATTTTAGTGGTAGCATATGGTCCATAGTAATCTGGATAAGATAATTCTGTATTCAGAGGCCACAAAATAGAGGACTGGTTTTGTACAACACCCGATTCATTTTTGAGGTCAATGGAATTACACTGAAGATAAATCGGGCTCAATAAGACTAATTCAGGAAAACTTAATTGTTAATGCCACCCTCAAAATCCCAAAGACATTGTCAAACACAAACAGAGAAGAAAAACACACTAATCAGTAACTAAACAGAGAAAAGTTTAAGAACCAAAAAAAAAATCCAAACCAAACCAATAACAAACAAAACAAAACTAAAACCAGCACCAAACACAAGAGAAGAAAGTTTGGTGTCAAGGAGAATGGGAAGGGGGGAGAAAAAGAAAAAGTAGGAGAGGTTCAACAGTGAAATATGATTTAAGATGATGCTAACTAAAGATCAAACATGATTTAACTGAACAAAGCAACAGAATATTTTTTAAATTTAAAATTGGCTGATCAGCTTAGTCCCATGATACTCAATTTTTTTGAAAAAAAAAAATCAGTTTCACAAACTGAACAATTTTTTCAAAACCAATTTTTCAACAAATTTCAACTAGCTCTGTTATTTACTGATGCTCCATGATTGCAAATTATAAATACAAGTAATTTTAATAAGTACATATATAGGGCATAACAGGCTTACACTCTAAAATGACAGCAAATTCTGACTTTATCCTTAAGATGAGTCAGCATGTTCCTGTTATCTTTGGGGAATGTATTTATTGGGGTGTTCTGGTACCCCCCCCCCCTTCTGGAATGTGCTTGCATGAGTGTTTTGTGCCTAGCACCTCTTAGGAATTTTTACAATATCAACCCTATGCTTGCCAAATTCTGTGAGCAGGGCCTGCCTTTTGCTCACAACTTAACTTTGCTTTATATTAACAAGGTTTTGACTACATTAGCTCAGGTCTCATACCAGGCCTCTGATACATGGGTTTATATTTCAAGCCCTCTTCCTGCTACATATGTTTCAGTGCTTTTTGTAGTCTATGAAAATTCTCAAGTGACAGGGCATGAACTACTACTCTTGAGAGCATTCCATAAACTAATAGACCTCATTGTAAGGTTGTATTTCCCGATACTCCACTGAACTTTTCTTTTTCTCGTATTCATCCTAATGCTCCTATTCCTTCTCTTGTACTCAAAGCATTGGGTGTATTTTTATTTTAGTTCATTGGAGGGAGACAAAGCCTGACATCTCATCCTACTCTTGCCCTGCTTTCAGCTTATGGCAGGCAATACCTTTTCTCTCCCCATGCCCAACTTTCGGCTACCACTTGGAGGGAAGGAAGGGTGGCTCCAGCGGGAGGAGAGAGCAGGCTGAGGATGCTACTCAATGCAGGTCAGCACTCTCTCACCAACTCCCTTCCTGTCAGCTGTTGAACGATGGAGGGGGCAAGGAGGAGTCTGCAGCTGCAGTTTCTTGCCACTAGGCTCACTCTGACCACCTGCTGGGAAGCTAGGAGATGACTTTCTGGAGTCACAACTTCTCCCTTTTTCTCCTCTCTTCATTCCCTCGGTTCTGGGAGCAGAGGAGGGCAGGCAGGTATTTAACTAGCTCCAAAGGAGAGAATAAGCCTCGTCCAGCTCCAGCATCTCCTCTAATTCCCCCTGAAAGAGGCCCAAATATGAGCAGGGGAGCAGAACTGTGCGTGTGGGGGGGAGGGGAGGGCAAATAGGGTGTGGGAGACCTTGGGAGGGCATAAAATGGGAGAGCAGCTGGGGAGACCCGGGCTTTGGGGAGAGGGAAGTTTTGGGAGGGTGAGGGTCAAAAGAGGACCTTGAGAAGGGGAGCTGGATCTCAGGGTGGAATCTGGGGCGAGGGGGACATTTTCAGGTTTGACAACTTGGAGGAAGGGAGCTGGGGAGAGCAAATCACCAGGGAGGAACTGGGCTGGAGGGGGCAGGGGAATGACACAGGCTTAGAGAAGAGCCTAGTGTGACGTTATAAGTATAATATAATATCTCATTGAAAGGTGCCAGGGCCAGAAAGAGTTAATTAACTCACAGACTGACCTGACCCATGGTGAACCTTAAGGACTTGTTAGGAAGATAGGTGAATGAATAGAGCTTTGAAATGCAAGTCTACATTGTTAGAAATCTCAAGGGTAGATGTTTGCTCAGGTCTTGTGATGTAAGCAAACAAGTCTTGTCTATTGCTATAACTTTAATTCAAAGATCAAAAAAGAAATATTAACATTTGTGATGATACTTGAGTAAAATAGTATTATTGTCTACGGTATATGTCTCTTTGAAGGTTGTGGTGAACTGTTTAATGGATAAATTACCCTGTGCTAATTGCCAGGATGGTTGGAAGGAGAATTAAGCCTATTGTTTTCTCAGGCCGAAAGGCTGCTGGAAATGTACAAGAACCCTGGGACACGATCCTGCTGCATCTCAAATCTGCTTTGGGTTTCAAGAGGGGGAAACCTTAAGCCACAAGGATTGAGATCCCCAGTCATTGACTGGAGCCACCCTGAATATGGACATTGGACTATAACCTATGGACTATATCTAAAAGGACTTTTGACAACTACAAGCTCACCTCTGCTATGTATCTGAACCTCAAGAATTGAATTCAAGTCTATATGTATATTGATCTTTTAACCAACACTCTCTCTCTTTTCTTTTTTTTTAAATACATTTTAGTTTAGTTAATAAGAATTGGCTAAAGCGTGTATTTTGGGTAAGATCTAAGTTATAATTGAACCTGGGTATGTGGTTGATCCTTTGGGATTGGAAGAACCTTTTCTTTTATATGATGAAATAAGATTTTCAGTAATCATCATCATATCTAACAGGTGTGTCTGGATGAAGGCCTGAGGCTGGGTACTTTAAGGAAACTGCATTGTTTGAACTTTTAAGTAACCTGTAAGGTACTATAGAAGCTGTTTTGTGCTGTTTTGTGCTGGCTTGGTGAATCTAAGTATTGAAATAACCACCAGCTTTTGGGGTTTGTCTGCCCCGTTTTGTTTGCAGTTCCCCCTAATTAAGTGACCTCAGCTGGCTCCTACGGGTAGCACTGTCACACCTAGTTCTGTAGTGTTCTTACTTCAATTTGCTCCAATATACCGTATATTATTGCTAGGTTGAGTCATACGACCTTAGTGATCCTGCTGAGTTTGTCCATGCAATCAGGACTTATGGTGGGGTTTTTTTTGGTTGGTTGGTTTTTTTTTTTTTTTTTTTGGTTGATGTTGTTAACCATACTAACAGAACACTTATTATATTCTTCTTGTGGCATTTTAACATCTCAGTAATGCCTTGAACACACAATTGTGGTGGTTTAGGAACAACAATGAATGTGAAATTCATTCAGATTATTCTCAGTTTCATTATTTTTCAGGAGAAAAATAATTGGCTTGTTTGTTTATTTGTTTTAATTTCTTTGGAATTTTACTTTTATACTCACTCCCCCCACCTTCAGTGGTAATCCTGTGTTATCCCTCAGCATGCTACCTTGCTTAAGCAGTTTAACATGCCCTATTTCTAGTTGATTTTATTTTTGTTTTGTATGGGAAAACATCCCTCAATGCATTTTATTTTATGGTGCTTTTTAAAAGCTTTCTGATTATTTTTTACTCTTTCTTTTATGAGGTAGGTTTGTTTTCCCTGGCTGTGCCTTCTTGCTTTCATCTGTCCTGGGGTGTTTTTGTTTGTTTGTTTTGATACTCTTTATCTTCTATAAACTATATAATTTTCCATTACTGATTCTGCTCTAAATTGGCTAAGTGTTAGCTAAACATTCAGGTGCTGGATTGCGTCTTAAAATAAATAAATAAATAAATTTTGCCTTAGCAATTGGTCTATACCAGCGGTTCTCAAACTGTGGGTCAGAACCTCAAAGTGGGCTCGTGACCCCATTTTAATAGAGTCACCAGGGCAGACTTAGACTTGCTGGGGCCCAGGGCTGAAGCCTGAGCCCCACCACTCTGGGCCAAAGCCTGAAGGCTTCCGCCCTGGGCAGCACGGCTCAAGTTACAGGCCCCCTGCCTGGGGCTGATGCCCTTGAGCTTCGGCCCCTCTGCCCAGGCCAGTGGGGCTCAGGCTTTGGCCCCTCCCCATCAGTGTGGCAGAGCTTGGGCAGGCTCAGGCTTTGATCCACCTTCCTGGGGTCATGTTGTAATTTTTGTTGTCAGAATAGGGTTGCAGTGCAATGAAGTTTGAGAGCCCCTGGTCTATACTGACTAGTGAGTAGTACATCGTGGTACTGGACATTTCTGTAGATAAGTTATTGGGTTTTTAAATAGTTTTCATGCTCATGAAAACATTGAACTAAGCACTTTCCAGGTGGACAACTGACAAGCTGATAACTTTTGTTTTGGTTCTTCTAAAAGAGAATTTTTCAGAATTGTGGTTCCACAAAATGTTTCCAGGCTTTTAATTTGGTCCCAAATTGGGACAACCTGTTTTCACAAAACTCCTAAATTTTCTTCAGGATGGAATTCAGTTTTCCAGTCAACTCTGGCTCAGAGAGCTGTACATTATGGTCCAAATCCTCCACCCCACTTTGTTCCCTTTGCACCCTTTCCAGCAGTGTAGCGGGGATTAGAAAGCTGTCTTAAACTGCTAATTGGGCATAGAATTCCTGGCCTCTGTGAAATAGAATGGAGGACATCAATCCAGGGATGCTCTGGAAGTAGAATGGAGTATGTTGCATTCTGGAGCTCATAGGATGGTAGAACAACCACTAGGGGATTAATATTATTAGTACAAATTAGGACAGCTTGTGTCCCCACAGTCACCACCCTGATTTCTCTCTTTTCAGGTGCAATGAACACTATCCATGTGCACCTGATGAAGTGGCTGAATAAGTGTTTGCTATTTTGGGGGAGAGGGGAACCACACAGACAGACAACTTCTTGTTACTTCATTGCCATGTTTGTTGTGTATGATGGTGGTTTCTAGTTTTTTCTATTGAAAAACTGACAAACTGCCTGCCTTTTTATCCAAATTCTCAGACACAACGGGTGATATAAAGCATTTTAAAACAAACTTCTGTTCTGATTTACATGCCATGCAAAAACAATGAAGCTGATGGGGTTAAAGCTTGCTCAAGTCAGATACTATTGGACTTCAACATGCCTAAGATGAATATGAATAGGTATAAATGATAGAGTATGTATGTTTTCCTCAGCACTTGCTAGTCTTTCGTGTATATTGCAATATTTTAAGCAGTATATCTCTTCTGTAGAAAAGGAAACTTTCTAGAAAATCGTTTTATTTTCATTCCTTGCCCAAGCCCAAAATGTATATAACTATGGCTCTAATAAAGAAAGGAAAAAATCCTATATTTGTGGCATTGAGGCATCAGGATTCAGAGTGTGGGATCTGTAGATGTTGCTTAATCTTTTTCCTTTTATAATCCACTAATCTAGACATCTCCATAAGGTAAATACTGTACCACACTGCATCATAGAGGCAGACTCAGATTAAAATATTGTTGGCCCCCATCCAAGAACCTGCATCTAGTAGAAGAGCATCTCACTGTACTAGTTAGTTCTTATTTCTGCACAGTCAGGATTCTCAGTATGTGCTGAATAAATGCTGTGGCCCTCGGTTTGGAAAATATTTTCAGAGTTAGAAAAGAACATCATGGTCTCTTTGGTCTGATGCCAAAACTGATCAAGGGTTAATAATTCAAAAAATGTTATTGATTCACAATCACCTTTCTCTGACTACATTTCATTTTAAAGCAAAGCAGCTTTGCAAATCCAGGCTGAAATAATGTCAGCAGGAAGTAAGGCTGCATATGATCTTCACTTCTTGAATGAAAAAGAGAGATCTTGGAACCCACAGTAATAGGAAACCTACAATAGCTATAGTGGAGGGCCTTATTTTAGTACACCATTTATATGCACTGTAATAAAAATGTAACTGACTTTGACATTTCTTAAATGTCAATTTTTCTACCACTTGAATGGACACCAAAAAAACTGTAAAAGAGAATCTAGCTACCCTAAGAACAGCACATTTTCTTTCTTGGTATGTAAGTACAGTAGTATGCAGTTCTACAGTGACACAAGTAAAATTTGCAGCGTTGTCAGCCAGCCGTGAAGCCATTCAGAATAACTGCAGCTGTAATGGTATTCACTGCCATGCCATTGCTGGTACATGATCTTGTGACAGAAAAGTGGATGCAGGCACCTCTGGTAGTCGGCAATTTCTGGAAACAGAATATCTTGAAGGACTTATTCCTGTAGATCCACTTATGTCTGCATGATCATCCTTTGCAGGAACAAGATTGCTACTCAAGCAGGATTCATGTTGGCTTTTTTATTAGAAAGCCAGATCAAGCTCTCGAGATTTCCAACGTTTTCATGCCTAGATAGTTTGCAGCTTTATAATGCCCAGTCCAGGTGGCCAGCTGCTGCACAACCTCAGAATGTCTTCCCTCCTTAGGTGCTCCTCCATTATCCTAGTTCTCGCTTTAGGGTTTGCTTCTGAGGAGTACCTCTGTTCCAGTTCCTCCTTTTAATGGAGCTCCCAGTTCCAGAAAGCTTGAATTTATTTTTTAAAGTGTTCCTAAATTTGTAGTGCAGCCTCCTCATAGGCAACAGAGCTGCTTTCATGACCTCCAATCCAATTGCTTTAAGGTGCCCTGCTAACTGGACCACAAATTACCCGGCGTGTTGCGCATGGCTCCTTAGCAACTGTGAGGTAGCAGGAGCCCAAGCTGCTCTTCATAGGCTTCTGAACCACATGTCTGACTGATGCCGCTCCTCAGTATAATGGCCAGTTTGTTTGTTTGTTTTTTAAAAGACCCTACTGCTCACTAAAATGTCATCTAAAAAGCCTGCTTCTAAAGCCTCCAAATGCACATGTTCTCTTCTGAAAAGACAGCTTTTCTATCCAGCAGGATAAAAGATGCCATGATTCAGGACATAAGTTAATTAGTGAGGATAGCTAGGATGAAGAGAAGTGACTGTCATTGGTACCATGACTATAGAGACAGACATGGATGTTGAAGTTCCCTGAAATTCATCCTTGGTGACTGAAAGGAGCGAAGTCAGGGGCAAAAGGCTAACTAACAAAAACCTGTTAAATCCCTATCATGACTTTGCACACGAGACTCAAGTCCCCTCAGGTGGTCACACAGAGTTGCAGCTCATGGAAAGTAAGAGTTCATGAGGCCACATGTGAAGTTGCTATGTGGGATGTCATAGTAATAAATTATTCCAGGGTTTTTTTATGCCATCCCTCAACAGATTTTTCTGACAGTAATAATAGCCAATAGCCATTTAGCCTTTTATTAAATTAACTGTAATTTGTTAGCTTCCATCTGGTGTTTGAGGCTTAAATCAACAGGGAAGACAGGTGCATGGAAATGTTCCGATCAGTCAGAAGAAATTTGCTTAGAAATATCTGATTCCATACTGATGATGAATAATTTGACAAAATCTGGACTGGCAAACATCTGGCTTGAGAAGCAGAAGTCTGTAAAGCTCGGGAATAAAGCAACTGGTCACGTGGAAGACCTTGACCTCCAGGGTCCAAAATGCTGACCACCTCTAATGCTGGAGAGCATGAGGTCCTGAATAATAATGGAAAATCTTGGGGGGGGGGGCGTGGGCCGTGTTAGGGAGATGGAAACAGATCCCTGCTTGCATCTGGTTGTTTTTTTTTTTTTTTAAAGTTCCTGACCTTGGTGGCTATTGTCTTGGTTTTGATTTGTTTTGTTTTTAAGTCAAAATAGCAATGGGCAGTTTGCATCACATATCAACAGCAAAAAGTTCCAGACTTCACAATTTGTTTTAGAAGATAGAAGTAGCAATAATCAAAGACTGTTAAAACTTCAAGGAGTTTATAGGTAGAGCTATGTAAATTGCTGAAGGCAATCAAGTGCATCAAAAAACATCCACTCCCTTTCTTTAACCAAAGCAGTTGGTGAGTCCAACGAGACGTAAAATACTTATCTGTGACCATTGCTGCCTTCCTTGATGGGCAACCTGTGAAAATACTGGTGTCCTCTCTTTTCAGCACTGCAAGGTGATATCATCAGAATCCTCAGTGTTGGATGAGCCAGCAGAGAAGTCAATTAGGATTGCTAGAGAGGCAGAAGGAAAAGCCGAATCCAAGTTTTGTTTTGCCAAATAACGTTCAGTAATACTGACTTTATTGACTTGTGTAATTTCACTAAAGATTAAAATTCATTTCCTTTCCAGGTGGCAATTTGTGAGACCATTTATACCTTCCATGCCTACAGGCAAGATTTTCTTAAATTGGCTAAAATTTGAGATCAGTACACCACTTCTTCATTTAGGGAATGACTTTTTAAAGCAACTAGTGCTGTTTCCATTGTTGCTAAGTTATTACGTGGACTCAGAAAAGTTTTTTTTTCTCTCTCTCTTAAATCAGCCATGGTTTGAAGTTCAGTTTCTGTTAGGCCAAGCATCCAAAAGCTCAGCAACTTATCCAAGTATTTGAATGTCATGTACCTGCTAAACTGTGTTGCAGATCTCAAGGAGAATTACTTTTATATGAGATTTCCAGCACTTCTGCTTCCAATCATGGCTGGAAGTACCGCTAAAATAGGGATTACAAGTAATTTTTTTCCTGACAATGTCTTCTAGCTAAAAGAGAAATTCTACATGGCCAGGCTAGCATAGGTCATATTGCAGAATTATTATTAAATGGGCAAACTTTTCTTCTCTCAGATCCAAATGGTAATTCTCTACTCTAATATTCTGCATTCCACATTATTTATTTGTATTGCGATAGCATTTAGGAGACCAAGTAATGGGCCAGGTCTGTATTGTGCTCTGCGCTGTACAACAGAACAAAACCAGTCCCTGTCCTAAGGGTCTCCTAATCAAAGTATAGGACAACAAATGGATACAGACAAATGAAATACAAGGAAACAATGAGATGAAATTGGTGTGCACAATAGGCAGTCGTCTCTGTGCACCAGAATCTGACCATTGTCAAGTTTTTTGTAGGACTCACAATAAAAAGAGTTTTAGGAGGGATTTGAAGGTGGATAGTGAGGTAGCTTTGCAGATATTTATGGGGAGCACCACCCAAGGATGTAGGGAAGAATGGGAAAAAGCATGATGATGCTTGTTTGAAAATTTAACAAGTGGGAAATGGATGCTGAAATCATGAACCGCTTGGAGATGAATGCTGACAGCTCAATAGCAAATGAGAGATGACAGTTAACTATGAAAGGGCTTGAAAGTGAAGACCAGCAGCTTATGTTTGATGCAATAGAGAAGCAGGAGCAGGTGGAGGGTGTGACGTTGTGCAGTCTATATGGTTTTATAAAAACATGATAAGTAAATATAATGTAACTGGAATGTGCTTCATGCAAAAGGTCTCTTGTAAGGTAACATTACAAAGCTTATAATCTAATGAGTGTGATCATCCTATTTGTATAAATGTACCACTCTTGTATCTAAAACTAGAAACATAAAATAAAACTCTGAGGGCCTGTTGTAATTATGCAAAGTGTGGGCCATTAATGGTGGTTTGGAATCTTGATGACTCCCATTGTCTGCAGATGGCTGTGTTTTACCTGTGAGTCTTCCTGTATATGTGTGTGCTGGCAAGTGGGTAATGAAGTCTTGCAGTGACATGTGATCATGTCACCTGAACTGGAATCCATCTTTAACCTGGTGCTTTTCCAGTGAGGGGGGGTGGAAACCCAGAGGGACAAAGGGTTCCTGCCTTATGCAAAAGATATATAAAGGGGTGGAACAGAAGAGAGGGGAAGAGAGGAGAGCCATCATGAAGAATCCCCTAGCTACCACCTAAGCTGGAACAAGAGCTGTACCAGGGGAAAGAATTGTGCCTAGGCCTGAAAAATGTCCAGTCTGAGAAAAAAACTTTCTGAAGCATCTCTGAGGGTGAGATTATCTGTATTCAGTTTGATTAGACATAGATTTGCGCATTTTATTTTATTTTGCTTGGTGACTTACTTTGTTCTGTCTGTTACTACTTGGAACCACTTAAATCCTACTTTCTGTATTTAATAAAATCACTTATTAATTAACTCAGAGTATGTATTAATACCTGGGGGAGCAAACAACTGTGCATATCTCTCTATCAGTGTTATAGAGGGTGAACAATTTATGAGTTTACCCTGCATAAGCTTTATACAGGGTAAAACGGATTTATTTGGGTTTAGACCTCATTGGGAGTTGGGCATCTGAGTGCTAAAGACAAGCACACTTCTATGAGCTGTTTTCAGGTAAACCTGCAGCTTTGGGGGAAGTAATTCAGACCCTGGGTCTGTGTTGGAGCAGACGGGAGTGTCTGGCTCAGCAAGACAGGGTGCTGGAGTCCTGAGCTGGCAGGGAAAACAGGAGCAGAGGTGGTCTTGGTACATTAGGTGGCAGCTCCCAAGGGGGTTTCTGTGATCCAACCCATCACAGAGGGATTCAAAGAGAAAGATGACATGGTCAAAACAACGGCCTAGGAAAATGATCTTAGCGGTACTATTTCTAATGAATCTGAGCCAGACAAGATTGCATTTCTCAAAGCCAGAGAGAAGGATATTGCAGTAACTGATGCATGAAATGATGAGTGCTTGGATGAGTTTTAGCTGCATGGATGGATAAGAAAGGCCACGTTTTATAGATGTTATTCAGAAAGAATTGTCAAGATTTAGATATAGCTTGGATGTGAAGACCTAGAGAGAGGTCCGAGTTGAAGATGATGCCCAGGTTATGGCCTGAGTGACCAGCAGGATGATGGTGGTGTTCACAATGATCAACAAAGAAGGTGGCGGGGGAGAGCTTGGGGAGAAGATTAGCCTTGTTGAGCTTGACCTGATGTTGTAGGGCAGATGAGGAGGATCCTCTACAGGACAAGCTGAAGGAGTGATTACAGAGGTATCAGGAGAGTACAGAGTCATGGAAGCCAAGGGAGGACAAGATTTCAAGAGGAGGAGCATGGTCAACTGGGCCAAAGGGGCTGACAGGATGAGGAGGATGGGGATGGAGTACTGCTTCTGAGCTTTAGCTAGGAAGAGGTCATTAGCGTTGGTGAGAGCAGTTTCAGTGGAATACAAGGGGTGGAAGCCAGACTGGAGAAGTCTATGATGGCATAGAAGGTGATGAACTCCAGAAAGCAAATTGCAGACATCTTAGAGATGAATGAGAGACGAGAGGTAAGTGGAGAAAATGGTGGTGATGGGGTCAAGATGGGAAAGACTGGAGTATGCCTGTATTGTGAGCAGAAAGAGCCGGGGGAAGGGTAAGGGAGCAGATGAGAGTGGGCCAGAGGCAGATCAGGAGATAGAATAGGGTCACTAGGGTGAGGGGAGTGGTAAGAGGAGGATAGAAAATGAGAAACTTTTTTGCATCTGTGACAGAGAAGAAGAGAGTTGCAGGGGGGGGAAGAGAAGGTGAGCAGAGGGGAAGTTGCATTTTGTCACCTTTCTCTTAGAAGAAATCTGAGATATCTTGTGTGGAAAGAGAAGTGGACTGTTTGAGGAGTGAGTCAAAGGTAGCAAAAGGGTGGCTAGGATGGTAGATGTGGGATTCATTAAAGTTGGAGATGTGTGTCATTCTCATTCTTACCACTGCAATGTCAGCTTATGTCTAACTGAGGGATTTTAAATGTACAAGGCTTTAAATTATAATTTTAAAATAACAGGTTATGTACCCATTATAAAATGTCTCCTGATATTTTGGCTTGTGTGATTGTACTGCTAGGTTAGGTGGTTAGCAATTTATTTTTTTTCCAAATGTAGGTGCTTAAGTTAGGTATCTAAATGACTTCAGCTATTTTTCATCATCCATGTTGGAATATTGTGACCTTTACCCCATAAAATATGTTCAGTTTTTGCTGTTATAATAGTTTTATTGTAATTATTGTTTGAAAATCAGTATTCTTTGGCATTAAGAACTATGAGTCTGATAAGACTACTTTCAACTGATCTTTCTGGTGCCAAATAGATTTAAACGAGTGGGTACACACCATTGGTGTAATGGCTGCTTGGGGCCATAGCTAACTGGTATAATTTAAAGTGGCTTTGAAGTTGTTCTAAACTACTCTGGGGTTTAGGCCTGCATAGAATTGGCCTCAGGATCAGGAAGCAACCAACAGCTTCTTTGTGACCTATCCCTATCAACTTTGCCTAGCGCTTAGTAAGTGCAACTGTGAATTTGGCCCTATAGCTTACTGATTTTAGCTTAGTTCTCAAGAAGAGTTATACCTCTTGAAAGAAAACAGTATCTTTTAGTCACTACAAGGAAAAAAGCATTCATATTTGTTTCCCTTATAATAAACGCTGACTTGCATTTAGTGTCCAGCAGCCCAGTACAAAGATAATCAAAATGAACTAATCTAGTGAGAAAGAGATGCCTTCCTTATTGCACTGTTTCTAATGTGACCTGGCAGTGGTTTTGCATCAGCAGGATGTATTCACTTTTGCATCTGGAAAGAGTCTGAAATCAAATGTGATAAGATCATATAGCCAGGCAATTTGAATCCCCAGCAAATTCTGAATAAGACGGTTTTGATTTTGTCAGACTGAATCTAAGCAGTTGATCAAATATAGGATTTCACTATTTATGCAGCAGCAATGTGGAGAATAGAACTTACTGCATTTGGGAAGTCTGGATTTCTTTGCTATAGTGGAATGCTGTCATTAGCTTACATTGGAAGACAGTCTTACACATCAATAAAAATTGGTCAATTATAAGTCTGATCATGCAAAACAATCACACAAGCTCACACTGTCACAAAATCTTGGCTCAGAAAATGAGGAAAGGAAAGTGGAGCCGAGATGTTAGATGTGCATCCTGACACTAAAATTTAAATTCTAGCACTAATTCTTCTAGATTTCCTTTTGATCTGTATTAGATGTTACCTGTTAATTTTTTCAGAGCTTAAGATATTTAAGAGCATTGTAGGGTGTTCAATTAAAGAAACCTTTGTTTTATAGCTGAAGAAAAATGCAGAGGTTTTAGAGACATTCTACCACTTTAGGGCATGTCATAGGACCACTTTCATTGCACTCTATCACATCTGAGAATATTTTTAACATATTGATTTTCCTCCAGTTTAACTCAGTCAACTCACATATCACTATTTTAAACTATAAGTGCACGTAGACATTTGTTCTTCTCATTCCTAAACTGTACCAGGCTTATTTCCCTGTGTATTCCTTACCCCGTTCATATTTCTGCTATCTTTTTGTGTCAAGAAATTTGACCTGATTCCTTTATAAGCCTTATCATAATCTTTCCTTAATATCAATTAATTATGTCACTTTTGGTTAGTTACCATTTAATTTGGCTTATTGGCAATGATCTGTTCCTTTTCCTTCAGGGTCTCCTTTATACCCTTTGTCTCCTTTCATTTAAACACTATAAATAAAATAGTTTATTCATTGCAACTCAGACCCTCAGATCAGCCCTATAAAACATTTTTACTCTGTCTTTAACTTTCTGGGACTCTGCCATATCACTGCTATGTTCCTAGGGCCAAAATTGTATAAAGTTTTCTAATAGAATATCACTAGTGCGATGCTGGACATCAGAGGATCTTCCGTCTCTTGATTTATCGCTAATTGTACATTTCTACAACCAGAGCTGTAGAAGACTTCATTTGTCTTTTCCCCCCTCCACTCAACCGTTGCCATATTTTCCAAGCATAGCCCAAAATGTCAGTACCAGGCAATATGTGACAAAATTAAAGAAATAAAATATATCAAAATTTTGAGAAATCAACAGTTGAATGGTGTGTGTATGAGAGGGAACTTTACTTCTTATAACTCCTACCATCATACCACGTTTTCTTCACCTGAAATCCTAACTTCAGGAGTGCAATATTCTATAGACAAATTATTGGCATGTCATGGATTCCTCGTTCTTCTACTCTCCCACTTTACCTCTGAGAAGTCCAACAAATGCAAGAAAATGGAGTTGCCTTAACTTGTTGTCCACACTCACTTCTGCTTTGAAGAACTGACACAGGGTCATATATTCTCAATGATTCTCACTGGAGTCAGGTTTCTGGGTTTTTATTGCTCAGTTATTTGTAGTTTGTGCCACTGTAAACCACACACATTCTCGAGTCCTCTTGAAGCATGCATTAGAACTCCTGGGCCAGCTTATTTATACCAGGATTGCCAATGTTTTAACTTAGTTGTTTTTTTCTTTTGAAACAGATGCTAGATTTTGAGGGTGCTTAGGGCCTTTTACAAACTTCTGTTAGATGGTATCTTTTCTAAATCTGTTTTTGAACATGAAATCTGTTCCAAAGGCTCACAAGCTTCAATACCATCTCATATGAATCAGGAATTATTACTCATAACCTGCTTTATTTATCACTGTGACATTTTAAAGGTGAGCATACAAGACTGACAGAGCGGCTTGTGATTGACCCAAATTCTCACCTGGATACTTTCAATTGTGCTAAACACTGTACATACAAGTAATGAAAAGATGATCCATGTCCCAAAGAGTTTACATTCTAAAGTGCTGAAAACTCGCATGTAATGTGAAGCATTACATTTACAATCGTTGCACATCACAATGTGCAGCTGTATTGTGTTAGACTGTATTGTTATCCTATCCAAGCCTTTATTCAGTGAACTCTTCAGGGCAGGGAGTCTATTCTTTGGCACTTTCTATTTATTGATAAGTGGCATGCCAGTTATAAAATTTGAAAAACCATCCAGTAGGATTTCCACTTTCACCAGAGGTCAGAACACTTCTGGGCTGCCACATAACCAGATGTTAGACTCTTATTCTGTCCTGATTGGATTAGTACAGCTCATGCTTATCTGCAATGTCTGTATCCTTCAATCACCGCCAACTTTGACCGAATTCTATAGTAAGAATGATAGGAAAGATGAAATATTCTATTCAATTTTTATCTGACCCATAAGCCTTTCACTGTCTCCTTGTCCTTGTACAAAAGTTGGATTGATACTTACTAAGGCAGACTAGCGACTCTCCAATTGCTGTGTTTCAGCTGGACTGCTGACTGTATCTTGAATTCCGATGCTTTTGTTGGTGCTTGGTTGCTTGCATCAAATAATTGTTTACATAATTCATTACATGGCTTTAAGCCACCTTTTTGTCCACCAAACCTGGGCTATTCCACGAGCTGGAGAGTTCTACAGTGTAACTTAGATAGCACTGGGGGGCTGTCTAAATGATGGCAGCACTGCCTGGAATCTCTGCAGTACTGTGTGTGTAGTCCTACCCCTAACATTCCTGCCCAACAACTGGTACACTATCTACTCCAGGGCTTGTAAGGGGGTCCTCAGAAGACAGCTTTTTGTGGATGTCTGCCAGAGTACCAGGACAATCCTCTCCTGGGTAGAATTGTTTTGTGGTCCTTCTATGTGGTGTAAAGGGGCATGAGGAGGAAGGGGGATCTTGTCCATTGTCATTCTGGGCAAGAACTGTTGCTGAATTCTTGTCTCAGACTGGTAACACCTCCTTCTATGAGCAGACATTTAATTAAATTGTTTTGTTTAGGTGTATTTTATTTCATGTGTTCTGCATGGAATGAAGGGTGCCATATATAAAATAAAGCGATTTTTAAAACCCTTCTTGCCAGATTCCAGTTTGTCACTGATTTATACGAAGTACCAATGCTTGAAAATGATTTGCAGTTGGACAATTGTTAATGTTCCCCTTTAGGACAAATATATGGTTAAAACTTTGTGATTAAAAAGGACTGTAAGACAAGCTTTGTACATTTTCACTCTCTTTCTGTGGAAATGGCTATGTTCATTTTAAATAGATGATCAAGCCTGGCAGTATGTTAGGAAGTTCTGTCCCTCATCTTATCTTGATCATTTTTATTAATCTGTTTTATATTCAAGAAAGGAAACGAGATTGAAGGGGAAAAAAGAAGTGTATAAATCTACCCAATATTTCATGCCTACAGGCTGGTCTGATATTAACTATAGCATTCACTTTATATCAGTGCTATGACATGTCCAGAAAGAAAAGATTTTTTTTTTTAAGTGAACCTGAAATGCCAAATTTTATACAAATGTCAAACAATTCCATCTGTTAGTTTGCAATTCCAAATCTGCTGATCTAGTCATTCTTACTTGTCTGGGAATTAATTGAATGTTTTCCATGCGGCTTTGTCAAAGTATTTTAAAATCTAAGAGCCTGGGGCTGAGCCCCCATAGCTGCCATTTACTTCAGCTGATGTAATTAAGTTGTTTACGACTGACATCAGTGGGAAGTGTCGGAGTTCAGTCCCACTGAGGATCAATCCTTACGTTTTATTTTTTTATTTTTTTATTATAATATCTTGGTAAAGGGTAGCTTTAAAAAAATCAGGAGCAGGTTCTACTATCAGCTACACTATTGCCACTGACTTTGGTGGAATTTGGTTAAAGTGGTGTAATAGAACAGATTTTGAGCCCATTGCTTTGTCAGAGCTTGCACTTGGGGGAAGCGTCTTTCAAACTAATTAGTATGGAACAATTTTTTGTCATGGCCCTGGAGTCCATGTACAGCAAGGGTCAGTTAGAATATGATTTTCAAAAGAGCACAGAACTTTTTTGAGTTTTATCTTTGATTTCAGATGGAGCAAAATTATGCCAATGCTGAGAGCTCTGGAATACTTAAAATATAGTGACCGGTTCCAAGTAAAACCTTGATTCTGGCTTCTAACATCACTAAGGGTTGAATCCTGCAAGATGCTGAACATTCCGGCCTAAACCAGCAAAGTACTTAAGCTACTGGAACAAATGAAGTGTATAATGTCAAGCATATGCTTAAGTGCTTTTCTGGATAGGGCCAGAGTTCTCAGTATCTTATAGGGTTGAGCCCTATGGGTCTTTATAAATAGAATCTTGTGCTAATTGAACAAATTCTATTACTTATGGTTAATTTTTTATGACTGTTGTCTTACTATAATTATCCAAAAGTGTTGAACAAAAACAAGCTAAATCAGCAGATAAGAGCCTGAAGCCGGTGAAGTGAAATGGTTGTATGTTCATTTGAGCACTGCTTTATTCAGCTAGTTTTCACTTTTTTAGAAATCTAAGACTAAAGATTCCTTTTCAGTGTGCTCTCCTTTCCTTTTTTGCAATTCCAAATTTGGAAATTGGATTTCAGTCCCTTCTATGATTCAAAGGGTAACAGTTACATATAGAAAAGATTTAATAGATTTTTCAGCTTTTCATGGGACTACCTTGGCAACAACAATCATGCCTTGGAAATAACTCCACAGAGTTAATTCTGAATAGCTAGTAAGAGTAATTACAACATTTATATTGTTCTATATTAAAGTTAGTTTCAGGTAAAGGTCAGTGGAAACTGGGGGCCAGATCTTTAGCTGGTGTAAATTAACATAGTTATGTCAATTTATGGCAGCCAAGGATTTAACTCAACATCTTCTCATTTATTTTTTCTCTTTACTGTGTCATCATTATAACATTTGGAATAAAGTTCAAAGTTCATTTTTTAGCATCTTTATCACAGAGCATCTTTTCTCCTAGAGTTGCTACCTTAATTGCTAGTTCCCCATCAAAATAAATAGTGTTGAATTAGCTTGATTTTAGGTCATGCACAGATTCCTTGATGATTGAGTAATTCTTATTCCATTAAAACAACAAGGAGTCCAGTGGCACCTTAAAGACTAACAGATTAATTTGGGCATAAGCTTTCGTGGGTAAAAAAACCTCACTTCTTCTTATTCCGTTGTGACTGCAGAATTTTAAACTATTGCTTTAAAAGCATAGTAAAGATGTAGCCTATGTTTTGAAATAGTATATAAATAAAACATAGGCTACATCTTTACAAGGCTTATCTATATCTATATCTATACACACATAATCCCCTCAAGATGCTAAGCATTCTGGCCCTGATCTAGCAAAACATTTAAGCATGTGTTTAACTTTTAAACCTATCAGTAGTCCCATTAAGAATTCATGGTACTACTCGGGGGCTTAAAGTGAAGTATGTGCTTGATAACTTTTCTGTATTGGGGCATTACATACTGTAGTGCTAGGTGCCATAGAAAACCCTCCACCCAACTTTATCTTGCTTCCCTCTGCGAACTGCTTTCTTGATATTCCCCTCCCAGTGTGTGATCTCTGGTTTTAAGTTGCACTTATGTTATACACCCACTGAATGCCAAATCTGTTCAAAATATTCTGTTGTCACCCTACAGTTGTATTCTGACTAGCTTACACCTAATATGTAATTGCAGAATTTATCCTACTGTGTAGAATTATAGAAGAGGAATAGCTGACAATATGTCAGTCTGTCTGGTCAATATCACCATAACATCCAAGTGTTTTCTAAATATTTCTAATATAAATGACCGCAATCTGTCTCCTCTTTCCCAGCTTCCATCAGCTATAGATTGCTTAGTTTATAGAGAGAGAAGGAGAGTTATAATGGGGGAGCTGAGAAAATAATTTAATTGGGGAAGAAATTAGTCCCGTGTTTAATTCTGAACATGGGTAGTCTTGTCTCTTGTTTCCTGTGGGAGTGAGATCCATAGTCTATATCAAGCTCTATATAAGTTCGGTCTCCTATGCTTATGAGACTCCCTCTGTTGGTTAACAGTCTTTAATTGTTCTAGTGGAACATAGCTGTTATGGCAGGTAATGGTCAAGTAATCTCTAGGGTAGCTAAGGCCAATTCCATGGAGGGCTTAGAATATCAAAACAGGATCTTTGAACTATATTCAGTGGGGAGCCAGTGAAGAGAGCGTAGCACAGGGATACTGATGAGCTGATGGGCTCCTGTGTTATACCAGTTGGAACTTTTTCAGGGTGCATGGATTCTTTCCTAGATATGACTTACAATAATAATTTAGGTATCAGAAAAGTTTTGATTTATGAATTGAAGCATTCCTTGAAAGAGTTCAAAACTACCCATAATTTTCAATATGCCTTGCCATTCAGAATGTATGCAGTTTGAACTCTGTGTTACCAAGGTCTACTCTTCTAATAATAATGGGAAAATATTTACTTATGCGTGGTGGAATTTAATCTGTGGTTTATGTAGGTTTGTTCTCCCCATCCAGACTGTATTTTCTACAATCAAGAGTTATCAAATGGCAACTTTTCTCTTCTGCCTGTAAGCATAGTTCCCCTCCTTTTATAAACAAATGCATTATCTATTGTCGACTTTTCTACCAAACAGATTGGTAGCACAATAGAACCAACAGTGATGAATTTCCTTCTTTCATTGCGTAACTGTGTAGCAAAAAGACACAGCCTAAAGCTTTTGGTATATCCTTATATTCCAGTCGTCTGACTGCACTCTCATCTTGCTATAAAGCAAGACAGTTCAGTGTGCCAGCAGTATATGGGGTAAGAATGTTCTGAATTCAGAAGCCCAGATCATTAGAAGGTATGAGAGAAAAATGACAGATGTTCCTTTCATGGGCCTTATTCTAAATTCTTCAGGAATGATGTGGTTTGCCTCCTTTCAGTCCATGGAAGAAAGATGCTGTTCTGCTCCCAAAATCCGCAGAGCCCCCAAGATTTATGTGGATATTGCAGATCAGCTGAAGACCCAGGATAAAGTGTTTGGAAGTTTTGCCACCACATCACCTCCATTGTCCCCAAGTTTCTGGCCATACAGCTCCTTTGGACACCCCCAACCTACAGCTACCTCTCCATGCACAAATTCTGTACTTATTCGTAGACTCGAAGGTCAGAAGGAATCTTTGTGATCAGCTGGTAAGACCTCGTATATGACACAGGCCAGAGAACTTCTCCAAAATAATTCCTAGACCATATCTTTTAGAAAAACATTCAATCTTGATTGAAAAATTACCAGTGGTGGAGAATGTACCACGGCCTTTGGTAAATTATTCTGATGGTTAATTATCGTCTGTTAAAAATGTCTGCCTTATTTCCAGTCTGAATTTGTCTAGCTTCAGTTTCTAGCCGTTGGATTGTATTATACCTTTCTCTGCTAGATGAAGAGCCCATTATTAAATATTTCTTTCCCGGGTAGGTACTTATGGACTGTAATTGAGTCACCGCGTAACCTTCCCTTTGTTAAGCTAAATAGATTTTCCTTTTTGAGTCTATTGCTATAAGGCATGTTTTCTAGTCCTTTAATCTTCTTGTGGTTTTTCTCTGAACCCTCTCCAATTTATCAACATCCTACTTGAATTGTGGACACCAGCACTGGACACAGTATTCCAGCAACAATTGCAGTAGTGCCAAATACAGAGATAAATAACTTCTCTACTCCTACTCATGATTCACCTATTTATACATTCAAGGATCACATCGGTCCTTTTCCCCACAGCTTCACATTGGGAGCTCATGGTCAGCTGATTATCCACCACAACCCCCAAATCTTTTATAGAGTCACTGCTTCCCAGGATAGAGTCCCCCATCCTATAAGTATGTTCCTTATTCCTAGAAGTATACATTTTAATTTAGTCATATTAAAACTAGTATTGTTTGCTTACCCCCAGCTTATTAAGTGATCCAAATCAGTCTGAATCAGTGACCTGTCCTCTTCATTATTTATCACTCCCCCAATTTTTGTGTCAGCTGAAAACTTTATCAATGATAATTTTATGTTTCCTTAGAGGTCATTGGTAAAAATGTTTGAATAGTGTCAGGCGGAGAACTGATCCCTGCAGGATCCCACTAGAAATACACCCTTTCAATGATGATTCCACAATTAAAGTTACATCTGAGACCTATCAGTTAGTTAGCTTTTAATCCATTTAATGTGTGTCTTGTTAATTTTATATTGTTATAGAGTTTTAATTAAAATGTTGTGTGGTATCAAGTCAAGTGACTTACATTAGTCTAAGTATATTACATCAACACTATTGCCTTTATCAACCAAACTTGTATCTCATCAAAAAAGATAGTTAGCTTGACAGTTTCTGTTTTTCATAAACCCACCTTGATTGGCATTAATTATATTACCTTACTTTAATTCTTTATTAATCGAGTCCCATATCAGCACCTTCAGTATCTTGCTCAGGATCAATGTGAAACTGCAGACCCTAAAACTCTTGGAGGCAAGTTATCCAGACCTGCTGATTTAAATGTTTAACTTTAGTACTGCTGCTTAGTATCCTTCTGAGATACCAGTGGAATGGAAGGAGTGTTATCGTGTGATCTGACTAAATCATCTGTTTTTTCATCAAATACAGAATATTTATTTAACAGGTCTGCCTTATCTGCATTATTATCAATAACTCCTCCATTTCCATCTAGTAATGGACCAATACCAGTAAGAGAGTATACCCAGGAAGGAGACTGAGACTGTGCTGTGCAGATGCTGGGCAAGAGAGACAAACATACCTGGAGGACAATATCAGTCCCAAGGTGGTTTTTTTAAACAATTGTCAACAGAAATGCCCTGTTTCAGTTAATGAAGTTTACTGACAAGAAACAACTGGAGTTCAGTTTCGTTGATGAATTTGAAGAATCACCATGTAACTATAAAAGCAAAACATTATTCCATGTCTTATGCATAAACATGAAACAACCAAAAATAAATCTGACCCAGCTGTTCCAGATGTACTCAATGGACATAACCATAAACTACATATAAGGCCAGTTTCAAAAAAACAAATAAATGTCCAATTCGACACCTAAATAAATTTGAGAGTTACTGGGTGCTGAGCTCTTTTGAAAATCTGAGCACAATTAGGAGTAATGAGTACTTTGAAATCTGGTCCACAATATAAATAATATTGATGCCTTTAGCTTTCCATGTGACCAGACAGTATTAGCCAACTTGCAAAAAATGAATACTTTCTGCAGGTTTTTCTTCCACAGACTGTAAGCTCTTTAGAGTAGAGACTGTGCCTCTCTGTGTGTATTTGGCACATAGCATGGTGGGGTCCTGAAAGAATCTGTGTGAAGAATCATTTTTTTTTAATTCGGTGACTGAACAGAAAAATGTGGGGGAGGGAGAACGACAGTTCAGGTCAACCCAAAATAAGATTATTATTTTTCTTGTGAATTTTTTTAATTGTTTTTGATCGAACAAAATGTTTTGTTTAGTCGTTCAAGGTTTTTAACTTTTTATGAGCGAATTGAGTGAATTCTGAAACAAAACATTTGTCTGAAATTAAACATCAAAATCTTTTGTTTTTGAAATGCTGAAACAAAGCACTTTGACATTTCAATTTTTTTATTCAACTGAAATAATTTACTGAAGTCTACTCCAGTTCCCAAATTGTTTTGGTTGACCCAAATCTGTGTTTTTCTGAAAATGTGTTTTTATATCCACAGACTTGTATTTTTGCATGACACTGTTATCTCCTCCTCTGAGGTAATTTCAAGTGACAATAAATATGCTTTATAATGAAGATGCCGTGTAAGACTCTGCAGTAACAGTTTCTGTACCTTTTGTTTGGAAACACTTTACTTTAAAGTTAAGATTAAATAAATTATTCATCTCATATATCTTCAGAAATCTGCATGTACCTCTATGGCATTTGTACCTCATTAGCAAAGAGAGGCCTCCGTTCATTTCAATAAATTTTGTTAATTGCCTCACCATTGAAGTCAGTCACCTTCTTAAAGAAATATAAATACAATTTAGTAAGAGAAAGAGTTGGACTTCTGACAATACTAGAATAGTAATAATATCTAGCTGTTACATAGTGTTCTTTACCAGTAGATCCCAAATCACTTTATGAAGGCAGTCAATATCATTGTCCCCATTTTATAGCTGGGGCACAGAGCAGTCTATGACTTGCCCAAGGTCTCCCATCAGGTCAGTGGCAGAACTGGAATAGAACCCAGATCTCTTCAGTCCCAGTAGGGTGACCAGACAGCAAATGTGAAAAATCGGGACAGGAGATGGGGGGGTAATAGGACCCTATAGAAAGAAAAAGACCCAAAAATTGGGACTGTCCCTATAAAATCGGGACATCTGGTCACCCTAAGTCCCAGTCAAGTGCTATATCCACTAAGGAGATGTTATTTCAAACCTTACATGCTGCTGTGATCACTATAAAAATTATTACAATAGGAAATAAGTAAAGTGCATCAAACTCCACTGTATCAAATCTCAGCCAGTCACACTGTTTACTGTACCTGAGATCACTGAATAAACACATACATGAATACAAACACACATCCTTAGGGAGCACAGTTGCCCAGAATGGTCACATGCCTTGCTTCAGATCACTATAGAGATGTTTTTTCTCTTTGAGTATACATTCATTTCCTATCTGGGAACATCTCCGTGTTTAATAAGGCTGCAGTGAGTTTATTGAGCTTTGTCACTTTGCCTAGGGGAAATATTTTCCAAAGTGATAGCAGCAATGAATACTACTGGGGGCAGCCTAAAGAGGAAATGAAGTCACTGCAAACCATTTGAGCAGGGAAAGGGCTATTTACTCCTGAGCCATGAGGTACTACTGGCTGCATGGAGAGTGGTAGGAAAAAGGAGTATGTTGTTAATATCACCCTTTCATAAGTTAGTACAATATCTATACAGTTCTGTCTTGTAACTGCTGGGGTAAAATTAACAAGGGGGAAATTCAATGGGCAGTGCTTTGCAGGAGATCAGACTATGATCATAAAGATTCTTTGGCTTTAAAATCAATTAATTTTCTTCTAATGCTAAACACAATGGAATTTTTGTTGGTAGTGTCACTGGGATACTGTATTCATCATCATAATACATCACTTATTTTAGTGGTGACTTGCTGGAAAAGAACTCCCCAAAACAATTTAGCATGTGGATTTTGAGTAAGTAGCAAATGTTTTGGGGAAGGTGGGGTATTTTCTTGTATAAAATATGTCAAACTATAGAAGAAGAAAAGTACCATTAATTCTACTTTGTGTGGTGAATGTCTGGCTCTACCTATTTAATATATTTAGTCTCTGCTGTTAGCAATATAATTTTGATTTCCATATCTGTCACAAGGTAATGTACTGTTAGTAGTGCAAGTCACAGCACTGTTAGCTTTTTTATTTTCAACTACTGCAGCTGAGGAATCATCCTATAATGGCAGTGTAATCAATAAACTGTGCAGTTAGTGGTTACTCGTCATGTTAGATCATATCCTCTAAATGTCAGTGATCAGGTTTTTTGAGTGTTTTGTGCGGTTTTGTATTTTCACACCTCCTCAGCTACTAGCAGAGTTGTTGGTTGCGTAATTGAAAATCCACTTACCACCTCCTGTGGTTTTCCTATGGAATTTTGTAGTTAGGAAGGCTGTGCCAAGTAAAACAACAACAAACCACCTTCCAACTAGGAAAGCCTGGCAGTTGTCAACTGATAACCAGTTGTCTGACATAATGACTCAGATGCTTATGATACCACACATCATAATTTTGAGCTTTTAATTAGTAGAGGACATCCCCTGACCTGCTCAATAGAGAAAAAGGTTTTCAATGATCACAGGTCAAGTAAGACTATTTTCCATCAATCCCTCCTCTGGCTCAGAGATGGAGTGAAAGCAGAGCCCCTCGTCCCCCTAGTGCTTACTTCAATAGCTGGTAGGTGGGCCAGACCCTCTGCACTCTTCATCTGCCTGTTAGGGTCACTTAGAACAGCAGGTCTGACACTCATTGAGATGCATGAAGGAGTTGCCATGATCAGAGCTATGTTTCAGGCTGTCTGCAGACTCAGGTGTTGCTGCAGTAGTTACACTCAGGTCAGATTTTCAAGCTTTTCATCCCAATCACAAGGGTTAAAAACTCACTTTAAAAAGAAGCAGAGATTCTGACTTCATCACATGGCTCCAACATCTGAGGCCCCAAGCATGCATCTATAGTTCTTATGTGATAATCCGGCCCTACATACATCTCTAGGACATATTTGTATGGTGGTCTTCCATTTTCAAATAGTAATTTGTAACCCATTATTTCTTCCAATTTTATCACAGAGATTTCTTTGCTCTGAACAAAACTGGAATTTTGTAACTAAGATAAGAATATATCAATAAAAGATTAATAGTATTTCATTTATTAACTAGTTTCTCCAGTTTCAGCAGGTAAGCTTTCAAATTCTTCTGTTAGATAGTTTGCACAGTATGCAAAACTTAGTTGTTTAGTGTGGTCTACTGCTTAGGAGTCAGCTGGGTGACGCTTGGGTTCTCTTCCGAACTCTATTACTGCCATCTTCTGTGACCTTGGGTGAATTACCCAACCTCTCTGTGCCTCAGGGAATAGGATCCTGATTTCAGGCTTATTTTTAATTAATTTTGGTCTATTTAACTGACAAGGAATGGTGGTTGGAAGGGTATTCTCATGAAGACATCTAGAATTCATTTTCCTCTAATCCATATGTGTTCACCTACTGAACATTCATTGCAGACTATGAATGTGCTAACTTCATGCTCCAAAACTCAGTCCCCCCAGGAGTTTGAGATAAGGATGATTGGAGAGATGTATGTACTGGGAAGAGGTTTTAGTGGTAATCATTAGATTAAGGATAAACTGTTATATGCTTTAGGTGAATATTGGTTTATATTTGATATCGAGAAATATAAATTATACTTAGGATGGGAAAATGTGTTTTATAAAAAAAAATAAGTTTTGTTAAAGCCATTGAGGTGCTCAGCTAAAAGGCGTTATTCTGGAAGTTCAGAGAATTATTACTTAAGTGGCACAAGTCTAATTCAGGTGCAAAGATGATATGTCAGGCTCTTTCATAGTTCTGTACAATATGTTTAATTGTGCATGTTGAAAGGGTATTATTTTCTCTTTAAACCACAAGCTCTAAAAGAGCACAGGTAACTTTTTCAGATATGTAACCTTTTGAATTTTTAAATAGTTCAGTACAGATCTTGACTTTTTTAAATAATTTAGGAAAATTATAGAATTTTAAAATAGCTCTGCACACCTCCGCAGCATGTTTCAAGACACACTGAGCTGTATAAGTAGGCATGATGTACGGGTACAGGTGACTTTATGGATTGGTTACCAAGGTTGCTGAAGGAGACTAAAGAAAATTGTATAATCGTAGTCATTTCATTGTATCTTGCTGTAAGAGGGCTTTGTTACTTGCTAAATCTCTTCAAACAGTGAGCACCAGCTGGAAGCCATACTGCAAATGGTGGAGAAAAATAAGCTCTGCAGCTTCACTTACTGTGGCTATTTACAGGTCTCTTCCTCGGGTGAAGAAGCATTGCAGAAATATGAAATGCATTTCTAGTGTGTGCTGACAGTTCAGATGAGGCCCACAAGCAACAAGACCCCCCATTTCAGTCTGTTAGTCTTATGACAGGGTTTGAGTGTGTGATGGAGCAAATTATACTTTTATAGTGGACAAACTGACATCGAAGACTGAGGTCTGGACTCTATTCTTGTGATTAAAGTAGTGTAAAGGGTGATACTAGTTCTGCCATCAATCTGCTGTGCAAATGTGTGCTGCAGTTTGACTCTATAAAATGAGGATAATGTAAGTCCAGATCTGAATTTAGTGGTCTGAGCCCATTTCTAATTGTAACACACAGGCATTTGAGAAAAGGCCTTAGTTAGCGTTGGTGCAATGCTGTTGTCAGATCCAGTATTCAGGATCTACCATTGATCTTCACTTTCCACTGCTGGCCTGTGAATTACAAAATGCCCAGTTAAAATAATCCCAGAATTAGACCTGTTTGTATAGCCTGTCTAATGTAAGATGGCTGTGTTTTGATCATAGTACTTGGCACTACGGGTCCATAGGACTTCAAAAAGAGGATAGAATTATTATCCCTATTCTACAGATTGGGAAACTGAGACGAAGAGAGAGGTGAAATAATTTATCTAAGGTCAAATAACCTGTCTGTGGTTGAGCCAGGATTAAAACCAGTCTCCTGCCTCCCAATTCATCAGCCTGCCTACTGGACCCTATTGCCTTCACTGACAGATGCATACATTTTAAAAAGAAATAGAAAACCGAAAGCCTTATATAGGTGAACACTTACTGTGCATTGAGGATGGTATTTCAAACATTTCTATTGTACGTTTCTTTGTTTGCAATGTGTGTGGTAGAGGCTATGGAAAGTTTTCTTTATTAAAGAAATGATTCAGCTGAAAAACGGTGTTGTTTTCATGAGCTAGTTAATTGGGCTACATATTAGTAATGCAGGAAGTTATATTCCCTTTGGGCCTCAGATCTCTGATTCTTATTGTTAACCTTGTAGTTGTAGTTTCTGTGGAATCTCTTTCCCCTGCAATGCATCTTTTTCCCAGAAACTTTAGGGATAAAAAACATGCCCTGTAGCATTTCAGTTATCTATTAAAAGCATGTGATTTAACATCGCATTCAGAAAGCTAATTGTCAATCCGTGAGTCTTTTATTTAAAATGTGAATTTAGAGCAGGTGCAAAGTTTTTGATTGAATGCCCTGGAGACTGAACTTCTCTACTGATCCATACGTACAGCAGAAGCAGCAGCAATGTAAACTCCCTACACTGCCCCACCAGCGCAGGTTTACTGGGGCCTGGAAGCACCACTTCTGCATGGGGGTAAAAGGGTCGTTCATAAAGCAGGGCAAATATTTTTAGCCAAAGCTTTTTTCACCAAAAAAAAATGCAGATTTGGGCTGGCTGAAATGTTTCACAATTATGTGATGATTTTGCTAAATTGTTTGAGTTGAAAAATATTTTTTTAAAAAATCAGAAATGTCAAAACAGTTCACTTTGACATTTTCAGAATGAACAGTTTTGTTTTGCTGGGCGAGATTCACAAGGGGATTTCAACATCAGTCACAAGACAGAGGTGGTGGAGGTAGTAGTTTCCTCTGAAGCAGGGATTTACACTCAGTTCTCCAGGAGTTCTCTAACCACCAGGCTATTGGGCAGTCACAAGTGGGTCTCTCTCAATCTCTCCTATTGAAGTTGTTCCACTTTATGTGAAATACTTAATACAAAGAGAGTGAGAATGATTCTATAGCCTGGTGCTTAGGGCATTCACCGGGGAGAGGGGAGCAGGACCCAGTCCTGCTCCAATTCAAACTAGTGTCTCCTACCTTCCAGGTGAGTGCCAGAACCACTGGACTCTAGGGCATAAGAGGGGCTCTTCCTCCCTGGTCTTGTGAATGGTGCCTAAGTCCCCTTGTGAAGCTATCCCTTCATTTACATTGCTTTTATATAAAAAAAAGGTTTAGTAATTCCCAAAATGTAATGAAACATTTAATTTTGGGTTTGATTAAACATTTTGTTTGACCTTGTCACAGGGAGGCTTGCTGGTGGGCTGGAGAGCCTGGGCCTATGCCAGCCCTGATTACAGGATGAGCTGCACCTGGGTTGAATCAGGTGCTCCTCATATAAAAGGAGAAGGAAGGAGCAGTGAAGGGTGGAAGTTCTAGATACTACAGGGAGCAAGAAGGATCCTGCAGGGGCTGAGCAGTGAAAAAGCTGAAAAAACAGGAGCAAGCGGGAGAAAGCTCTTTACCAGGGAAGCCTGGAAGAGACCCTGCTCAAACAGGTGAAAGACTGTAAAGGCCAACTGGACTGAAGATTGTGAGAGTTTGTGTTTTATGTTGTTTTGGGTCAATCAGAAGAGAGATACTGGACTGGGTTTGAGGCCTAGAGAGCTAGAATGTACCAGAGGACTCAAAGTGGACCCCAAGAGGGAATTTTTTTTTTTTAAGCTATGCATGGGCAGTGAGTTCTTAAAAGGCCGTGAAGAGGGCAAAAACAGAAGTAGGGTGCTGTAGAGCAAACTGTAGGGGCACTCTGATGGTGGCCAATGTTGTTACAGAGCAAAATTATTTTTTCAGATTTTTTTTTTTTTTATTTGACAGTAATGGGGGGCATGGCTTGGGGCTGACCCAAAATGACTTTTCCCTCAGAACTATGAGCAAATTGAAAAATCTTTCTCTCCCTTATATTAGGTCGCATACAGAAAATAAATATTCTTAATTATATTAGTATAAATAATTAACGATTGGAAATATGGAACATAAGGAGAACTTATTGTTATTAGCACAATTTTACAGGACTTCACAATAAAACAGGTAGTTTTGTGTTGACAAGGAGACACTTTCTGAAATGTATAAAATATCTTCCTACTTGCTGGGCTTAATTTGAGGATCCATAGGTAGTATGAAGAAATTATGACTTTGTTCTTTTTCCTGTGCATTGCTTTGCACCAGTTTGCAACATAAATAACAGTTTTATGAAAGATAATTCCCCCATCTAGAATTTCTGATATTTAGTCTCTGCTGTACATTGATTCTGTACACACCTATCTGAACTGTGCAATGTATTTACAGAAGTCCAACAGCGGTTTAAGATTCTAAGGCTTGGTCTACACTAACCCCCCAATTCGAACTAAGGTACGCAACTTCAGCTACGTGAATAACGTAGCTGAAGTTGACATACCTTAGTTCGAACTTACCGCGGTTCAGACGTGGTCCACACACGGCAGGCAGGCTCCCCCGTCGACGCTGTGGTACTCCTCTCGTATAGCTGGAGTACCGCAGTCGACGGCGATCACTTCCTGGTTCGATTTATCGCCTCCAGACAAGACGTGATAAGTCGAACCCAGAACTTCGATTCCCAGCCGCCGAACTAGCGGCTGGGTGTAGACAAGCCCTTAGTGATGTTGTGTTAAATATACTGTGTAGCTAATTCCGTACAGCATGTGGCAAAGTGTATTCATTTGTGTAAAGAATAAAACTGTTTCCCAATTAGCATTTTTTTTTTCTTCAAATGCACCATAACTGCCATTGTAGCAAGCAAGAATAATGGAAGTGGCGTGTGCTCAACCTCCCCCATTGTTTAGAACTCAGGTGAATAAAATCAGTGATGCCTGAAAGAGAGAAACAATGTAAGTAGATTCTTAGTGAAACTGTTTTTTTGTATTTTTTTTATTATTATTATTATTATTATTACAATTTCCATGACAGAAGATGGCCTTGTGGTTAAGGCCTGGGACTGGGAGTATGGCTTCAGTTCCTGACACTGCTATAGATTCACCTTGGGCAAATACCTCTTGCTGAAAATAAATCAATTAATTGTAGGTGTCTCAATTTCTGGGTGCTCAGTAGCCACTTGCGACTGAAGCTGGGAACACAACGTTAGTATACGTTTCTGAAAATTCAGCCCTAAACCAGTGTATGCTTTTGAATCTCATCTGTAAAATGGGGATAATACTGTCTTACCTCATAGTAGTGCTATGAGGCATAATGGGCCACATTGTTGCATTTAGCCACTGGCCCAAGCAGGGGGCAGTGTATAGCTGCACTGCTCCAGGAAGAACTCTCTCAGAGGTCTGATCAGGCCTAACTTTTATACCTGGACCCAGACCAGACCCAAGCCCACCCAACCCAAGCCTAAGGGATTGAGTCTTCTAACCCAACCCTTCCCCCTGAATCTGAGTCCGTGCCGCTGCCGCTCCCTCTCCCCTGTGGGGTTGGCTATCCTCCTCCAGCCCATAGGGCTGGCATGGCAGCAGCTGCATGTGCCAGCAACTGTGTGCCCTGCTCCTGCCATCCAGAGTTCCCTGCTGTATTTTCTGTGCTGCGGAGTGAGAGGCGCTGCAGCTCCTTGGCATGTTCATTCTGTGGTACTCACAGGGCAGCAACTGGCAGGAGTGGGGCATGCAGCTGCCACTGCCAGGCCAAACCCATGGGTAGGAGGAGGAGAGCCAACCAGACCAGAACCCCAGAGGGTCTGGTTGTTTTTCCTTTTTATCCATCCCCGACACTTGTAGTTGGGTTCGGGTCAGGTTGCAGGGCTCTCCTCCCAGAGGGATTGTGCCTTGATGATGAGGGAAAACAGTTGTGTACAACTAAAATACAGCAGTTTCAATAGGGCTGGTTATACTGGCACAAATAAAATCACCAACCAAAACTTGAACCTGAAAAGAGCCTTTTCTGAGGCATGAAAAAGTTGGGATAATTTCAGTTTTTTTCCTTTCCCTGTTACTTTTTTTTGTTTTCACCTTTTGTACTTCTAGTCAGAACTGGAAGCGGAAGTGTAGGAATAACATGAGAGAGGTTTTCATAGGTTTTCTGGCCAAGAAGGAAGCAAAATTACTGAAAATCCGAAGAAAAAGTGTTTTCAGCTTTCCAGCCTATTTATAATCTTAGCTGAACTGCACCAAGCCTTTAAGATTTACTCAGGTCTGTGCGGGAAAATATCCACTATATGAGGAAAACACAAGGAAGAGAAGAGGGCCTGTCCCCTAAACCAGGCTGTCCTAGGATCTGTGGGTTTCTCAGAACATCTTGAAGTGGTCACAGAAGCCAAGGCCATCTATCAATAGTTCCTGGTTCTTGTCTCCCCTCATCCTTGCAGCTCCTGAATTCCTCATATCACCCTTGATTAATTTCCCAGGGGGAGAAACAATCATCCTAAAATAATGCTGATTAGATCCATTGGAAAACCTGCAGGGAATATCCAGCAAGGTACTGCAGAGGCTGTTCCCTGAATATACATAGAGGAGCTCCTTCCATGGCCTCTGGGTCAGAATGCTACAGAGGGCACTGCTTTCCCACTTAATGTTTTAGAGCTTTTCCTTCACAACAAACCTCATATGGTGCAGAAATGGGTGAATTGTGGAATAAGACTGGGTCCTTACATAGCATATGTTAAACATTAAATGCCAAATTCTCTAAAGAACTCAGGGCTAGTTTTTCATGTATTTAGCACCCACAATTGTGAACAGATTTTAAAAGATCACCTCCCATTTAGGCACCAACATAAATGGCCAAGTTTTCATAAGTGCTCAGTATCCAACAGGCTGGCATCTTCTAGAAATCTGGCAACTTAAACAGGTGCCTAAATGGGGACAGGGCTCTCTTTACAATCTAGCCCCAATTGTAGTGCTGAGCCTTCCTAAAAATTACATCATATCTATTTAATCCCATGCTTCACAACACGATTGTTAAGTAAGTAGTAGTACTCCCATTTTACAGATGAGGAAACTGACTCAGGGAGGTTGAGTGATTTAAGTCACACAGTGAGTTAATGACACAGCTGGTTTTTGAACTCCAGAGGCTACCAGGCCTATGCTCGGATCCCTAGCCCACTTGGTAGAAATTGTTATTGTGTGACTAGGCCAAGATGATAAATGGCTTCTAATCTAGAAGATTAATTTCAGTACTACTTTGTTTCTGCTGGTTTTCAATGATACAAGGGCTTCTTTAATAAGAATAATAATTAATAATGAAAAAAATTTGGAGAGACTTTCTTGGAATTATTTTAAGTTTTACATAAGATGAGACGTTGATATAACATCGATTTGGTCAGATATTGAAAAATGGTGGGGTGTGATATGTGCTACTGTCATTGGAATAGCGTTTTAAAAAATTATAAACTTCACATCCAAGACAGCAGAAGCCTGAGTGGGGGGAAAAAAATAAGAAAACCAGGTATGAATGTTACATTAATATAGGACTCAATCCTGTTTCCAGAGAGTACTAACAGTACCCATTTTATAATCCCACATTTTGTGTTTGAATGTTAAGGAGTGCTTCCTGACACTTCCTTTTAAAACAATGTCTAAAAGTGGGAAACTGAAGGTTGTATAGGTCAAGTTATCTCCAACTCAGTCTCACACAGTATCTGAACATGAGATCTCAGAAATGCACTTGATATTCAGTGTAAAGTATTTGTGCTGGGTTAAACTTCATTGAAACTGGTGTAACAGCCATATTTCATTCAGGATATATATGAAGCTCAGTTGAGTTCCTTTATGCAATAGATAGCTGAAACAATGGGGGTCTTGGGCCCAAAACAAAGCTTTATGCAAGGCTGAAGTAGTAGGAGTTAGCTGTATGGGGGAAAGATGTTCCCCTGTGTCCTGTAACAAACTCAGGAGTAGGTCACTGAATGGATTGAAGCCAGGTTTGCGTGACTGGAAAGTAATGAGGAGCAAAAAGCCAAGGAGACAGCAGAACAAGCACTGAAAGAGTGGCCCTCAGAAATAAGTCTAAAGGGAGAGGCTTGGGGCTGATTGCTCACAATTCCAAGCCTCTTTCAGACAGCAAAGAAGCTGTATCATGCTGGTTGTGTATAGGGAAACCAGACTTTGTAAATAAACAAGATTGCATCAAAGAAGTACCTGCCTCCCTCATCCATTTATCCTCTTAACCAGGACATCCTTCAGAGGTAACAGTATTCTGACCTACACATTAAGATATAACTGCAGTCTAGCATTGGTTCAAAGCTAGGGAAGGATGCTCAAAAATTATGTAAATGGATAGGTATAATCCTCTGCATAGGTACCAAAGGAGCTGAACAGTACTGTTTTATCCAAAGACATTGGGTAAAACAATAACTAAGGGAGAACGAGGTATGCAGCAGTGATTACAAGTCACTGTGTATGAAAAAAAACCCACCTTAGGGATCATATTAATATATGCAAGAGGAAGAACTGAATCTAAAATTATTCTGGTCGAGAGCCAAACACCAACTTCCCTTTAGTCTCTAGAGAGCATACCTGTGCGCACACATCTGATTCCATGCACTAACCTGTTGCTCAGAACAAAAGAATAAAAAAAATGCAGAAATAATTGATTTTAAAAACAATCCAGACAATATTTCCATAGCAGGTGATAAACAAAGAATCGTTAATAAATAAATGAGGTAATAAGGTCTCTCCAGCCTCGTCCTTGGTTTAAGTAAACTTCCCTCTCTTCTACTCCTCCCTTCCCCCTGAAAAACTTCAATAGTCATCTAGCCAGGAAACTTACTGACACTTATTCTTCACTGGTTTCAGAGTAGCAGTCGTGTTAGTCTGTATCCGCAAAAAGAACGGGAGTACTTGTGGCACCTTAGAGACTAATAAATGTATTTAAGCATAAGCTTTCATGGGCTACAGCCCACTTCATCGGATGTATGTAGTGGAAAATACAGTAGGAAGATTATATATATATATATATATATATATATATATATAATCACAGAAAACATGAAATAATGGGTGTTACCATACACACTATAAGGAGAGTGATCAGTTAAGGTGAGCTATTTATCAGCAGGAGAGAAAAAGAACTGTTTGTAGTGGTAATGAAAATGGCCCATTTCCAGCAATTGACAAGGAGATGTGAGGAACTGTAGCGGGGGGGGGCGGGGATTAAGCATGGGGAAAGAGTTTTACTTTGTGTAATGGCTCATCCACTCCCAGTCTTTATTCAAGCCAAATTTAATGGTGTCCAATTTGCAAATTAATTCCAATTCAGCAGTCTCTCATTGCAGTCTGGTTTTGAAGTTTTTGTTGTTGTAATATTGTGACTTTTAGGTCTGTAATCGAATGGCCAGGGAGATTGAAGTGTTCTCCAACTGGTTTTTGAATGTTCTAATTCTTGATGTCTGATTTGTGTCCATTTATTCTTTTACGTAGAGACTGTCTGGTTTGGCCAATGTACATGGCAGAGGGGCATTGCTGGCACGTGATGGCAATGTGCTTTTTTAGGCAGATTATGAAGAAATCTGCGTTTCTGGGCCACAAATGCTAGGGCAGGTCACATAGTTTAAGTATGTATGTATTTATGTGCTGAACCACTGTAGTCTGAATATTGCAGAAACATGCTACTGATGGAGAGGGAGAGACCTACAGCAACCTTGTATCAGCAGTTCCATGTGCGGCAGCCTGCCACTCCCTTGCCATGGAATCCACAGTTTTTATGCTATGCATTCCCTCCCAACCTTGCACAGAGCTCTACAAGACCTTAATACAACTGGCCTCCTTTCACCATATGTTGAAGGTTCTGATCCTGCAAAGACTTAAACATGTTCATAAATTTATGTATGTATTTAAGTCTCTGCAGGATCAAGGTCTAAGGGAGCTCTGTAAACCTTAGTTTAACCTGCAATGTGCCAGTTTGAAGAGGGAAAATCTATCTGCCATTTCTCCCCCCTACCCCCCAAAAAAGCTGTAAACACATACAAACAAAAATCAGGTTTCCCAAAGATGCTATTTTATTTTGCAGTCCTATCAGCAGGAACTGCACAACAGATATAAACCATGGGATGATCAAGTCAAGAAAAAAAAAATCCAACAATATTTTCCTTTATTTGAAACATATAGGAGCTTAGTAGCTTGCTAACCACAGTATCTAGTAATCATTAACAGCATTTGCCTCTATAAATATTTTATTAAGAACATTGAAAACTACTTATTTATTGCATGGTGTCTATGAAAAATGGGGATTTTTAATTCTCCTTATGAAGGAGAAATTTATTACACATCTAGATTTAAAAGGTTACTGCTACCAATCCGAACTGAATTCTAATACCTGCTATTATAATAACCTTAATCATAACTTCTGAAGACAAAGCATGCAACTTTAATATCCTGCAAACTATAAAATAATACATAATATATGATTCTGGGAATAGTGTTAGTCTCATCAGTAAAAAGTACTTCCTACTGCTTTGCAAGGATGCCAGATTGTTTTGTTTTTCCAAGCAGGGAACAAAGCCTCACTATAGATAGGTAAGTATTGTGTAGCATTAATATGGGAGCTGACTCCACACCATTGAAATCACTGTGAATTTAGGTATTGACTTCAGGGGGCATAGAATTAAATCCATGATAGGAAAGTATTATTTTCCTTTATTTTATTCCAAAAGAGGTCAGTGTCCTTATCTCTATTTTTATCGATGAGGAAATTGAGACACAGAGAGGTCCAAGGTCATGCAGCAGGCTTGGGAATAAATTCCAAGTCCCCTGAGTCCCAGTCCAGTGTTCTGTCACAGGTTGTTACTTCACATTTCAGCTGGATGAGTGAACAAGAGATTTCTGAGTAATTTCAGTATCTTTTCTGTAGTTGTATAGGTTTCTCCTTGTTAATCCTTTATACATCTGACAAACATTTATTTCCTGTAACACTCAATATAGGTCATAAGGATTCCTGGTCTCAATCCTATACATTCAGTGCACTTTATAAAATTTATTAACATAATAGTCTTGAGGCATTTTGAAATGCAGATGACCATATAAATAAATATTAAGAGACTTTTCACAAAGAGCTTGGAAGCCATTAGTATTAGTCTTGCAGATAAGTACTTAAGGATTCTTCAATCCACATATTTGGCTGCTTTGCATGCTGAGTGCTTTGTGCATTAAAGCCTCATGCTAAAACTTAATATGCATTTTTTTTAGTGAAAAAAATTGATTGTAGATCTATTTTTCATAAAACTTCTAGCAAACTCATTTGCTTCCTTTGAAAATAGGGACTGATATGCAAACTGGTAGTAAAAAGGGAGACTGGCTGTTTTAGTTGTAGGGTACATCTATTGTTGTGTCTTGGATAATGATTTTGCTCCTGAACGAGAGAAGCCAAATTAAAGCCCGTAGCACAGATGAGTTAAAATACCCTGCATATGTGGGCACTAATGGAAGTATTGTACAAACCAGTCCATTTGCAGCAGTGGCTGTGCTAGTATTAAAGGTTCTTGACCCTTAAAGGGGCTGTGTTAATTCATCTGTAGGGATAGCCTCTTCTGGTTTCTCTTTGTATTTCTTCAAATCACCACAGTTAACACCTGATGTAGTTCAGAGTTGCAAAGGCTGAAAGAATTTTCTTGTGCCATCTGTGTGATGTGAACTGTAATAAATAATATGAGATTAGCTCTAGAATACCAAGCAAAGGGAATACCTGTGGTCTCAGTATGTAGAACTGAAGCATAGGAGTTTAACAGCATGTGTAGATACAGGATTTTAACATATTTACAAAAGTTAGTAGGAAAATACAAGTATTCATATTCTGCTCTAGCAACTTACTTTCCAAATGGGAGAAATAACTGCACAAAAAATAAGCTTTGTGTGTAATACTGCACCATAGCTAATGTTTTACATGTTGTACTTATAAGAATCAATCTACAATTCTATTTATGAGCAAATATGAAAGGAGGCCCTTTCTGATATTATTTAATATATTATAGTTTATAAACACATTCAGCATATATAAATATATAGGGTTTTTTTAATATGTTGAAACTAAACCTGACAAGTCAACACTTAAGAAATGCTGATAGAAAGTTGCTCATGCAACCTTAATTCACCTTCTGCACACTAATTGCGGCAGGGGTCCACTGGGAAAAGCAGTATGTTATTAAAGACAGTATCATAATGCACAGGCTTGAGTTTGCATGTGTAAGCAGAGTCAGGATGAGCTCTACCCTGACATCTGGTGGTGAATTATGGCGAGTGTGGAAAAGAACTCCAGGGGCTGATCTTGTTTGCATAGGCACACCCACCCGCCTGGCATGAGACAACAGCAACTGATAGTGGTTACTTTGGATGTGGTGGGATCCCCAGTTTCTCTGTTATTGGGGCAGGAGGAATAAAGTGTTGTTACCCTGATTATGTGAATCAAGGACAATGAAACTGTTTTATGACAGAGTGTCTCACCATCACCTAAGTAGCACTCGCTAGACAAGGGACATGGGTTCCACAACCCAGTGAATTGAGAGAGGATGGGGATAGGTATTTGTACCTGATGATAGAGGCCCCCTTTGAGGGCTTGAAACACCAATTGCACCACTACCTCCTCTCTCCACTGTTGAACGTCAGAGCTAACTTTGATTCTATTAGGAATCTAGTTACAGGCTGCTGAGCTGAATTCACTTTGGGCCAATAGTGCACCAGCACTGGGGCTCCCCTACTATGAGCTGAAATCACAAAAGAGCTAAAGTTACTAAGAACTGTGATCACTGAGTGCTCTGTTAACTAGTGGGGGAGCCTGAAGCTATATTGCTAAGCAGCTGGTGGAACAGTTTGCGGGAACGGCTGGAGGAGCAGCGAGCGGCGCGGCGCCTTGCGGGGATGGTTGGAGCGGCCCAAGGAACGGCGAGCTGAGCCGTTTGTGGGGATTTTGGGGTTGCTGGATTCAAGAACCAAAGGGAAAGGACACGGCCCAATTTGCTGGGGTGGGTCTTTTGCTCATGGTTTGTGTTAGGAATCCTGTTTGTGGTGTTTTTCCAATTTAATGCTGATGTCGTTTACCTCGTGTTATTAAACATTTTCTGCTACACTCAGACTCCGTGCTTGCGAGAGGGGAAGTATTGCCTCTTAGAGACGCCCAAGGAGTGGTATGTAATTGTCCCAGGTCACTGGGTGGGGGCTCGAGCCAGTTTTGCATTGCGTTATTGAAACGGAACCCCTAGATACAGAACCCGGCCCTTGTTGCTGCCAACTTAGATGGGCAGAAGGGTTACACATGTTAACTTTTTTTTTAAATAGGAAATTACATCTTCTCCTGTCCTCCTCTGCTCCTTTCCAGCCATTAATCTCCTTATCCCACTGCTCTCCTGTCCTTCTCACCCCTCTGCATTCTAGTTGGGTGGCTTTCTCCTCCATGGTGCCTGGGAGTCATCAAAAGGAGCACTGAGGGCAGAGAAGAGTGTTTCCCTGCTCTCTGTTCTCCTGTCACAGTGTCCCCTAGCAGCCAGGAGTAGCATTTGCGGGAAAATTCTTGTATAGCCTTGGGCTGGAGCATGCTCAGTAAACCCTGTTAGTGTGGCTCCATGGAGCTCTGTGGTGGTGGAGCATGCTCACTACAGATGGAATCTTTGAAGAAAATTTGCTGCCAAACTCTAACAAACCTTTACTGAATATGTGTAAAAGGTGGTTTTCACACATAAATTGGTCAAATTTGGGTGTATTTTCATAAGGACAACAAAACGTACCTCCCTGTTTCACCCCAGGATACCCCCTGCCAAATTTGAAGTCCCTGTTCCAAAACATGCAACTTCTCATTGAAACCGTTGGAAGAATTTAACATTAGGAGAAACAATAGGTTTTGCCAATGTTGTTTCCTAAAACAGTTGAACCATTTTTGCTGAATGTTCCAAAAATTCAGCCTAGTTCAGATGTCTAGCATGGACTATTTCAGCCCAAATGGTTAACGTTTGGCAAAGTTATAAGCAACTGAAAACAGACTTTTAAGATGGAAAGGGTTGGGCAACCTTAGCTATAGCTCTTTCTCAGCTCTGCCTAGAATGATGTCTTATGTATGAAATCTATCTGTGACATTGGAGGGATCTTGCAAAGCCCTCTTTACTAACAATAAGCCCCATGTTGGGGCTGTCAGTAGAGCAGCTACATTGTAGTGGCATTGGAGTTGGCCAGGAGATAGACCCAGGGAGCAGCATCTTTTTTTTCCCCCTCTCTTCAATACCTATTCATAAACTCCTGTTACTCTGGCTTTTTACATTTTATTGCAGAATATCAAGTTATACAAAAACCAAGAATTCTATTCTTGCGTGGTACCAATGAATGTTAAATTCATCTACCATTTCATCTATTCACCTTGTAAATATAGTTATCTGTAGTTCTAAACATGGTCCCTTTTTCACTTCCATTTCTTCTTTGTATCTATCCATCTGCCATTCAGGTACCAAATCCTCCCCCTTAAAACTTTTTGGTTCTTCTCTGAAAATACTAATTGCATGATTGTTCCCAAGTTCTATCTCAGAAGGGCTTAGAGCAGGTACCAAAGTAATCTCCTCTTTCTCGTGACATCTGACAGACATGCATTCAGGTTTTATCATATGTTTCTGATAGAAATACAGCTGCACACCAAACTCAGGTCCTGTTCCTGAACTACTTTTTGACTCTAAATTTGTCCAACTGGAATTCTCATCTAGTATTTTGCAGTGCTATTTGACCAGTTATTCCCTTAGGCAAAAGAGCCCTATATCTCCTCGGTTAAATGTATCCTATTGTGACACCTCCATGTAGAGTTATAGGAGAACGAAGGTCATGAGCAAGGAACCCTCCCCCAATTGCATGGCCTGTCACAATTGCATTCTCTGTGAAGGACCTGATATCTCAATGTGCCCTTAGGGAAGAGGTGGGTCATTGTGTAGTGGGTTGGCTGCACCACTGAGAGTAGTCTGCAGCATTCTGAAAGTACACTTTCTCCCTGGGCCCTTCAGAGCACAGTACAGTTGCACATGCACCCTACTTAGGCAAGTGGCTGCAAGTTACAATCTAGCGCTAAACTAGAAATAGCAGCCTGGCTAATTCTTATTACTGTTGTATGTGGGCAGTACCATTTTATTCCACTAGACTCGAGAGCATTAATGCACATGTATAGAATTCATTTAATTCACCATTCTTCTCCTGCTTCCCCCTGCCCTGTCCCATGATGCTGCTGTTAGATCTATTAAACTCAAGCATCACTTTGACAGGTCTCACTAGGCTATTTCTAGGTGCTTCCTAGAAAGCATTTTCAGTAGAGATTTAGGAACCTCCTAATGGAAAAGAGGAATCTCTTATTTTAAATATATCTAGTTGAATGAGAAAATGCAACCTTCAGGAGTTTTGAAATACTATTGAAATAAATATTTTTGGTTTGTTTTTTTTTCCCCAGCAACTAAGTGCTTATTAAGATTTCAGACAGCTTCCAGACTTGCCAACAGCTTTCCAGAGTCTTTAAATTCCCATGTTAAATTAAATGCACTAATATTGCTTTATTTTCATTTAGGCACTGATTCCATTAAAATTAAAGCTTAAATCACTCAAACCCAAATATTTCATGGTGATAAACTTTAAAATATTTGTGTTCAAGAAGACTTTAATATGAAAAATCACATCACATTACAAATCTTCCATTAGCTATTCATTTGATTAACTCTGCTTTTTGGATGGTGGAAGACCTATGCCAGCTTAATCATCATCTACACTTGTCTGTGACCTTGTTCTAGATTCTTTTCTTGCCATTGCTTGCCTGCAGATATCTTTCTTTCTTAACTTTGTCTGGGGAAGGCCCAACCCATTGCTGCACTCTCTGAAAATCCGTTGGTTACAGCTGACTTGGCCCATATGCCCTAAGGACAAGAACTTAATTTTCTTTTTCTAACGGCCAAGCAATCAGTAGACTCAAAGTTTTATGTCCAACCAAATAGCACCCTATAACACACTGTCAATTTGGCATAAGTCCTGCTTTACTAATGTAATTTAAAAAAAAAATCATGTACTATATTTCCCAGTATGTCCCTGTTTACTTTAATGGTTAGGAGCAGATGACCAGGTGGTAATACAAGTAACAAGTTTCAGTGTAGCAGCCGTGTTAGTCTGTATCAGCAAAAAGAACAGGAGTACTTGTGGCACCTTAGAGACTAACTGTCAAGGCTGCTTCCCCACTCTGAACTTTAGGGTACAAATGTGGGGGCCTACATGAAAACTTCTAAGCTTAACTACCAGTTTAGATCTGGTCCGCTACCACCACTCCCAAAGTGCTAATTCCCTTCCCTGGGTAGCCTTGAGAGACTCTTCACCAATTCCCTGGTGAATACAGATCCAAACCCCTTGGATCTTAAAACAAGGAGAAATTAACCATCCCCCTCCTTTCTCCCACCAACTCCTGGTGGATCAAGATCCAACCCCCTTGGATCTAAAAACAAGGAAAAATCAATCAGGTTCTTAAAAAGAAGGCTTTTAATTAAAGAAAAAGGTAAAAATCATCTCTAAAATCAGGATGGAAAATAACTTTACAGGGTAATCAAACTTAAAGAGCCCAGAGGAATCCCCTCTAGCCTCAGGTTCAAAATTACAGCAAACAGAGATAAACACTCTAGCAAAAAGGTACATTTACAAGTTGAGAAAACAAAGATAAAAACTAACACACCTTGCCTGGCTGTTTACTTACAAGTTTGAAATATGAGAGACTTGTTCAGAAAGATTTGGAGAGCCTGGATTGATGTCTGGTCCCTCTCAGTCCCAAGAGCGAACAACCCCCAAAACAAAGAGCACAAACAAAAGCCTCCCCCCCCCCAAGATTTGAAAGTATCATGTCCCCTTATTGGTCCTTTGGGTTAGGTGTCAGCCAGGTTACCTGAGCTTCTTAACCCTTTACTGGTAAAAGGATTTTTGGAGTCTCTGGCCAGGAGGGATTTTATAGTATTGTACCCAGGAGGGCTGTTACCTAGGGTTACCATTCGTCCGGATTCCCCCGGACATGTCCGGCTTTTGGAGCTAAAAATAGCGTCCGGGGGGAATTTGTAAATGTCCGGACATCCCCCCCCCCCATGCAGAGCGCGCGCGGCTAACAGGACAGCCGGCCGGATGGTGCCACTTACATGGTGCTCCGACAGCCAGAGAGAGCCTCTCCTCCACTTCCCCTGCAGCAGAGATCACTCCCTCCCTCCCTGCATTCGCAGATCGCCTCCAGCAGTCTGGAGCTCCTCCCCCGCTCCTCCTCCCCTGATGCCCAGCGTGCCGGGACGAGCGGAAGGGTAAGGGGGCCAGGGGGTCGGAGAAGGGGCAGGGAGGTTCTGGAGGGGGCAGTCAAGAGACGGGGGGGTCGGGAGTTCAGGGGGGGCTTTCTGGGGGGGGTGGATAAGGTTTTGGGCAGTCAGGGGTCAGGTAGGGGGTAGGGTCTTGGGGGGCAGTTAGGGTGGGGGGGTCTTAGGAGGGAGCAGTTAGGGGACAAGGAACAGGGAGGCTTAGGTAGAGGGTGGGGTTCTGGAGGTCAGTTAGGAGCAGGGGTCCCAGGAGGGGGCAGTCAGGGGACAATGAGTGGGGGGGGGTTGGGAGTTCTGAGGGGGGCGGGAAGTGGGAGGGGCAGGGCTAGGGCAGGACGGGGGCGGGGCTCCTCCCGTCCTCTTTTTTGCTTGCTGAAATATGGTAACCCTACTGTTACCCTTCCCTTTATAGTTATGACACTAACAAATTTATTTGAGCATAAGCTTTCGTGAGCTGGTTTTTGAAGGTTATAATTCTCTACGTAAAAGAATAAATGGGTACAAATCAGAACTCAAGAATTATAACCTTCAAAAACCAGTTGGAGAACACTTCAATCTCCCTGGTCACTCGATTTTGATTACCATTACGATTATTTTTTCCCCTCTCCTGCTGGTAATAGCTCACCTTAACAGATCACCCTCGTTATAGTGTGTATGGTAACACCCATTGTTTCATGTTCTCGCTGTGTGTGTGTGTGTGTGTGTATATGTATATATCTTCCTACTGTATTTTCCACTGCGTGCATCCGATAAAGTGGGTTTTAGTCCATGAAAGCTTATACTCAAATAAATTTGTTAGTCTCTAAGGTGCCACAAGTACTCCTGTTCTTTTTACAGGTAAGGTTTATCTTGTGGCATATGTACAGAGCCCAATCTTGCAGTCCTCATGTGAGTAGTCACACTGGCAGGATTGGGACCGAAGAGTTAAGTATTGTATTCTATGTTAATTGCTAACACATGTAGGGGCTAGTTCTACAAGGTGCTGAGTACCTTGAACTTCCATTTGAAGTCCCAACAGGCCCATATTCAGTATTTATAAGTATGCATCGCAATGTGTACATGAAGCCTGACTTGATCCCCACCCAAAAATAGCTCCATTACCTCATTTTAGGATCCAGATGATTGAAGTGTTTTATAAACTAGAACTTAGACTTGCATGAGCCTAGCTCATTAACTCCTCTTCCCTTTTCATTTGGTTATCTAGCACTACTCCCATATCTGTCCTTTTTACTAAAGCTAGTGGGGAAAAGTTTTTTTTGTTTGTTTATTCCATTGAAAGAAAGAGGGGGAAAAAATCAACTTTTTGTCAGGCAGATGAAAACTGGGACGTTTTTGGTTTCTGAGTGTTCAGCAAAAGTGGAAATTTTCCATAGAAGGCAGATACTTTTTGCAAAAACCTAATTATCCATCAAAAATCAAACAGTCTTGATGGAAACCATTTGACCAGCCCTACCTTTCACACATTTTAACCTCTGTTCTGACATGCTTCACTAGTGTTGGTGTAACAACCTCCTATGTAGGTGCTGCCATTTGTGTCTGAAATTGCATCTGAAAACATACCTTGTCACTCTTACCCATAATTCTTAATTCATCTCTTACAATGCTTTTAATAGTTATTTAACATTGTAACTAGAGTATGAGAAGTAAAGTAATGAATCTGGATTCAGATGCAGATCTGATTTGAGAACTTGTAAGTGGTAGGATTTGATATTCCATAGCTCATCCATTATAGAGATAAGTCTGAACCATGAAATTTGGACGAGGAGCAAAACTTCTCCAAAAGTTAGAAAGAAAAGGGGTTGAGGGCAGGAGGTAGAGTCAGGGGTTTTACTTCAGGTGCATCTTTAACTTACACACACACACACACTGTATTTGTGTGTGTGGTGACAAAGTTTCTTCTCTATCTTGGTGGGTCCTGTGCTTATTGGCAGATTTTCTTGCCTCAGAGATTCACCATGTGGGTTGGGGAACAGCCCAGAGACCTTCCCCTCTGGAAGAACCCACAGTCCAGGTCTATTGGGAGGTTTGGGGGGAACCCAGTCCCACCCTCTACTCAGGTTCCAGCCCAGGGCCCTGTGGACTGCAGCTGTCTATAGTGCCTCCTGTAACAGCTGCATGACAGCTACAACTCCCTGGGCTACTTCCCCACGGCCTCCTCCAAACATCTTCCTTATTCTCACCACAGGACCTTCCTCCTGGTGTCTGATAACACTTGTGCTCCTCAGTCCTCCAGCAGCGCACACACTCAGCCTCTTGCTCCTAGCTCCTCACACTCCCACCACAAACTGAAGTGAGCGCCTTTTAAAACCCAGGTGCCCTGATTAGCCTGCCTTAATTGATTCTAGCAGCTTCTTCTTAATTGGCTCCAGGTGTTCTAATTAGCCTGCCTGCCTTAGCTGGTTCTAGCAGGTTCCTGATTACTCTAGTGCAGCCCCTGCTCTGGTCACTCAGGGAACAGAAAACTACTCATCCAGTGACCAGTATATTTGCCCTCTACAAGACTCCTGTACCCCACTGGTCTGGGTCTGTCACAGTATGTATATATGTATGTATGTGTATATATAAAGCATATATAAAAATATATATAAAGCTATACAGAATATAGTTCTATTATTGTCTTATATACCCAGTAGCATTAGTTTATGGAAGTACTAGTGAGCTGCTAGGTTGCTATAGGAATGTCTATCAGTTAGAAGATAACAAAATAATGACCACAAGGGCTGCTGAACATTGTTGTATTTCATGTTGGAAAGCCATTTTTATGCATTGCCCCAAAGCAGCAAGAGGGACAATCCAAGAGTCCCGCGGAACACTATTCTTTATAGCTTTTATAGTGTTAAGCTGGCTATTTGGTTCCTTGTGCACTGTTGTAAGGAGTTTTGCTAATTGTAAGATAAAATTCAAAGTTAAAAAATGTTGAAGTACATTGTGTAAGCCTTCACTATCAGGTAGTACAGTACTGTTATGAAAACTTGTAGCAAGTTCATTCAGTTGTTTGGAAATGGTCATCTACTTGTGGCATAGCAACATTTGCTGAGTTGAATTTTTGACACTGGCCTAGATACATTAGGCATCATGTGTTAACTTATTTTTTTTTTCTTTGTAAAATGCTAGCACAAATACAGGAGCCATGCTGACAAGAGATGGAAGAAGCAGAAAGCAGCCTGAAACCATTATAAGCAAGGGGCTTCCACATGGAGGCCTTGACCTCTGTTGAACCTCTAAGATCCACACAAATCTAAGGCAATCTTTTAGTTCTGTCAGTTGTACTTCCTGATTCTTCCATAAAGTAACCAGTCTTTCCCACACTGAGAATGGGAAGGCATCTCTGTGAGAGAAGCTTAGTAGATTTCTTGTTCCCGCTATGGGAATAGCCTACATAGAAGATAGTGTTTTGAGAGCTCACAATATGGTTGGCACTGAACAGGACAAAGGTCTCTGTCTGAAAGAGCTTACAGTTTAAGTTACAGAAATAGACAATTTTGTGTGACTGGGGGCCTAAGAGGAAGGAGTGGTGCACAACTTTTTTGCTTTGTTGTTGGCTCACTTCTTGTGGGCATCACAGAAGAAGCGAGTCTTTAAGAGGGGGTGGAACTGAGAGAAGGGATGCTGTCTTGGTGAACCAGAAAGCGTTGCTTGTGTATGGGGTACCATGCAGAAAAGCACAAAACTGGGAGTCAGTGGAAATAACGAAAAGGACATCAAAAACTTCATAAACATTTGAACAGACAGAGCAGAAGAATCAGAAGAGAGACACGATTAGAGATGTTGGTGGAGCAGAATTGAGTCAGGACTTTTGGAGAGAATAAGAACTTTCAATGTAATAGCTCCCTAACTGTGCAGAATATTAATATGAATCTGTGGAAAACCCAGAAATATGGTACAGTATACGAAGGCAGAATTATTTCTTAATGGAATATTGTCAAAAGACTTTCCACATGGCATTAGTGGATTTTTAAATGTTTGGAATTTACTTGCTTTAACTTAGCAGAAACAGTATATTACAAAACGCAGATGCAGTACCATATTTTCCCATTGTTGTTTCATCTGTTCCACTCCCCTGCTCCTGAACAATCAGCTACTGTGCTCCTTTATTTGTTCCTGCCTTTTAATTTACAAAGGCAGGAGAGGTGGTAAATTGTCAAGTGATTGCTGAGAGTGAATGAATACTTAGAGGCACTGGAAATTTTTAATAAATTAAAATACCGTAAATCTTTGTCAGTACTTTCAGGATTTCATCAATTCGGTAACTGTCCAGAGATAACAAAATGCGCACTCAAAGTATTTTGTTTTTGTTTCATATATTAATCTTTCCACTTCTGAGTCAATGGCAGCAGAGAGAATTGCTGGCTCAGGTCATCTACACTTGCATCTGGCACTTCCAATTTCTGCACCTGACTGCAGGATGGAAAACATGACAAGATTTGTAGCAACAAAGATGGATTCCTATATATATATAGAGAGAGAGTGATATTGTTTTTAAAAGTGCCAGGTTCACAAAGCTGAAAATAATGATGAGCCAAATCAACTGGGAGAGAGAATTTGAACAAAGATATGAATGATACTTGAACTATTTAAGAATACATTATTACCTGCCCAAAAGTCCACAGTCAAGAAAGTAGAGTACATTGATTAAAAAAACAACCAGGCTTAGAGGGGAAGTAAAGGTAGCTATAAACTTTTTAAAAAAATCTATGCCTAGACAGGCTTATTTTTGGTAGAATTATATGGAAATGGTAGAATTGTCACTAATAATGCATAAAAGACATAAGTGTTCAATAAATATTTCATTATAGAATTTAAAAAACTGTTTCATAAAATTGATTTATGAAAGTGTTTATCTGTGGTACAGGATAGAAATGAAAAATACCCATCACAATGATTTCATAGAATCATAGAATATCAGGGTTGGAATGGACCTCAAGAGGTCATCTAGTCCAACCCCCTGCTCAAAGCAGGACCAATTCCCAACTAAATCATCCCAGACAGGGCTTTGTCAAGCCGGGCCTTAAAAACCTCCAAGGAAGGAGACTCCACCACCTCCCTAGGTAACGCATTCCAGTGATTCACCACCCTCCTAGTGAAATAGTGCTTCCTAATATCCAACCTGGACCTCCCCCACTGCAACTTGAGACCATTGCTCCTTGTTCTGTCATCTGCCACCACTGAGAACAGCCGAGCTCCATCCTCTTTGGAACCCCCCTTCAGGTAGTTGAAGGCTGCTATCAAATCCCCCCTCATTCTTCTCTTCTGGAGACTAAACAATCCCAGTTCCCTCAGCCTCTCCTCATAAGTCATGTGCTCCAGACCCCTAATCATTTTTGTTGCCCTCCGCTGGACTCTCTCCAATTTGCACACATCCTTCTTGGAGTGTGGGGCCCAAAACTGGACACAGTATTCCAGATGAGGCCTCACCAATGTCGAATAAAGGGGAATGATCACGTCCCTCGATCTACTGGCAATGCCCCTACTTATACAGCCCAAAATGCCGTTAGCCTTCTTGGCAACAAGAGCACACTGTTGACTCATATCCAGCTTCTCGTCCACTGTGACCCCTAGGTCCTTTTCTGCAGAACTGCTACCTAGCCATTCGGTCCCTAGTCTGTAGCAGTGCATGGGATTCTTCCGTCCTAAGTGCAGGACTCTGCACTTATCCTTGTTGAACCTCATCAGGTTTTTTTGGCCCAATCCTCTAATTTGTCTAGGTCCCTCTGTATCCGATCCCTACCCTCTAGTGTATCTACCATGCCTCCTAGTTTAGTGTCATCTGCAAACTTGCTGAGAGTGCAGTCCACTCCATCCTCCAGATCATTAATAAAGATATTAAACAAAACCGGCCCCAGGACCGACCCTTGGGGCACTCCGCTTGAAACCGGCTGCCAACTAGACATGGAGCCATTGATCACTACCCGTTGAGCCCGACGATCTAGCCAGCTTTCTATCCACCTTACAGTCCATTCATCCAGCCCATACTTCTTTAACTTGGCGGCAAGAATACTGTGGGAGACTGTATCAAAAGCTTTGCTAAAGTCAAGGAATAACACATCCACTGCTCTCCCCTCATCCACAGAGCCAGTTATCTCATCATAGAAGGCAATTAGGTTAGTCAGGCACGACTTGCCCTTGGTGAATCCATGCTGACTGTTCCTGATCACTTTCCTCTCCTCTAAGTGTTTCAAAATTGATTCCTTGAGGACCTGTTCCATGATTTTTCCAGGGACTGAGGTGAGGCTGACTGGCCTGTAGTTCCCCGGATCCTCCTTCTTCCCTTTTTTAAAGATGGGCACTACATTAGCCTTTTTCCAGTCATCTGGGACCTCCCCCGATCGCCATGAGTTTTCAAAAATAATGGCTAATGGCTCTGCAATCTCATCCGCCAACTCCTTTAGCACCCTCGGATGCAGCGCATCCGGCCCCATGGACTTGTGCTTGTCCAGTTTTTCTAAATAGTCCCGAACCACTTCTTTCTCCACATAGGGCTGGTCACCTTCTCCCCATATTGTGCTGCCCAGTGCAGCAGTCTGGGAGCTGACCTTGTTTGTGAAGACAGAGGCAAAAAAAGCATTGAGTACATTAGCTTTTTCCACATCCTCGGTCACTAGGTTGCCTCCCTCATTCAGTAAGGGGCCCACACTTTCCTTGACTTTCTTCTTGTTGCTAACATACCTGAAGAAACCCTTCTTGTTACTCTTAACATCTCTTGCTAGCTGCAACTCCAAGTGTGATTTGGCCTTCCTGATTTCATTCCTGCATGCCTGAGCAATAATTTTATACTCCTCCCTGGTCATTTGTCCAATCTTCCACTGATAGATTAAGGCACAGGCAATAAATATCATTCCCCTTTCCCCTCTAAATCATCATACTATCACCTCTTCATGCTACTCACCCACTGGTTAAGTCCGAAACACATTTTCTATGAACATATTTACTATGGATCTGTTATGTTGCTCAGTTTGTGGTGAACAGTCTATTTAAAAGATAACCTGCAAAGTATGTTTAAAATAGTGGGCTTGTGCCCTGATGTACAAAGAGGGCCTGATAGGTTGGGAGGGTTTGTTTATTTGTTTAAGATTATTTCCCCCATCTCTTGCTGCTTCTCTTTTTATGTCAGGATTGTTTAGTTTTCCCTGATTTTGCTGAATGACCCTTTGGGGATCTCAGACCATACACATTGTATAGAAAAACACACATTTTAAACATTTCAGACCTTCTTTACATATCAAACAAAAATGGATACAAGCCCAATTTTCTTTTTGTCCTGTAGGTCATCTTTAATGTTATGTTGGCACCTCCACTGTAGCCTTCTCTTTCCAGTTCATTCTCATACTGGTGGCTTTTTTGAAAAATGATCCTCTTCGGATGAAATTTTCTTTGCTTGATCAATTCTGTTGTTGTTTCTATACTTTTTTTTTTTTTAAGTATGATCAAACCCCATTCACCTATTGTAGTTAGGAGGGAGGCAGGAAAATATAGGTCTCCCACTATACCCCCCACCCCAGCCGAAATGTTTGTTTCTGCGCGCACACAACAAAATGTGCTAGACTTCAGCATGCTACTTAACTAAGTACAAGTCCACTGGCAGTGGGGTATAAGCAACAGCTATTCCAATTTTATGATTCAGTTTCGAGAGGTAAATATTCATCCTGATGGCTGCGTTGCTTCCAGGCCTTTTCCACTGAGCGTTTAACTGCTGGAGCACCAGAGATCAGTGGAGGTAGGGATGAAGCTGCATCAGCTTTTATACATCTGGTTCCTGCAATGCAGTAGAGCAGAACACGTGCTGCTTTATACTTCATGGGCTACTTCAAAAATCTAGCATGCTATTAAGACAGAAATGTGAATGAGAAATGATTTCTATGAACATGGTGTTCTAGTCACTGTGGTCAGTCCAAAAGGATAACATACCCACCACATATCTTGCAGAAAGGTTACATCAAAAAGATGCTTTTCCTGTGATTGCCTACCCAGGTTCAGCATAGTAAAGTATAACAGGGTACAGAATATTAATAATGTTAAATGTATGTAATCACACAGGATGTACAACTTGGCTTTTCCTATTGCAACAATGGGCACTTGTGATCAGCTGGTAAAATCTATATTCAGACCATAAAGAGCAGCTTGATGATTATCCTTGATTTACATTTTCTCTTCCCTCCATGATGACCACTCATTTCTGGGTTTTGTTAATTTAAAAAAAAAAATACTTGTGGCTATGAAACATATTTGTGCTTACAGGAAAACGAGCAATACTGTCACTCTACATGCTATGAAATATAAAAAGAGAAATTCTTATTTGTGCATTAAAAATATGAGGACAAATATGAGAAACTGAACAGCTCATTCAAGCTATGACATTAAACATTTGTCAGTTATTGTTTCACAGAAATTGGACCCCTAATTACCATAAATTACAACTTAATTTCTTTTTGGTGGGTCTGTAATTGGAAACTAAAAATCTGACTGTCTACAGTCAGACAGCTATTACATCCAGCTATTTTTGTAAATTAATTTCTGCAGTAGTTTTACAGCAATCCTGTAGGTGTTGTTGCAAATGCATTTCATGTTCAGAAACATATTTTAAGTAAAAAAAAAATAATGTAATTGGAATTAGGGGACTTTACAAAGAGAGCCTAGTGACATTTCTTTGCATAGGAGTCAGAGCAATAGTGCCTATAATTGGTTTTCCATTTAAATCCACTATCTGCTAAGAGCTATTCATGGCTGTGAAAATGTACAAGCTACCCTTCCTTTCACTGATATGCGCTGTAGAAGAATAAAGAAAAGATGAATGTACATGAGATGTATTTCCATCACAATGAGAGTCAGATTTAGAAATAAGGCTTTGCTTTAAGAGCAAGTATAAAACAGAAAATAAGTTAATCTGTTTTTGTAAAACATGTAAATGTGCCGCTTACCTTGATTATATGTACACCTGATTGGGTTATTAATAATCAATTATCTTTATATATAATCACCTTTTAGCTCAAAGGATTTTGAAAGCACTGGTCCATACGTACATGCACAACCACTTCTAGGGTACAATGTGTTAGCTGTTCAAAGGTGAACTGCAATACTGTTGCAAAATGGAAAATAAATAGTGGCTTTGTAAGCATGTTTATTTGAGCTGGAAACCTGATTCTAGGAGTTAACGTCAATCAAATTGGGGGGGGAGGGGAATACATCTGTCCAATCTAAATAGCTCCAGTTCTGAATATGAAATATCCTTAATGACCTGCCGGCATTTGAAAAAAAATTTGTGCTGTTTCCAGACAATTTGCAGCAGGTCAAGAGGTTAAATATGTTGAATAAATATTGTTTTATGAATTACTTTACCAGTTCTAGTTTTTACCAAATTAACAGGAAGCAAACTTGAGTTGTTATAGCAACATATTAAATAAATATTGAAACTGTAAATAAAGAAAATAACATTACACAAATCATAATTGTCCATGAAAAGATATATTAATAATATGTTTAGAGCCAACTGGGTGGCATCTCCAGCTTCTCTAATGGATGGTAAATGGACAGTCTTGGGGATCTGCTCCACATAGTTTAAAAAAACAAAAACAACCCTCTTCCCCCCTGAATTGTGTACATTCACGCATGGCACCTTTTCAATCCAGTGCACACAGAATTACTTGCATAACTTTTTAGCCTTAGGTTATCAATCTTGTATCTATTTACATGGCTTATCTGTTATGCTGCAGTCACCATAAATATTCAGTAGTAATTTCATAAATAGTATTTGGGATAGTCACAAGGTCTCTGGCTCCTAGAAATGAAGTAGGTCCAGTTCCCCTATGCCAGGACTCATGTTTTCATTTGGCCAATTAAGATGGCAGGGCAGCACCTTAGACCTATAAAGGATCAGGGCAGGAGAGTCCAGTGAGTCAGAGGCAGGTGGGAACTGCCAGAGACCAGGAAGACTGGAGGAGCAGTCAGTAGGAAGCAGAGAGTGTTGTCTTCTGCCTCTGAGCCCGAGTCAAGGGCCAGAGAGAGCTGAAGGCAGGGGAGCTGACCTATCTGGGCCAGACACCTGGACATGGAGAAACTATGAGAGTGCTGGGAATGTGGGGAATGCTCCCCTGGAAAGGATGCTCCCACCAGAGAGGCTGTGAGAGTTCCCATGGGAAGAGCTGGGATGGTTGTCTTGGTCCAGTTGAAAGAGCTGGGATGGTTGTCCTGGTACAAGGACAGGAGAGGACTGATGTCTGGGAATGGTTCACAGCATCAGTGTGTGGCATATGGGGAATCAAAGGGTGAGATGTCTTGAGGTTTTAATGACCGCTTGCAATTCCTTCAGTTGGTAAGGTAGGGTAGGGTTGTTTTTTTTTTTTTTTTTTTTTTATTGATGTTGCACAGGTCTCTGATACACTGTCAGACTCCATATGCTGCTTTTCTCATCAATAGGCCAAAACCGAGTCGCACAAATTCACATTTATTAGTTGGCTTTTAGACATTTCAGAATACTACTCTCTGTTGGTCATTTGACCTTCTTTGAAGTAAAAAGGGCATCTTCCCAAGTTGGAGGAAGCATTATATTTTGAGGGGATACGTACATTATGTTAAAACATAGCCTAGCAAACGTTTCTAGATTGGAGCTATAAGATCCAGGAGATTTGGCAGCATTAAGGACTCCTACTGTGTCAGCAATCTTTCCTGTACAGATTCACTTATCTCATTGCCCTCTCTCCCTTTCACTCTGTTCACAAGAAAGTAATTTCATTTTGGGGAGAAAGTTAGTTACGTCTCCCAAAGCTGAAGATGTATGCAATGTTGTTGTGGCTATATTGGTCCCAGGATATTAGAGAGCTGAAGATGTCTTTCTGCAGCTCCTCGAAGAAGGGGGCAGTGCAGTCCTATAATTACAATAGGGATATTAGTGCTCCTGGGTTCTGTTCATTACCTGGCCAATGACTCAATGTTTCTCAGTTAACTAATCCGTTTGTGGACAGAATAATAGTATTTATCTCCAGTATTTTACAGGCATTAGTAGGCTTTCTTAATGTTTGTAAAGCACTTTGAGAACGTTGGCTGAAAATATAGAAATGAAAAGTATTATTATAGGGAAACTGGGGTTTCCATTAGAAGTAATAGGAAAATGCTTTCCTCAATGATTTTAGCAAAGGGATTATTCTTTCTGCATATTCATTCCTTAAGTTTGGGGGGAACATTGTATTGTGTAAGATAAATTCTGCTCACGGTTAGAACTATTAGGGATTCACATCTATTAATTGAGAACAAAATATGATTATGAAGGTAAACCTGGTATCACTGTTGGTGCATTTTCTTCCCCTTGACTTACATCTTTCCTAATGGGGGGGGGAGGGAGCCCAATTACTTAGAGCCTACTCAAATTCCTATTACAGGTGATAGAAAGATTGTCTTCACTGGGAGCTGGAGCTATCTTCCAGTGATTTGGTATGGGGACGTTCAGGCTGTAAAACTTTTTTTTTTTTTTTTTAAATGCTTTCTCTTCTTTTGCTTGTACGTTCTAGATGTTTTCTAAAATCCAGCTTCTCTTCTGTCTTTGCTTTTAGAATTAAGATGCCAAAGGTCTTACATTCTTTTTTTCTAACATACAAACTTTTAAATTTCTTCTCTTTGAATGAGATATTAGGTCAGGTTAGAATCCAACATATATTCAAACGCAGTTTCTTTATATCAAAGTGAAATTTGTAACATTTTATGATTTCAGACATTAATAACCTGAAATACCTCAAGCTAGTCAATGTAACATGGTACAGAGACAGGTGTAAAAATGCAAACAAAAATCATTATGTTCCTAAAATGAACATATAGCTTTCAGATTATCAAAATTATCAAATTCTCTAAGGAATGAATGGAGCAATACATTCAGAATGTCAGTATAATTATTTATTAGTCATTCCTTGAGGCCCCTAGCACAGTTTGGAACCCCATCATGCTAACCGCTCTACAAACACCTAATAAAAGACAATCCCTGCCCGAAAGAGCTCACAGATTAAATAGTGGAAACAGGCACAGAGAAGTGAAGTGACTTGCTCAAGGTCACACAGTGTCTCAGTGACAAAGCCAGATTTCCAGAGTCCCAGTCCAGTGCCCTGTCCACTGGAAGGCTCACTGCTGAGGTCGTGCAGCTGGTATGGTTTGATACACTCATTGGCATCCAATAGTTAACTTAGATAGAATTGGTAGTATCTGTAAGTTTTGGAAAGAACTGTGATGTTTCCATATTAATTATATTGCTTTAGTGACACAGTTAATTGTGACTGCAGTAGTTAAACCGTTGAGAAAACTACATTAAAATAATAAACGTTTGCTCTTGCTCTTTACAATACAATAGGTTTATTGATAGGTAGGTTGGCATTGGACGGTATTAAGCACAGGTATAAAAATGTTTGACACCTTTTTGACTGCAAAGAATAGTCAAAGTAGTCCTATATTAATAGAGTATAAGTCCTACTTGCTATTCCCCTGTTCATACATCTGAGGATTGCAGTAGCCCTTGTTGCCACAGCATCCCACTGAGAGTTCATGTTGAGTTGCTTATCCATTATAAATGCTAAATTCTTTTCAGAGACAGTTTTCCAGGATACAATTCTCCTTTACATACATGTGGCCTACGTTCTTTTTTCCTAAATATATAACTTTGCACTTGGCGGAATTAAAGCACATTTTGTTTGAATGGTCCTGTTTGCCAAGCAATCTAGATCACTGTGTGACTGGCCTGTCCTCACTGTTTACTACTACTCCAAGCTTTGTGTCATCTATAGATTTTGTCAGCAGTGATTTTTAAATTTACTTCCAGATCACTGATTAAAAACGCTGAATAGCATCAGCCCTAGTACCAATCCCTGTAGAACCTGCCTAGATATATCCCCATTCAATAATGATTCCTCATCGACAACAAGTTTTTGAGATCTGCTAGTTAGCCTGTTCTTAATCCATTTAAGGCTTTATTCATATTGTATAGAGGTAACTTTTTAATCAGACTGTCATGTGGTGGTCAAATGCCTTACAAAGGTCTATATTACATCTACACGTTTATCTTTAACAACCAAATTTCTATACTCTTCAAAGAGCAAAATCAGGTTTGTTTGACAAGATCTATTTTTCCATAAAATTGGGTCCACTTATATTAATTATATTCCTATCTAATTCCATAATTTTGCCCTGGATTTTGCTGCAAATCTGTGAAGAATGATTTTCTTTTACATATTTGACATTCTTAGGAACTGTTTTATGAATTTCATTTATAGGATGGTTTATTGATAAAACTGTGTTGCTTAGTATTGACAGGTCACATCATTATTTTCTCTTCCCTGATTGGATGAGCTTAACTCTTCTGGTGTGATTGCTTGTAGAAAGTGACTCTTTACAAATTTTCTTTTTGTGAATATTTTAGAATGTGAGATTAACATTCACTTTTTGTTCTAATTGAAATTTGTGGCCCTGATTCTTCTCACTCACATAAATATAAATCAAGAGTAGCTACACTTTTGCAATCCAAATGATTTCAGTAGAAAGTGAATGGAAAATTAAAGCCCAGTCATACTATATTCATGAAAAGCAGTGTACCAAAAAGGAGTGCAAAAACTGCCTATAAGTGAATCAGTTTAAAAATTTGAATATTTGCAGACTGAATTTTGTCAGGATTTGCCCAGCTCTAGTGATTATTCATAGCTATTGAGTACCAATGATAATCAAATTCATGCCCCTCCATTTGATTCTCTTCACAGAAAGATAGAGGAAAAACTTCACTAGCTCAGCTAGTAAAGTGAGCTGATACTTTACACACTAATAGTACACAGATATAAGCTTAAATATTACATATATGGTACAGTGTTTATGTAGATGATCTATATAGTGCATGCTTAGGTATGTGTGTGTGTCTGTGGAATGAGTCCTGAAGTCCTTTACCAACTGATATCTTGAATGTGTATTAATTCTCGAGTGCATTTAAATAGAGAAATTAGAGTAGTGAATTTGTCTTGGAATATTCATAGGAAATAAGGGATTGGCAATCTGTTAGAAGTACAGCTGCAAAGGATAAGTATGTCTGTCTTAATAATGTAGTTGCTAGAGACAGATACTTGAGAACAGCAATCTCTAGTGTTTAGCTCTTTTCTGGTTTCTGCTCCCTGTGAAATGAGACTTCTTAATCTAGGTTTCAGAAGATGCTGTGTTCAAACCTTTTCTTTGATTGTTAATTTAAAATTGCTATTTGAGCTCTAAATGGTCAACAGTTTAACAACTTGCTAATGATCTTGTGGTAATGTTGGATTCTAATTTTATCTATTCAACAGTATTTTCTTCGTTTAACCTTGCTTCTATGTAACACTCACACAATCTTAATTATTTACAGAAAGATCTATTTTTCAATTATTAAACTTAACATACAACTTTCATACTTCAAATTACCAGTTAATGAATGCAATAGTTGATTTTGCTACTGAGTTTTGAATTAAGTGGGTTGCATTATTTCTGCCTCCCTCCTACGTACAAGTCCCTGTAACTGATCTTCAAGCTCCACCCCGGCTCCTTTAAAATATACTCAGTGGTCTGTTGTAACTGAGTTACAAAGCAGCCAAAGTGCAAAATGTTCCTTTTTGACTTTCATCCACCACCATCCCTAACGCAGTCACACACACATGCATGCAAACCAACCTTCCACTTATATATTCAACCTTATTGTATTGTCAACTGTGTAATTTGGCTTATATACTATAAACATTTATCTTCATAAATGGGATCTGCCCATTATATACATCTTCAGTGCACTAATACAGTGACACTAACAGTAATCATTGGTTTATTAGGCTATTCATAACAGAGGCTTTATGTTAATTGATTACTGCTCTCAGAAAGCCGCCTTTCAAATTTCACACCTCTGTCCTAGCCTTTGCAATGTATGTCTACACGGAAGTTGGGAGGTGAGATTCCCATTGTGGGTTGAGAGGCTCTCTCACTAGCGCACTAAAAATATTAGGGTGGACACTGCGGCCCTGGCAATAACTCGGGACAGTCACCCAAGTTCGGACCCAGGGGGTTGGGCAAGCTTGGACTTGGGTGACTTGCCTGAGCCTCTGCCAGTGCCTGAGGGTCCACCGCTTGAGCTGCGCTAGTATGAATCTGTCTACCCACACTAGTAATCTCACCTCCGAGCAACTGTGTAGACATACACTGAGAGTCAGGCTGGGCTGGGGTATTTCCTTCATTCAATTATACTGATCTTTGGATTATGTTCCTAGCAACACCTGTGCAACCCTCCTTAAATTTAAGACCAAAACAATCCGTCCTGTAATTAGAAAACAATTCTGTTGACCCCACTAGCATCAGAATATAATATAACTAGAAAAGTCCTTCTAACCGTATTTTGGTACTTCTGGCCATGGCCTAAACTAAAATATTTTAGACTCAGGAAAAAAAATGTTTTTGGTTTGAGTCTAAAATGTGGGAAGAGTTCATGCTGTTTATCACTGGAGTTGATTCACCTACCTGAATTTTTTTTAAAATATATTCTAGATTTGCATTAGGCATTTCTGTAGCATAATAAACTTTTACTTTCCTGTCACTCATCCTGTGCATCTTTAAAATATAAATATATGGAGAGAGAGAGACCTATCTCATAGAACTTGAAGGGACCAGCCCCCTGCCTTCACTAGCAGGACCAAGTACTGATTTTGCCCTAAATCCCTAAATGGCCCCCTCAAGGACTGAACTCTCAACCCTGGGTTGAGTAGGCCAATGCTCAAACCACTGAGCTATCCCTCCCCCCTTTTCTTTTTTACTTACCTAAACACACATCCTTTCAAGTATTCTAGAAATGAGATTTGCACATATTTTCATATCTGTTGTCATGTGTAATGCCATAGGATTTGAATTACCATAGTCCTTTAAATCTTTCTCACTCAGGGCTCAACTTACTGCCTGGCCTATTTACATTTTTCTACAAGTTTTTTATCTGTTTTAAGTAACACTCAGGTTTGGTTTGGTTGCACCTCCACTGTGAGGGGCTACCAGGCTGAATTCCAGTGAGTGGCCTTGAAATCTAGTCAGGCCCTCTCAAATGGGGGATCTGGGGCAAATATCCCCTTTTGCCCCCTCCCTTTCCCTGAGTGGCCCTGAAGACAGAACATGACTGCAGTATAAATGTCTTGAATTAAAGATAAAGAAAATTAAAGAAACCTCTTGTACTAATGTATATGTGTATTTTTAATCAAAGTTATACAGTAATCTAGAGCAAGTAGATTACCCTGGTTAATAAGCCATTTGAATTTGTTCTATCCGGTAGGAATAAGGAACCCAATTTCTGATCAGTCCAAATCTGGAATTTTGCCACTGTCTATACATTTTGGCATATTCCCCATTGCTGGAAGAGCTCATGGGTGAAGACTGTAATAGAAGGAACAGATGTCAGTCTGTGTTTTCTGAATAACTGATAAAGCGTGTGGCCATTGAGACATATTTCCTGAGAGCTGGCACACTGACCCTTTTCTTTATTATTTTTGAGTTTTAGCTTTAACTACTTCGCTGCCGCTGAATTAACTTCTAGTTAGTACCTCAGGAATGAAGCCTTTTTATATTGTTAAAAAGCTTGCACTGTGTATGAGCAGTGTTCCTAAACTCTCCTGGATAGGTCAAGGGCAGTATTGCCAACCCCAAATGTTCAAAAATCATGAATCAGGCTCATCAAAAATCATGAGATTGGCTTTAAAATAATAGATTTGCTGTTCTTTTGTTCTGCATTTGAAACTTTAGGGTGCACTGGGGTCACATTTTGAAGCTTTCTCCACAGCCACGGGGGCTAGAAACTTCATTTTTCTTTAAGAATGGAGGCTGAAATCATCACAAATTCACTTGACTCCAGGAGCTGGGACTTTAAGGAAAACAATAATTATCAGGAGACTCATGACAAAATTATGAGTTGGTAACACTAGTCAAGGGAAGTGTTTTGTCATATACACATAAAACAAAACAAAAATATATATAAAAATCCACAGCAGCAAGTCGGAGAGCCCTGGTCAACTGACTTGGACTCATGGGGCTCTCACCCCAGGACTACAAATAGCAGTGTAAATGTTTCCATTCAGACTGTAGCCCAGGCTCTGAGACCCAACCCCCCTGCTGGATCTCAGACCAAAGGCTCCAACCCAACTAGGAACATCTACACTGCCATTTTTAGCACTGTAACATGACCAAGAATCAGCTGACTTGAGCACTGAGAATTGCTGCCATGTGTGGATTTTGCCGAATTCTGTCATAACCATGAGAATTGGCAATGGCTGCAGGAAGTAACTATTCTAACAGATTTCATACCATTCCATTCAAAATTGTTTCCGATGTGGGTTTTTTGGGTTGTTTTTCCTTTTTAAAGCATGTGTGCAAGAACGCACAAACAACCTACTTAAAACAAACACACACCAACAAGAAACCCACCAGAAGACCCAGGAAATTCATCCTTTCTACACAATAGACTTACTGAATATTTAGTCATTTGGTTTTTGACGACAGAAAGTCTTCTGTTTAAGGCTCTGACTGAAGATATCTGGGTTCTGATTCCTCATTCTGCCAGTTTTCCTGTGAATTTGGGAAAGTCACTTAATCTCTCTGAGCCTCGGTTTCCATCTGTAAAATTGGTATATTAATACTTTCTCCCATTTCATCTTGTCTATTTAGATTTTAAACCTTTCAGTCTCTTACTATGGCTTTGTACAGTGCCCAGTATAATAGGGCCCTCATCTGTAATACAAACAATAAATAACTTGTAATAGAAAAATTCTTCTTTATTTTGTAAATTCATAAATCTAGTCCCTTTGAAAAGAGAGGTGTAAATTACTTCATAGATTATAATAATTCCAAATCTGAATTTTGGGTCCTTTCATTTTTAATTAGAGGTGTACCTTGTGAAGTATGAGAGCCCCAAAGCAATTAAATGCTTTCATATCAGTTTAAAAGTTGTTTATGGTGCATTATTTGTACCAAATACCAGACTGTTCCCGTATACTGTCCAATTCTCTATATGGAAGTACACTGCACAGACAAAAATCTTACAAGATTCTGTGGATCTATTGCATACGCAAAGTATGCAAGTGTGGGCTCCAGACTTCCCCAAATACCACAAATAACATCATATTATGGAGTAATCACTTGTTTAAATTAAATTTTAGAAACAAACTCTGTTTTCCCTCTGACAAATCAACAGTGCATACACTTGTGCTATAGGCAGAGAATGCCCATTCAAATTCCAGCAGAGAGGCAGGATCTCCAGAACAGGAGTCACAAGTCATCATAACCAAGGTATCACAAATCAGGGTCAGCATTTTTGTGTGCACATAATACATAGCCAGCTCAACCAAGCCATGGCCCATATCCATAGATCTGAGTCATTTATTCCTTCTCTGATAGGAAATGAGAGGGGATTTTCATCAGACTGACCATAGGACCGTATTGCAGTTTATTGACATCTAATGGACACTTAATGTAACTTCACCATAAGTGTAGCTGAGGCTTGGCCTGATGTGCATAATTAACACATTTCTTATATGCAGTGTTGTAGCCATATTGGTCCCAGGATATTAAAGAGACAAGGTGGGTTAGGTGATATTTTTTTTATTGGCCAACTTCTGTTGGTGAGAGAGACAAGCTTACATGGAGCTCATTTCTTGGAAGATAGAATTGGAGTGTTATAGTTTTAATAATGCAATGTGAAAGAACCTTAGTTAATGTGGTTCCTAAAGAGCACACCATAGGCTAATGTGTCTTTTGAAGCATTTAAATGTTGACTAAACTACACTGGCTAGCATACATATATATTATGCTGATAGTATTGCCCATAATCTATATTCCAAGCATTTAAGTATACATATTAAGCATTAATATGGCAGTTTATTAATTGCCCTGTACTTTTATTATAATCCTATTCGCTTATGCGAAGTAACCCATAATACCTTCCATTAACTGAAGTAAGCTTTCACCTAAGTAGATAGGAAAACTGTCAGTATGAGGACATGTAATTGTTTCCTCATAGCAAAGAAAAGGAGTTGCCCTCACAAATTTTTTTATCCTGGTACAGGCCTAGGAGGTGTCTTCATGCCCCTTAGTACCTGGAATGCCTGAGTTCAAACAAAATATAAAGGGATATACTATGATACCAGAAACAAGGTAAAAACCTGATTAATTGAATCTAGTTTCCTTTCAGGTGACACACATTTTACTGGTAAACAAGTAGGCTATAAAAAGATGGCTTCAGGGATGTAACTTTGGGGAGCACACCTTGTGCATAAGGTGAATGTAACATAGATGTACGGGACTGCTCTTTGGAGACTGATGTTGTATAGAGCTTTTTTTCCTGTACCATATTAACAAACCTGATTGACATTGGTTATTTGGTCTCTTCAGTATATTTCATAATGAACCAAAGTGTGGCCAAGCAAATGATTGTGCAATTTATCCGCAAGCTGGAATACAGCCTTCATGCTTTTAAGTTTTATATTGGATATAAAGATCATATTCTGCCCAGTCAGAAGACCAGGACCGGATCTAGGCACCAGCAAAGCAAGCACATGCTTAGGGCGGTACATTTCCGGGGACGTCATTCTGGCCATCCTTTTTTGGAAAAATCCACCAATTTACGGGGAAAAAACAAATACATGAAGATCAAAAAATCTCCAGTCCGATGGAGGAGAAAATTGCTTTGCCCCAGGCCTCCTGAATCCTCTGGGCAGCCCTGGGCAGCACCTATGTAGCTAAAGCATTTTGGCAGATCTGGGCACATAAGCAAGACAATGGAATTTATGTATTTGGCTTTCTGTATTCACTCTTCTGCCATAATGTGTGAAGGATGTATAATATTCCAGACTTGGGTTAAAATTAATGAAAATGTTGGATTTAAGTCTTATTAAAATGCTAATGAATTTTAATCTGATTGAGAATGCTCTATTCGTTCTTATATTGCATTTAAAATGTACAGACGAGCTTTACAGTATCTGAAATATTTAGGGAGTTTTACAGTGTCTGGGATCTATGGTGAGTGCAGATTATCATTAGTAAAGTGGAGTCTTGATTGAGTTATTTAATTATGGTAACTGCATGTGGTATCTGTTTACAAGCATATATGCGTTTCCAACTTACTACTGGAAAAACTCAAACCTTTAGAATGGCTTTAAAGTCGTCTGAGGACCTGTCACATTGAGCAAATCATTTTTTGAGGGACAATGTAAAATAAGATGAGTACTGGTAAAATTACACTCTAAAAAGGAAAGGTCTATATCTTCTGTTGGGAAATAATATTTTATCATGCTCTTCTCAGAGTGCGCTAGTCATGCCACCAAAGTGTGCTTTGAAAAATGAATTACTGTTAACTGGAGTGGCATAAGGCCACCTGACTTACATGTTTAGAATCTCATAATGCATTTTAACAAAAGTGATGTGCAGTTGATTCATCATCAGAGCTATTAAATCACTCAACACTCTCATACTGTGATATTTCAGTAAAAAAAAAATACAGCAAGCAAGCTTTGGAGGGAAGAATTTGGGTCAGTAGGATAGATAAGTTTTCTTGCTGTATTTTCAAAAGCTGATTTAACGTTTCCTAATTACTAACTCTAACAGCAAGTTGATAAACTTATCTAGTATATTGTCCTAAGGAGAACTTCCTGATAAATAGGAATGAAGTGTTTAGAGCCTTTAAGAGCAAATGGCACACAAATAAATAGCAGAGTAGGGCTTTATTGAATATGCTTTACTCTTCTGAGGAGAAGCAAAAAGCCTGACCACTAAGCTAAAAGTCAGAGATATAAAGCATAAAGAGTATGTGTTGAAGGACTACATTTGATTTTTTTTTATTTAGCATGTCTAAATACCTCAGTGTTGAAAGTTTACATATATTGACAGAAAACACTCTCTAAATTGTTGAACATATTGTGAAACAATTTTCACATCCGTGTATAAGGACTAAAGAGATGGACACTAAGTAGGGCAGTACATTTGTTAGTTAGATTCTGATTACATGTGCTTTGGAGAACTGTTTGCCAATCCAAACCACTCGACTCCAGTAAATGCGCCTTAATAATTCATGCCTGATGTAAAGCATACAAGACTAGAGGAAAGCAAACAAGAAAAGAAAGATGATGTCACTGAGCAGTGCATATGAATTCTTGCATTATTTTATTGTAATCCTGTCTCAATTCACCCTTCTCTAACAGTTTGTTGTTCTCACCCTCATTCATTATGTTACATCTTAATTCTGGATGATAAATTCTTGAGGCCATGGACCATATCTAAACTTCGCTCTGTGAGGTGCTTAGCATACCCTTTGGCCTAGAATAAATAACTCCATGTCTTCCCAGTATTCCCCTGCATAATGGTGGTAGTGAGATCTGCTGATCTTCCTAGGTAGATAGGGCAAGTGTGTGTGTGTGTGTGTGTGTGAGAGAGAGAGAGAGAGAGAGAGAGATGGGGGGGGTGATTTTGTCAAAGTCAGAGATTTATTTTTTAATAGCTTGGTGTGACTCGTCTGTCATTCTCTATGACAAATTCAGTGCCCACTCAGGAAGTTTGTTTTGGGAGCTTTACGTCTGTATATTGGTTTTTGTTCATATCTTGCCCTCTGACTTTCTGGTGTGTTCCAAAGACACTAAGATATTGGAGTTGTGGCTCAGAAAGGTCAACTTTTCCTTTTGTGGCTAGTAGCTGCCTTCAAAACTGAAAGACCCACTCTTCTGGATGAGAAGGCCTTCTTATATAGAAATAAAGTGGCAACCTTTTATGTCTCCTGCAGTTGTGAAAAATTTGTACTTTAAATTGCAAAGGAAAGTCAGAAGACTTGCACCTCTCAATTAATTTTCACTTTTAGTCAGATTCTTAGAGGAGCAAAAATGCAGTTTTGAACTACATTTCACCTGCAGGTATCAGAATGCTAATACAACTTTTGCGGGTTCGAACCTATGAAAAAGAAATTGCCCGCCTGAAAATATAGTCTCTGTACCTTCATTTACTCACTTATCATGGAGGTACAAAAATACTTTTGCCTGATTCACAGGGGTGTTGTGAGGTTCAATTAACACTTGGAAAGCACTTTGATATTTATGGATGAAATGTTCTATATGGTAGAACAGTATAAAATATCATTGAAAAGTTACTTAGTAGACAAAAAATATTCTTGAAACTTCCTAATTCAATCCAGATGGTTACCTTTCTCTCTTTTAAAAAACACATAATACTACATAGCTTCTGATTCTATATATTTTGGATGTTTCAGGTATGAACACAAGCAGGAGTGAGACAGTGAAAGAGCCTCCATTGAAGCCCTCTAGAAGATCCATGCCATGCTTAGCACAGAGCCAAACACACCCTCACAGTCTGAGCAAACATTCTTCATTTCTTCAGCCAAATAGGCTCCAGCCACAGGCTCGGCCTCTGAGTGCAGGCACTTCAACAGCTACAGTCAATGTAGTGTCAGAACGAGGTGAGTAGTTGTCCTTTATTTATACCATCTTCCCTCGAGTATATGGTTTTTCCTAAACGCTGATGTGCCTGAGTTTGTAATGCTTATTTTTGGGAAAATTGTGAAATCATAATAAAATACAATAACTTGATCTTGAAAGGTTTCAGAGTAGCAGCTGTGTTAGTCTGTATCCGCAAAAAGAACAGGAGTATTTGTTACTCTTTTGATCTTGAAAAGTTTCCATAATACTAGAGATGCTTACAGAAACTGATAAGTGTAAGTGTTTTTTTTCTTAAAGACTTCACAATACTTAGATGAATCACTGTAGTATCTGTGCTCCTGTGTAACTTATTTAATATTTAAAGAATGCCTGGAAATTATTTCATTAAGGGGATCTTAGAAAAATAGAGGCAGCTGCTTCTTGATCATGAGTTATGGTTTTTACAATACATACTGAAAATATTGTGTGAAATCCTGGCCCCAATAAAGGTAATGGTGAAGCTCCTATGGACTTCAGTGTGCCCTGGAGTTTACCCAAGGTATGTATAGTATGTAATCTAAAAATATACCTTAGAGTGAATGCACAATGCACCAGATTAGAAATGTCATGACCCTTGACAACGGCAAACCTGTAAATAGGGAGGACAATGGGTATCTCCAGTCTTCTACCCAAAACTGGCTCCACGCAGGCAGAGCCCCACAAAAAGAGCCCCATTGAAATAAATGGGATGCCATAAAGGAATAAGGGTCAGCATGTACATAGCAGGATTGGGGTCTTGGCTTTTATCTGCATCTATTGTTTTTTTGTCACCGTTTCCAGAATCATTAAGTTTAGAAGCTGCTAACTGATAATGATTTAAGAGCATAATGGAAGATGCATGTATTTATTCACAAACTGATGCAGATTGTATCTGCTCATGCAATGTATGTTTTGTCGATGGTACACTACATTGAGAACTTCCAGGTTCACACTTGGCCTGCTTGCCAGCTGCTTTTAAATTTTCTGTTTATACACAACTTAGGTGTGCTCTTTTAATTCCTCTCCTTCCTTGTTGTTTATTCCCCTCAAATACTTGTGTGAGCTTATCTTGTTCTCCAGGTCTGGTTTGTGATGTGAGGTTTAAATCAATCTTCCACATCACAAGCTCAAATCCAACTTAGTAAAAATCTATAAAATGACTTAAAAATATTTCAATTAGCAACATAAGTCAGAGCCAGTGCATGTCACTGTCACAGGGTGACGGGCCTTTAAAGAGAGATGGGCCCAGCCTGTGACTAATCAACTGCCTCCCAGCTGAGGCTGTGAACCTAGGCGTCAGTTGGATAGCCTGAAGACTATCTGGTCCTATAAAAGCTTGTGAGAGCTCAGTTGAGCTAGAGACCTGCAGTGAGCAGGTAGGTTCTTTCACCCACTATAGGAGCCTAGCTATTTGACTTGCAGGCAGATGGCCTGGGGAATGAGAACTTCAGGGATCAGATAGGCTATTGCAGGACTCCTGAGATCAGAGCAAGGACCTGGATGGCTCTGGCATGTGAGAGGTAAGGGGAAAGCCTTTTCTGGGAACTGCCATAGCAGTATTTTGCCTTCATTTTTGTTTAACCAATAAACTCAGGCCTGAGGCAAGGGCTTGAAACAGACTCTGATATGGGATGTCCACCCTGGACTGGTGAGACAGGTAGTAGTGCTATGCCCATGTGAAATTCCAAAGAAACAGAGTCTTTACCAGTGGAATTAGGCAAATAATTACAACAATTATTCATTGAATAATTAGCAGCATTTGAAGACTATTGCAAAAACAATCAGATAAAGAATTTGACCAGCTTTTATTACCAAACTGTGAGCCATTCTCCTTCAAATGTGATAATAGCTGAATATTTTTAACATGAGTTTAAGCTTCAGCAGGAAGAGAATCACAGGCACTGATAATTCAATGATGCTCTGTTATCACTAGCAGAAAATGCTCTACAAAGTGTATCAGTACATTTAATGCCTTGCTTTGGCCATTCTGAGTGTATAGCTGCCAGACGTTTTCTATGTTTGCAACACAAAAAGATTACATTGATGGAATCTTACATTTATTTCAGCTAAAGTGATGGAGACCCTGGAAAACAACTTACTCAAGTTGTCTAATACAGAATACAGTGATTCATTTTTAGGTGAGTTTCTTTGTTATCTCAAGCGGCAGTTATTTTTAAAATTTGTTTTTTTTTTTTTTAACTCTCTCGGTTGAAACCTCCATTCTTGAAACTGAACTTCCAATTTTTGTGTGAAAAGGCAGACCTTGATAAATTAAAACAACAACATATAGGGATTATTTTCAAAATGTTGGATAGGCTTTTTTGTTCATTAAAAATTCATGTATACATGTTGACAACTTCTGTTTGTAGTCGAAGTGCATTGACACTTCCTCCTTTCATTCACTCCAAAAGAGTATATTAATTATAATATCAGAGGGGATTGGAGTTGGAAATAGATACCAAACTTGCAAAAATAAAATCTGCAAAATAACAGATTACATAACAAATATTGACTCTGCAAGGAAACACAGACACACAGGATATATGAACATACATTTTTAATTTGTTTCATGGAAAATTTTGAAATATTTTCAGTAAGATGAGAGAGTTGCTAACAGGAGAGAATTGTTTATATGGTTTCATGTAGATCTCAAAAGAATTAATAGAAATTCCATAAAGCTTTCTAGTCCTAATTTACCTCCTCTCTTCTGGTGTTTTAAATGGGCCTCTATTAATTTTTCCTTTGCCAATTTGGAAAGCACTTCCATGGAATTTCAAGAGAATAAGCAATAGAATGTAAGATGTAAATGTATAGATTTTTCCACACTCTTATGAGATACTTTTAAATATTGTGAAGATTTTTTTTATACTCATGAAAATAACTTTTTTCTATCACTGTAGTTTATAATATGACCTCTCAGAAGTTTACAATTTAAATTAGTTTCCTTGTTACTATTTCTTACTTTTCACATGCAATATGGCTCATGAATGCTGCAGGGACTTTTTTAAAAAAAAGAATTATACTTAAGTTCTAGAGAAAACACACACAAATTATTGCAGTTTTGCAAATATATATCAGAAAATTGTTTTATTTGGGGCATATTTGTCCTAGTGATGATGTCACTTAAATCTTTTTGAAGATCAAAGAATATCAGGGAGAAGTCACTCCTAGACCTGTTTCAAAAGAATCCTAGAATATTAGGGTTGGAAGGGATCTCAGGAGGTCATTTAGTCCAACCCCCTGCTCAAAGCAGGACCAATTCCCAACTAAATCATCCCAGCCAGGGCTTTGTCAAGCCTGACCTTAAAGTAGGTATCTTATGTGCGCCTACAAAATGAGTGTACATGCGCACACAAATAGTAACTGTGTAAAATTATGCATTGATGTACACAACATAGGTAGTTGTGTACACACACATCTGAATTGCGTGCACATGCAATTATCTGTGAGCACAAGCACATGTATTTTGTGGATGTAGCTTAAGCAACTATTAAAACTTTTGGTCACACTCAATATGATGACTAAAAATAGCAGTTTCATACTCCCACAACAGATCAGTCTTCATGCACACTCCTGTTTATTTTCAGTTAGAGGCATTTCTATAATTCTTATCAACCAAATATTTCAGCATTGATTTCTCTCATTGCCCTGAATATAGTATTTGGGAAGGTAGGTGGGCCTTTATGATTAAAAGGGGCAAGTGGCAATCAGAATGGGAGTGTTGGCTCATTAGTGTAGTTGCCTCCTTGGCAGTTTAGCAATCTGAATTGCTATTCCAAAATCATGACACGGGCTGAAAAATTATGAGATTGGCTTAAAATTCATGATTTGATTTGGTTTTAATAGTATGCCCATGGGCTCTGCTGAGATCCTGGGATTTGGCTGCTTCTTGATTTTGGGGGGAAAATATATGGTGGCATTTCCACAATACCACCCACTTTATGGTATCAAAATAAGATGTCACTTACAGTGAACTGTGCTGATCTGAGACCCTCTCTGGCCTTTTATACATGAAGGATGAAATAGTTAACATGGTTGACATTTTTTATCACTGAGCATCTGAGTTTAAACCTTACTGAGATGGATGAGACAGCCAGCATCCATTGGGGACCCACCTTGTCCTTGCCCATTCTGTGCCATTTAACTTCTGGATTGCTGTACTCTTCACTCAGTAACCAGCACCTGCTCAGCTTCTTCAGAAGTTGATTCTTATGGCTTGTCTATACATAATTTTGAAGTGCTTTTAGTATATTGATTTAAATTTACTGAAATATGCTATATCAATGTAAGCATCTTAATCCTAGTATAGCTGCATCCACCCTAGGGGAATTGCATCTGTTTCTAAATAGATATAGTTTAATTAGTACAAAAACTGTGTGCAGACCAGCCCTTAGTGGAAAGAATTAAGGGGCTTGGTTGCTGGGGATTAAGTTATTATTTTGATATTGCCCAGCGTCACAGGTGAGATGCTGCCTGTTCAGCACATGTGGTCAGCAGAACTGCTCACACACTCTGGACTAAAATGTGCCTTCAGTTACATTGGAGTAAATCCAGGGTTACTCCATGGAATTGCTTTGGCTTTGCAGCAATGTAACTGAGAGTAGAATGTTGTATTTGCTTTGTTCAAGCAAGAAGAAAGTGATATAAATGGAAAATAAAATCCAAAATTAAACAGTGAAAATGATTTTAAAATAGAAATCAAGCTTTCAGGTTTGTTTACCAAAGGACACCAGATAAATCCAAAGTGTGACTAAAAATAAAAACTGAAGTAACCAATAAGTTTTAAAATGCTGTTTGCCTACTGATCTCTTTTAAGTTACCTATCATGAAGTAAGATTGCAGAGTCCATTTTTCCTTTTCATTCTGAACAACAGCGAGCAGAAGGATCTTGCTTTTAAAGTGTTGATCTCTAAACAAGTGAGGATGACAAAGCACTGTTAAATGCTTTAGTCAGTGCTAATACATTTTGATGTAGCTTGCATAATATACTTGATTAATGGGATTCATTTCCTCAGTGAACCTCTTACAACTGCCCCATGAGAACACTAAAGATGGGGCTGAAATTAAGTGAGTGTGGTAAATTTTTAATTAGGCAGCAGAGTGTGGTAAATTTTTAATTAGGTAGCATCATAGAAGGATACATCTTTAAAAAAGCAGCTATGTGGTGTTTTCTTTAGTTTGAGTGGTAGCTATGAACACATGAGAGAAGAATTAAGGTTCTGATCCAAAGGTCACCTGGAGTCAATGGAAAGACTCCTATTGATTTCATTGGGCTGTGGATAAGGCCCTAAATTTGTTGCAGGTATAGGGAACCTTCTGGTTGGGGGTACCAAACCAGGTGCTTCGACACTGAGGGCACGGTTATGCAGTACCTCATCTTTAGGACTCTGGCATGGTATTTTCCCTAATGCCTCACAGTCAGCATACAGAGTCTGAGGATCCTTATGTTAATGGGGGAGACTGGAGCTTTGCAGAGCATAAGCTTAGAGATCTGACTAACCTCTCCATTACTCACAGAGCTGTTAGTCTGACCCTCAAACTTTAGCACTGTTTCTCCTCAATCTGCTACTCATTCATCTTATTGTTCCTGGCTTTTGATTATTCAGAGTCTCTGGGGCCTTTTCTAGCCTCCGGTGATTTCTTTCTGAAGTGGAGGACTCACAACTAAGGGGTCAATACAGCAGTTAGCAAGTGTGAGGATTGTTACATTCTGCAAACTGGTCACAAATGCATAGGAAACTGATCAATGGTGAGGATTAAATCTAGGATCGTGAGCACTCAGAATACTACCATCTTCCACTAGAGCGATAGGTACAACTCATCTATCTGTGAGCTGATAGTACCTCTGATGTCTGATGCTAAAGGAGACGTTCTCATATGAGCATTAAAGAAGTCTTTTTTGTGTGTGTGTGTGCAAACAATTTTGTGCACAATCTAAAAGAAATTGTAAAAAGTGAGGAAAAGAAGCATTCTCATTCCTGTAGTATTTATTTTCCATGTACTGTAAGAATAAATAAATATTTTTTTAAAAAAATGCTGCATAATAAACAAAGTATAGGCAAAATTGAAAGTATAGATTTCCTCTAGAACAATTACATGAGAAACAGGGAAGTTGAAAGTTGCAAGAACACACTGATGTCATTCCATTACAAAACACTACTCCCGCATTAAACATTCTGGGATAGATTTTCAAAGGCATTCTAATGGGGCTTAGACTCAGAATGGGAATTGGCCACTTAACTAACGTTTGTGCCTTTGACAATCAAACCCTCTGTGGATATTTGTTTGGGGAAAGAAGTATATGTTTAGCATTGCCTTATAGTTACCTTCTGCCATCTTTTTTCCCCCCCATAAAGACATGGTCCATAAGGCCCTTTACTTTACTTTATATTGGGCTTGTTTCTCAGATGGATTTGATTGGTATATCTTTTCTGACTTCTTTAAGTGAACTCAAACATGACTTCAGTAGAGCTAACAGTGATTTACACCAGCCGAGGATCTGGCCCATCATCTTGTATCACAAAGCATTGTGCAAAGCAATGCAAAATTTAATTTAATGAAAATAAGCCATGTCCAGTGAGCTGAGCCAACTTAAATGTAGAAAGTCACATAAACAAAAAATGTTTTTAGTTCTAGAATCATTAGAAATGTAGCCACACTAATCTGTTGATTGAGTCCTTCACAATGTCGGCATATAATCAAACATTATCAACAGGGAGTCTGGTGGCACTTTAAAAACTAACAGATTTATTTGGGCATAACCTTTTGATGCATCTGAAGAAGTGAGGTTTTTTACCCACGAAAGCTTATGCCCAAATAAATCTGTTAGCCTTTAAGGTGCCACCGGACTCCTTGTTGTTTTGTGGATACAGTCTAACACGGCTACTCCCGATACTTGACAATCAAGCATTATATCATCTTTAGATTTCAGACAAGGTGTAGAAATGCTTGATAAAGCATACTAATGCACAAGGGTGAAGTAAAATAGTCAATCTGGGAGTTAATCAAGGAAGGGTTGTACATACATACAGTCCTATATAGGAAATTTTCAGTTTTAAAGATCACGCAGCTGGATTCATTAATGGGAGTTAGGTAATTAAAGGGAAACTTTTTAAGAATTATTTTTCAGTTTAATTTTGAATCTGTGTTGAAATCTGCTCTTCTGGGGATTTCAACTAGAGACTTTTGGCTCCAAAGCAAGAATGCTGATAGTTGAAGTAATATTGAATTTCCATAAATAGTCATCCAAATATCCTCTTCCCAGCTTCTGTACCATTTAGATAGCAGTAGTTATTACATAACGTGTTTTGTACTTTCTAATGTGCTGATGCGAGCTGGCAAAATTAATGTTAATTAGCTTGTTTTAATAAGCTTCTTACCATTGCACTAAAAACTGCAGCACACATGAGTAAAGTTTAATTGTGTTATTTATGTAGCTGACAACAGAGTTTTGTGTTCATTCTGCTCTGTCCTCAATACTAAACCACTTCCACTCCTGCCCTTTATTCATATGCATTGCCTTCAGTTATAACCACTACAGGACAAATGCTCTCCTCCACTGCATGGTGCGGAGCAAAGAGAATTGAATAGGGTGCACAGGCACCAAACCACAAAGAAAAGGAAAAACAATAGCTTCACTGCACCGTCTATGCTTTCCTTGGGAGCTCCTCTGTGTTTAGGACTCTGTATTTTAGGGCATAAGGACAGTGGCAGGACTAGACTACTGCAGAGCGAGGAAATATTTGATACATGGCACACTTTGCTCACCAATCAACTTCCCATATGTACTGAACATTGGCATTAATGCTGCCTTCTTGCTTTTTTTCTCCTTTGAAAGATTTAATGTGCACTCTTTCAAAAATTGAGGGCCTTATTTATGATGGTGGGTTGGTGCCTAGTGGGATTTTCAAAAGCACTTTGGCACCTAACCTGCTTAGGCATTAGTAGGATTTTCAAAAGCATCTATCTGCATCCTTTGGCACCTAAATACCTTCGTAAATCTAGCTGAGTCTCGTTGCTTATTTTACCACTCTTACTCATCGTAAGTAGCACTGTAATCAATAACTACTCTATGGGTTCTCACTGGGACTAAGGCTTTGTCTACACTGGCACTTTCACCGTTAAAACTTTTGTCACTCGGAGTGGGAAAAAAACACCCCCCTGAATGGCAAAAGTTTTAGTGATGAAAAGTGCCGGTGTGGTTAGCCCTTTGTCGGTGGGAGCCACGCTCCCGCAACAAAGCTACCACCCTTCGTTGAGGGTGTCTTTATTTTGTCACTGGGAGGGCTCTCTCCTGGCAATAAAAAGCAGCCACACAGCACACCTTACAATGTTTTTGTAAAGGTTGCAGAGTAGACCTAGCCTAAGATTTTGTGCAACATGAGTAAGGGTTGCAGAAAGATGCCACTTAATTTCATATATTTTGATACAATTATAGCAGTACAAAAGCTGTGTGCCTGCTGAACTGAGTGAGTGAAAGATGCAATGGGACATTAAATTAGAAGCTACTTTATCACCCAGCAACATCACCATTTGCAGTATAGTTGGATAAATGCAGCACAAAAGTCTCTGAATTTGCTTCAGCTGTCCTCTTCTTCCCCTGGCCCCCAGTTGTGACATTATTCTGTGGATTTTGAAGAGATCAAGTTTTATTCTCACGTGGAAAGCAAATGATCATAAGTTCAAGCACTCGGAGCACATTTGAAACTCTCCATCCAGGTGTTTGTGCAAGTAGTGGTATTTTTTATGGAATGCTATTTGACACAACAGAGTGCCCTCAATAGAGCCTCCAAAAAAGGTAATTAAATGAGCCACACAAAGAATCTGACCTAACTTTTTTTTTTTGTAACTATGACCATATATAGCTGCACACCGTTACTTTGTGTCAATGAAAATTAGAAGACCTCTACATACAGTGCACTTGGTGTATTTTATTTGGGCTGGGAAACTGTTTAACATCTCTCACTAGAAACTCAGACAAGTATCTGATTGCACTCTTCTCACCTAAGATCATGCTTGGGTAACACACCTTTACTTTGGTCAGTGGGATCAAAAGAAAATTGCAAATTTTGCATCCAATGTGTTTCTGGGCAATAATCTACAGTAGACTAAATTTTTTTCCCAGAAAGATGACTTGGTCAAAGCTTTTGTCGTACAGAAAGAAAGATGCACGCCCTTCTAAAATTCCTTAATCCTGTTAACCTTGTATGTCTACCTAAACTCTTACCTTCTCCCTGAGAGATTCAAACCCACATTGGTTTCTTTCAGACCCTCCTTGTGATGATATTCTTGACTCAGCCATTCTTACTCATGTTGTTGAGTAGTACTTTACTCAGGCAAGTCCCATTAAAGTAATGGTGGTAGAAACAACCCTATAAGAATTATGCTCATTTACTCAAGGAACAGAAACAATACCATGTGACAATTGTGACTAGTGACAACTAACCAACAAAGCTCAAAGTTCGCATGCTGAGTATTAAATAGTGACAGAATTATTTGTAACCAATCTAGGGAATAAAAATCTCACCAAAAATGTTTTTAAATGAAAAGTAACCTTTAAGAAACAACAATCTACTTGTGAAAGTTCCTGATCAGGGAAAGAGGCAAAATTAATTTAATTCTTTAGTTACTACAAACTATTTGCTGAGCTCACCTCTAATAAGTTGAAAACAGAAGTTGGTAATTAAGGTTATAATATAATTGCATTCTTCATGATAAGACATCACAAAAGACCTAAGGTACAACCTTGATGGATCAATTCTCAATATTTAGATACTTTAAGAATATGTAATCTTTCAATCTTTATGGAAGTTTATGCCAATGTCCTCATTAGCAAATGAAATGGTGTGCCCCAATGAAAGGATTCAATCATTTATGCTTTTCTTTGTCTTTTGGTCTTTTGGAATTTGGGTCAATAGTCAGGAGCTATAGGCAGTTTCTGTAAACATCTGATTATCTCTTGTCTTGTATGCCAAGCTGTGGAAGATATTTTTTCCAGCTGCAGTGACTTCCAGCTATTTGGCAAGCTGATCACTGGCAGCTCTGTTTAGGGTTCTGATCTTGCTAGTAGCTCTGTCACCTGATTAGGATGTTAATAGTTGCCATACTGTCTTGCGTGCAATGTTTGTGACATGCTTAGGACTGTGAGGACTTTGCGCAGGGGGGCAGGAAGACTGCAGACCTCTTCAGTATTTCTTGTAAGCTGTTAACCTTCTCCCTGTACATAAACTTGACTATTAATGATCTTGTTTATGATTTTGCCATAATTGTATTATCCTATCATGAATTAATCCTGTGTCCAAATATTACGGATTGTGTTTATAAGAAACATCCATCTTTCTTGCATGCCATGCAATAGAATGGAGAATTGAGATCTTAGAGAGAGACACTTTGGATTTTTAATCAGGTAACTCAGCAGTATATCACTGATTTGATTGTCTTATTTGTTAATGACAACGCTATTTAGCCAAACATTTACATTGATAGTATATCAATGGCCTTGTGGATAAGACATTGGAATATAATTCAGAAAGTCTGTGTTCAGTTTCCATCTCTACCCCAGACTTCCTTTGTGAAGCTGGGTAACTTGCTTAAGGTATGTGTACATGGCATGCTCCTTTCAGCAGTATGTAGAGTACATACCCCCACCCCCCGCATAGGTATAAATAGCAATGTAGATGGTGAGACACTGCTAAGATGAGTAACAATATGCCTGAATCCGGTGGGTATGTACCCTACATGTCTCTCTATTTGTCCATGCAGTGCCTCCCCCAACTACACTATTTTTAGCAGTGTAGTGTCTTACAGTTGCCTCCCCACTTCTGAAGACTTTCCCCACCACAGAGAGAGTCTCCAACAGCTCACCACTGCCTGCCCCCTGCCAGAACCTTTCATTCCTGGATGCAGCCTGCTTTTCACTGGGGCATGTAGCTATACGTACCCTACATGCTGCTGCCAGAGGTGTGCAGAGTAGCCTTAGGGTTGAATTTTCAAAAGCACCTAAATGATTTTAAGTCCCAATTTCAGAAGTGACTTGGGACATAGGAGCTGCTTGTCATTTCAAGTCAATGGGAGTTAGTCTCTTAAGTGCCTAAACTTCTGGAGTTGCAATTTAGGATACTAAATCACTATTCAGGCACTTTTGAAATGTTAATGTCTCTGTGCCTGGATTCCCTATCTGTAAATGGGGATAATTATACCTTGTTAACTTGCATGGTTATTGTGAAGATAAGTACATTAAAATTTGTGAACTGCTCAAATATTGTGGTGATGAGCACCATTGAAAACCTGATGAGGTAATTAATAATTCTGTATTCAGTGCAGAATATAGATGCTACTCTGTAAATATAGCATGGAGCTGATGCACCTTTAATGATGAGCTTTAAAAAAAAAGAAAGAAAAAAGATACCCACTCAGTGAACACTGTCCCATGCTGTGCCCTGAATGAGGTAAGGGTCCTGCTGAAAAAATAAAGTGATCGTGTCATTGAAGACCGTATCATAATGCATATGCACAAAGAGACAGAATTCAGGTTGTGTAGGCATCCATAAATCTCACATTTCCTAACTTTTCAATGTTTGACTTTGCAAACTTAATGTTTAACAGATTTTAATTAATATTGATATATTTGTCCAAATCTCCCGTGCTGCTGTTTCTTTTCTATTCAGGTTATTAACAAAACATGCATATTTTAGGACTGAACATTCCATTTAAACAAATGGCCTGCTAATTTCTTGACTAAGGGTCAAGTTATGATCTCAATGGGATTCTCATCTAAGAACTATTGCAGGGGTTCTCTAACTTCATTGCACCGCAACCCCCTTCTGATTATTTAAAATAAATAAAAAATTGATGACCCCAGGAGGTGGGACCGAAGCCTGAGTCCGCTCAAGCCCCACTGCCCCAGGTGGGCGGCAGGGGACAAAGCCTGAGCCCCACCGCTCCGGGCAGGGGAGCCAAAGCTGAAGCTCAAAGGCTTCAGCCCCAGGCAGGGGGCCCACAACCTGAGTCCTGCCACCCAGGGATGAAGCCCTCGGTCTTTGGTTTTGGCCCTGGTTAGTGGGGTTCAGACTTCAGCCCCGGGCCCCAGCAAGTCTAAGCCAGCCCTGGTGACCCCATTCAAAGGGGGTCGCAACCCACTTTGGGATCCCGAGCCACAGTTTGAGAACTGCTGAACTATAGGATCCAGCCTTAAATTTATAGATTGAAGTCACTGCAGAGAGTTAAGGATTGAGACTATCTAGTGAAGAGAAAATCCTTGAAGCACCCGCTACTTTATTTAATGGCAGTTTTAAAATTAAATTTCCTTGTCAGTGTGCTATGTCTTGTTTAAAACAAAAACCATACAGTACTGTACACGATAATAGTCACAAGCTTTAGCAACATTATGTAAGATGTAAAAATGGGAGCAGCAATACGTCAATATTTTCTTATACAAGAGGTGCAGGGGTGGTTATTTTAGGCATTCTTAGAAGGCATTATTAGATGTGAAATGGCTCCCATAGCCATAGACTCATAAACTTTAAGGTCAGAAGGTACCATCGTGATCATCTAGTCTGACCCCCTGCACATTGCAGGCTATAGGAGCTCACTCACCCACTCCTGTAATAGACCCCAACCTATGGCTGAGTTATTGGAAGTCCTCAAATCATGGTTTAAAGACTTCAAGTTACAGAGAATTCACCTTTTACACTAGTTTAAACCTGCAAGTGACCCATGCCCCATGTTGCAGAGGAAAATGAACCCCCCCGAGGGTGTCTGCCAATTTGACCCAGAGGAAAATTGCTTCCTGACTGCAAATACGGCAGTTAGTTAGACCCTGAGCATGTGGGCAAGACCCACCAGGCAGATACTACAGAGAATTCTTTCCCAGATAACTCCGAGCCCTCCCCATCTAGTGTCCCATCTCCTGCTATCCAGAAGACACATACTGTATTAACTTGGCCAAACCTTGTGGGGGAAAACCTGTATCCAAATTATATACTGAGTACTTTCAGGAATTACCAGACAAAGGATTCCTAGAATTTAAAAAGTCTGGTCAACCATTTTTAATCTCTTACATTCCTTCAGTGTGAATTTCACAATGATTTATTTAGATTTAGAGTTTGCTTATGCTCAAAGGCTAGATGCCTTCTATGATGTGTAAGCACTGAAATCACTGGTCACACTTTTATGTGACTGAGAAGACAAAACAAAGCAACATACTAACCAGACTAAGTTTTTGATCAATTCTGAAGGAGAAGTCTACCATCCTCTTGAGCGATGCCTGGAACTCCTTTAAATAGCTTTCACTGCTGAGTGTGGAATGCGAGGCCAAGTGTATATCATGTGCTGGCCCATCTACCAGGTATTGCATTCTGAAATACTAATAATCATTTTATATATATACCTAATTTCATTAAAGGTAAATCCTTGCCCCATTGACTTCAGTAGGAATATGAGGTAGTCCTAACTTTAAAAGTAAGTCTTTTTTTGCTTGCTAAAATTATCAAAATGTCTTTGGTTTTCTTTGAAACACCACTCTATTTATTTATTTATTTTGCTTTCTTCATGTTGCTACCTTAATTTCCCAGGACTAGAAAAATTTAACTGGTACAATATAGAAGTTTTCCCTCAGCAATAGTATAATTTACAGATATTAATGATCATAACAGCTTATTTATCCACCTGCATGGCTACCATACTGCTTTTGGGCCTTTAGAGTACTATATTCACACAATCAATCAAGGCTAATGATTTTTTAAATAAAACTTGCTCAATGACTTCTGTTCAAAAATGATTTAGCAATTAAAATAATCTCAATGTAATTTACATGGTTACTTAACAAAAACTTGTAACTTTTTATATTGGAAATAAAGATTTCCCACTAATTATGTTAATTGCTGAAAATAACATTACAATAACTGTCATTTTGTTCTTAATAGATGCCAATCTTGCAAACATACATGCTCTTACTTTAAGCATATGAATAATCTCAAACTTCAAAGTAAAGTAAATTAAAGATAAGTATTTGCACATGTGTTTCAAGGATCAAAACCGAAGCCTTTCTGTTTTCTTTTGGTCATATTCTGGGAAGTCACATGAACACCCCCAATCAGAGAGAATGGATGTGCTGTTTAAAGCAGTGATAATGGGTTCCTGTATTTTGTCTCTGAAGAGGCCTGAAGGAGCAGCCCACACATACCTTCAGGAGCCCAAAGAATCTATGTAGGGAAGAAATATGCTTAGGAGTCATTTCCAGAACAAATAATATGAACATAAATATAATGATCCTGTCCTCAGAACTCCGGTCCAAAATCCTGACTGAATTCAGTGGATTATTCCTGATTTATATGAACGAGATAACAGAATCTCTGTCTAAGACTCATTTGCTGAGTGCTTGCTGAGAGGCTATAAGTTTTGAATGGATGCGCGGAACGAGAGCAGACACCCTCTACCATACACTTCTGTTGTGGACTATAAAAACCCTAGTAAGCAACTCTGTACAGCACGTGCCATTATCATCCAGATGTTGTTTATATGTTTCTTCTGTTTTGTCACAGTTTCTTACTGTAATGTGGAGTCCTTGTGGCACCTTAGAGACTAACACATTTATTTGGGCATAAGCATTCGTAGGCTAAAATCCACTTCATCAGATGCATGAAGTGGAAAATACAGGTAGCCCACGAAAGCTTATGCCCAAATAAATGTGTTAGTCTCTAAGGTGCCACAAGGACTCCTCGTTGCTTTTGCTGATACGGACTAAGATAGCTACCACTCTGAAACCTGTTACTGTAATGTGTCACCACTGAAGTTTTTTTGTTCGTTTTTTTTAAGAAGGGCCTTCACAGTCTGGCATTTTGTTTTGGCAGTTTTGAATTGGACATTCTAACAGGGAAGAAGTAGCATAAGTGCCTCAATGGATAGATATTGAAATTGTTTTACCAACAAAATGTTACATTAAATTAGGGAATTGCAACTTGCCCTTCCCACTGCCACAAATGTAGTTCGAAATAATTTTGCCATTAAAATATTTTATTTAGTCAAATGAAGTTTTCATAGACCTTCTTTCAAATAATTCTTCTCTTGTCATGCCTTACTGTAATGAAGTCTTAAGTGGACTCTCTACTCTTACGTTAAAGTAAAGAAAAAGTGTTAAATTATGCATGCTCAGTTGGTATATTTAAATGCATATGGGCAGATTCTCAGCTGGTGTCAAACTGCATAAGCAGATGGAACTATGCAACTGAGACTCTGATCCATTTGCTGCAATTCTGAATTAAAATAAATAAAAAATGAAAGCACATTAAAAATTGTCTTTAACAAGGAATGTAAACTCTGAGACATATGAGGGGAAACCTCTTTCACTGACATTATCCTGTCCCATGTTTGTCTCTAGAAATAGTGTCTCCTGTCCCACAGCTATTTTGAAAGAGGAGGAAGTTGTCTTGGAGGTGTGGTCTGAGGTTTGCAAAGGAAGCCTATTCTGAAGTTCCTGGCTTTAAGCCAGATGCTCAAGTTCCATGAGCATGGTGGTCTAGAACCACCTACAAGGTGGGGAGAGAGCGTGAAGGAGCAGGCTGTTCTGATGGTCATTCCTTGAAGCTGCAGGCAAATAAAGTCTCTTTTTGCTCTGTAATCATTTTAGGATAGTTGCTTCCAAAGAGAGTGTGAATCCATCTGGGACTCAGAGTTCCTTTTTGGACAGGCTGAATTAAAAAAAAAAAAAAAAAAAATCCCCAGACAATTACACTTTTTAACCATAAATTCCAGGGATGTCTCTTCTTTGTTTGGCCTTTGGCAGTTCCAAATTGCAGTTCAATGTTTACTTGCTTTTGTATTTTATAGTCTAAATTGTGGTGGAGAAAGATAACAGAAGATAGGTGCTGGTATAAAGGGAAAAACATTAGGTTTCAAAGTTTTAAAATCAAAACCTACTGAAAATAGCTTTTTAAAATTTCACTATTATCTATGGTGACATTCTCTATTGGTGAAGCTGGATGCTGCTGTGATGGGAACTTTCAAGATCATGTTTGAACTGAAATGGCCCAAGACAATTAATTATATCTTTGGATTTGGAGGGAAACTCCACTTAATGGAGCATGATGAAGAAAAATCATTAATAGAATGAGAGAAATTAATTTCCTATAAGAAGAAGAAAAAATACTGAATGGTAGAGAATACATCTCTCTATTAAAAAATAGATATTTGCAGAAAACTGGCATGAATAACACTAATCTTGAATTGAATGTTTCAATTCAGGTGACTAATCTTGAGTACCTTGTCAATGGTATCTGAAACCTCTGAATAAGAGTAGCTACTGTATTTTCTTCTGAGGGAACTTTGGACATGATTCAGTAACACACACTGAACATTTTTACATCAGACCACTCAACCTCTGAAAAATTAATTTTTGATCAGAGACTCTGGCATGAAAAAATGATAATACTGGTTGAACTCATCCGCTTATGATTATACCTAATACATTACTTCATGATCTTTCAAATCAGCATATACTGTACAAGCACTGAATTGGGACAGCTTTTCTACTTGGTGTTTAGATGGGTGTACCTTAGTTTTTATACCTCTTTAGTGTAAAAAGTCTGAAGAATAATGTCACAAAAATATACAGATGCTCTTTTAAAATCCAGGATAGCATTCCCTGCCTTCCCCTCTGCTGTGCTCCACCTCTTCATTACCTTTTACAGAACACTATAGGTGATTTTAGGGGGGAGGGGTGTACACACACCCACCTACACAAATTTTATATATAAAACAATTACAGTCAAACCATATACAAACCTTTTTTTTTCTTTTCTATTAAAAGCATGTTTGTTTTAATTCTAAATTTCTTGAACTTTCTGGTGGCATGACTAAATGTTGCTGCTAAAGCCTTTCTTATATCTGTATTTCAAATGAGATGATAGGGAATATCTTCATCTTTCAGAGAACTTGTGATATATAAGAGGTGGTGTCCTTGGTCAGCTAAAATGACTTAATACACAGTAGTAATGGTACATTCAGCAAATGAGGTGAGACACTTCAGAACCTTAATTAAAAGTTATCACTTTTGCAAAACTTGTTAAAGTCCTGCAATTCACATAGGGTCTGATCCTGGAAAACTTCCTTCATGTGAGAAGCCTTTACTTATGCAAGCAGTCCTTCTGGAGTTAATGGAACTATTAATGTTCAAGAGTTGTAGGATCATGGCTGTCTTTTTTTCTTTTCTGTGTTTCACAGCCTCTATTCCATGAATTTCATCTTGTGAGGGTCTTAACGATTTCAGTTGCCATCAACTTCAGTTGAAGGTGCTCAGCACCTCCCAGGATTGAGCTGTCTGCACTGTTTCAGTAATCCTAAACGTTATAACTCTTTCCCAAACCCTCAACGACTTGTTGATTCATTCCCTTTGTCCATTTTTTAACAATATTCTTACCACTATTCATTTTTTGTTGCTCTTTATTATTATTTGTCTTTTCTAAATACTATCTTCCCTCATGGTTTGAGATGTCTTCTCTGTCTTGAAATGGGTTTTATTATGACCTATTGGCTACTACTTGTTTGGATTTTGTTCATATAAAGTTATTAGAGTTAAACTGTTACCTGGCACGCTGGATCAAAGGTTCTATATAAATAGAAAGGACATAATGTCATGTTTGCATAGTAAAAATCACAGAGAAATCTGGAGTATTGTGGTCTTAACAATCAAGTGGCACGTTCATCTGACTTTAACAAATGATTACTACAGATCTATTTTAGTTTATAGCAGGATCTGAGTTACTGGGTGCTCATTATGTGTAATGTTAATAATTAAATTAACAAATAAACAATTCTCCATGAAACTCCTAATTTAATAATGTATCTCAATGTTTATAGGCTGCATAAAAATAATCCTGGTTATTTTTCTTTTCTGTAAGATTTACTATGTGGAATTCAAGTGCTCACGTATACATTAAATGAAAAATACTATATTACGGCAGCTGTGATTCTAAGCAAACAAAATTCAAGGTTATCATTCCCACAGCATCCATTACTTGTTCTTGGGTGCATATTTAAGGTTTAAAATTACTGGGTTAAATGCTGTTCCCAGTTACTCTGAATTTTCACAAGTTGATGTGAAAACTGAAATGAGAACTTGGCTCACTGTATGTAGTGGTAACTTTGTCTTAAAATATGTCTATATATCTGCAATATGGCTGGATTGCAATTGCAATAGGAACAATTTCTTTCTTCCTCTTTTCTTTTAAAAATAAATTCACAAAAGTAAAGCATCTCCTAACATATATGCATATACCAATGTCATTGATGCGGTGGGGAAAGTAATTTTTATCCATTTTAATATCCTTACTTTCTAGGTACTGAAGTACTCTGTATACATCACAAATATTTAATACTTTTTTCTCACAAATCCCTTGATGAAGTAGGGAAGGGTTAGCCCAATTTTAGAGGTGAGGAACTGAAGCACAGAGATTAAGTAACTTGTCCAAGGTTACACAAGGAGTCTGTGGTAAAACCAGTTTACTAAACAAAAGTCTCCTGAATCTCAGTTCAATGACTTAATCACAAAACTGTCCTTCTGCCCACTTGTAACATTCAAACTGGATGGGCAACATGCACTGGAGTTGTCCCAAATATATATTTACAATTTAAATTGGAGGTAACCAGAAAAGCCCTAGAAAAAGACTGTCAGAATTGTTGCCCTTCTCCCTTCCCTCCTTTGGATACACTTATGAAAGAAAGGTACAGTGATATTTATATTTTAGCTCTTCAGAGCAAGGACCGTCTTTTGCTCTGTGTTTTTACAGTGCCTACCACAATGGGTTCCTGATGTTGGCTGGGGTGCTACCATAATACAAGTGATAACAATAATCAACACTTAAGTAGTGCTTTACATGTTTCAACTGTTGTACAGACCTTAACCTTCACGATATCTCTGTGGGTTACTTACAATAAGCATGCTCCCTGTTTTAATGATTGGGTGTGGGGAAGCAGAAATGCATCTTGCCCAAGGCCACTTAGCAAAACCACTGGTACAGCTAATATTAGAACTCAAACTCTGACTCCCATCTTTCATTTAATTCCTCTAGCAAGCCACTCAGGGTGGTATGAGGTAGCAGGAGACCTGCAAGGGAGGAAGGCTTGTCAGGCTGGGGAGTGGGCCCTCCGCTGTCCAAAGCTATCTTATGTTTATGAAGAAATTTGAGTACTGGATAATCACAATCGGTATACACTTAGAGCCAGATCTATGAAGTTCTGAGCACCTCCTGCAACATGCCAAATATCTTCGGTTCCCATTGACTACAGCTGAGGGATCTAAATAGCTCCTAAAATTAAATTAAGGAAAATAGCATATTATACTTATTTTACAGATGGTGGAAAGAGGCACAGAGTGTTAACATGTGTTGCCCAGTGTCACACAGCAGGCCTATGGCAGAACTGGGAATAGAATCTTCTGACTTTCATGAGACCACATTGTATGTGGGTTGCACACCAAATTGGAAGTGTCAAGTCCAAACTTTGTAGAGTTATATAAAAGCACAAAAGCCTCTGAACATGACACTTTTTTTTTGTGAACAACTGAAAAACATCATGCTTTTTCACTCTGATAACTCCAGTGCTGCAGAACAGATTTTATGTAAACTCTAATAAACCAAAAAGCTTCACATCTAAACTGAGACCAAGCATGATAAAAGTTCAGATCAAAAGTTTGTTGTAGGGAAGTGGGGAATATTATAAGCCACAAATGAGGGTGCTAAAAGGGAATGTTCTTATCTCAACTACATCTATAAGAGTGTCTCCATTATAATCTCAAATGAGCCTATCTGTTTTGTTTTGTTTTCCCTGAGATATAGGAAAAGACAAAGACACATATACAGATGATTCAGAACATGGGAATTATGATTCTCGCACAGATCAGTCACTGCTTATTCAAAACACAGTTACCAGACAGAAACCAGAACCTCGGATTAAGTCATCTTTGAAGGTAATGGACCACAGTACTCATTAAATTATATGAATTGTCGTAATGTGGTTAAATTCTGAAAAATATAGTCAGTTTACCTTAAGGGAATGATTGTTACAGCTGGATTTAAAAATAAATAAATATGGGGTTCTCCATAGAATTAAAGGCAACATTGGGATACGAAACAATAAAGGCTCAAGTGAGCAATACAAATAAGGCCAGAAGTGCTGTCAAGATTTCAGAGCATGAAATCCCCAACAGATGTAGTGCAAGAATGTCTCAGAGAATTAGATCCAGGTATCCCCACAGAAAGAGAAGTAAAAGACTTCAATATTATGATGAGCATGATCTACAATAACATTAGCAGGAGTTCCCTATAGAAATAAGGGCAACATCAAAAATAAAGACAACAATTATACTGAAAGGACTAAGATTGTGTCTTTGTGATTCATAAAAATAAGAGCCAGGAGTCTTCTAAAAATTTAAAGGCTGGAATAATGTATAGGATTAAGGGCATATGAACCACAATGTCAGTTGTGTGCATCCCAATGAATTAGTAGTAGGTGTGTTCAGAAGCTTAATTGCAGTAAATTAAAAGTCGAGTGATCTAGAAAAATAAGAAGGAAAAAAAAATCCTACTCCAAATATCAGTTTCAGGCAATCACAGCTAATGGAAGGCAAAATTATTCCAAATATAGGTGAGTAACATGAAGGGACCTGTGTGACACACAGGCACAAAAACACTTAAAAAAATCTATCATGATCAAGAATATGAACAGAGTAAAAACTGTCATTTCATCCTGTTTAGCAAATTGAATTTCACTTAAGGCTTGTCTACATGGGGACACTCATGAAAGTAAACTGACACTTTGTTAATTCAGATTAAATGTGGATTAGTGAAACTGCATTAAATCCCTGTGTGGACTCCTTCAGAATTCGGTGCCCTTAATTTGGTTTAGCTTAATTCACAAATTAATTCATAAACCAAATTAAGGCCACTTTATTTTAAGCAGGCACACACCTGTTACACAAACCTGCATCTAGTGGGACTGAACACAGGTATTTTTTCCTACATGTTAGCACCAGGTTTTATCAGCATTATGCCATTTCAGAAAGCTGATTCCCATTGTGGTTTTGGCAGCCTGTTAACTGAGGATTACGTATGTGCTAGGGAAAGAATCTTGTAATTACTGAAAAACTCATGCTCTAGATCACACTATTGTCATTACCGTAGTTCTGCAGGAATCTGCACCACAGATGGCCAACAGTTTGTATGATCTGTGAGGTTTTCCTGCTGTGGTACCTTACACATCATGGGATGCTTTTCACATAAGGTGGTGAGATAAGAAATTAATTAAAAACTGGAGTCGTTTCCTTTTTTTTCTCTTGTTTGTGCTACTCTCTTTGATCAAATTCTGTTCTCTGATACATGCGTGTAACCTGCATCCATTTCAGGGGAAACTGCACGAGAGGATAGAACTTGGCCCTTCATATTGTCTTAATGGGAGGGAGAGTGAAGAGAGAAGTTGAATAAGGACTTTTATTGTAAGAAATTAAAAAAAAATAAATTAAAGATCAAACATACACCTGCATATTAGTCTATGTTGGTGTGCTAAAAAGAAATGATTTATTCCAAGATCAATGTCTCATACCATTATGAAATACAGTGATCCTAACTGTTCAGTCTGTGACACAGCACTTCACAATGACTTGTTGGGAGATGTATATTGTGTTGGTGTATGGTGGTTTAGGTAATATTTTTCTGTACGCATCAAGAATACTGAAAGCTGCTCTAAGGCATCTGCCAAGGGGATGTGCTGTCAAAGCAGGATGAGAATAATTGAGTATTGCACATATGACCTTCACAGGTGCTAAAAGCCACAGCTGCCTCCTGACAAAATCTCCAGTTTCCCCCATGACAATTTTTGCAAAGCAATTGTGTTTTCAATCTGCAGCACACAATTCTGCAGCACATTGAAAATTAAGTATTTAGGGGCAGCATGAAAGAACTTGAATGTAATAACACAGGGGATACATTTATTTTTTAAATTTATTTTCCCTTGTTTTCTCATGTCACAGAATGGAAGGTTTACACATATAAGGGCCACGGTAAAGAAAATGCAAAAAGAGCCATGTATTAATCCAAAAGTCAAATTTTTAGGGGCTGAAACTCTTGGTGTTGATAGTTGATAAGTGTAAGGAACAGGAACAATATGTAGTGAATTAAGATGAAAGGAATGGGACTGAGACATTCAGTAGAGAGTGAGTCTTTATAAGGAACCAAACTTCTGCCAAAGTGCAGAGATGCATGTACAAAATGAATGGAATGGATTGGTCAAAATTCATAATATTGCAACTATGAAAAGGAGAAGACCACCAACGGCTGTAATAGTAAGAAACTCAGAATTACAAGAATGTCAGCCCTGCTGAATTTTGAATGTTTTAAAAGAATAAGTTTAAAGTTCATGAATTAAACTATTGAAATGGAAAAAGCTTTAACAGGTAGACAGAAAAGGGATGTGGAACTGGGCATTGTTGTAAAAGGAGCTACAACTGTGGCAAACCAGAAGTATATTGCACAGTATACTATATAAAAAGTATATTGTACTTAAAGGGCCTGACTTTCAAAGATGTTGCAAAATTTAAGTGTCTTCATATGGAATTGCACACTCTAGTTTGAAAAGATCAAACAAAGAGGGGAATGTAATAAAGTCCCCAGCAATGCATCTCAATATAGTCTTACCTTGTCTGAAAGTAAGGAGAGGAGAAGTGAAACCCATCTGATTGGAGGGAAGTAAGGGAGACAACTAAGCTTACAAGAAAAGTAGAAAAGGAAGCTGAGCATGGTAGAGTGTAGTATGACATCTGTAGAAATGAAACATTATTTACTTGTATTTTCCACTCCTTTGATTACTTTCTTTCTGGTCTTACTATTTTATTCCATCCCCTTTTTAAGTCAGACTAGTTTATTTTTACTTGTCCTATTCCAAGGGATCCTCGGTATTCTTTTGCCAGTTCAGACCACTTTATTGTTCTCCTCACCTACAACACTTTATTCATATTCCCACCACTACCATTGAATTCAATGGGAGCCAAGAGTGCACATTAGAGGGGAAGGATTTGGCTGTAAAAGTGCTTCAGTACATAAAATAACCAAAAGTAAGAATAAGCGGAGAGCATTATGATCTGAAAGGAGACTGACAGGAGAGTAGAACATCTCGACAGAAAACCAATAGCAGGCTCATGCAATCTGAAAAAACAACAATAAATAATGTTAATGATTCAAGAGGAAAGATGGGGTGGTGGAATGATGAACCTAAAATGGAATTCATGAGCTGCTGAATGAACACACTCATAAGTGCACAGCTCTCAGTCACTTTGAAGTTTTGTTAAATAAATGACTCAGTAAATATTTAGGAAACTGCCTTGCTAAGGAATTTTACTAGTGAATGAATGGTGAATTTCATCACAAGATGGGGAAATATTTTTCCAGCAGCCATAGCACTTTATGATTTGACCCTGTCAGATCTTAAGAGCAAATAACTTTTGGGCAGGACCAGTATTCTCGGAGGGAGCTTCAAACCTGTTATCTCCGGGTATTCTCCACTGTCTGCCTGCTCCTGCCATAATACAGTTGTGTGATAGGCCTTCAATTGAGGCTACTCATCGTTACACCCACATTTTTTCTTGTACAAATTTTCTAAAATGGGTGAACAATGATCCTGTGAGTCTGGGGGGGAAAAGGAACACTCTTTATAAAGATTTCTTATATGAAGAAGCTACAGTTGGATTCAAAACCATCTTTTTATTAAGAAAGATAGCCATATGTTCATGGATGACACCAGCTTCATTTAACCTTTTTCAGAGCACACTGACTATAGTCAGACTGCCCTGGAAGATCAAGGTTCTTTCAATAATGTTTTTAAAAAGTGGTGCTAAAAAGGGGCCTATCATTTATTCAGTTTGGGAAAAGGACTTTTCTTTGTTCTGATGACTTTAGTTAAATTCAAAGAAATTCACAGTTTACGCTCATGTGACTCATGCTTTTGTCAAAAGAATGCACTTTAGATGTTGAACATGCAAACTTCTAATTTGGTAGAGCCTGTTGGCCATTGTTAATAGAAGCAGATAAAACATGCTGCTACAGAACAATTTTTCTCTCCACTAACTTCTTTTCAAATTACTTTAATTACCAAAACTGAAGGTAGACTTATGAACTACACTGTGTTCTTAAGGACTTCCATCAATGATCTTCTAACCTAATTAAGCCAATTTTGCCCAGTGTTCAAAATAAGGGGTGAGGGGAAGAGTGATGATACTTTCCCACCACAAAATCCACCTACGTGAGGTGCCAAAATGAGTGGCTGACATATTTTGCCTTGATTGCTGATTCAGTTTGTTCTATCCTAAGGATGGAAATTTAACAGGGGGGAGAGGGTTAAGACAAGTCCTGGAAATTTGATAATATTGCTTAGTACATCAACTGGATAAGTGATATGGCACAGATTTGATGGCAGACTCAATGGTTTAATTTTATGCAGCCTGATTTCTATCCATCAGGCCTGCAATTACTTCCAATTTACCATATAAAATCTCTTGAAAAAGTCAGTTACCCATTTATTTCAAGTTCCTGAGGTTAACCACTAGTGCCCAAGGAGGAAAGATCTATTATTAGATGAAGATCTGAGGGACACACCCTTCCATTGAAAACTTTTCTTATTACAGGAGCAATTAATTTCTGACTGCTGTCAAGAGCGATGGATTTCCTATGCCTGAACCAATCCTAACCAACCTCATCCCCACTATCTCACAAGGAAGCTTTCTAGTTCTTCCGGATCAACTTTATACTATTCCTTAATGATAAAACAGTAATGAATAGCAGAATCAAATTGCTCAAATGAACTTTATATAAAGATCCATACTCTGGTAATTACAGATAAACTATGGAAACTTTACTCATGCAGCACCATTTTCAAACTGCAAATTTATTTCAGATAATTTCTCACTGAGAACTATTAGTGGGTGAGGTCATATATTTTATTGGACTAACTTCCCTTGGTGAAAGAGACAAGCTTTCAAGTTTACATAGAACACTGCAAACAATTAGTGGATTAGCAGTTAGTTATGGCCTCCGATTTGTAAAACTAAAACACAACTATATATTCTCTAGAATCTGCCCCTTTTTTCTGCACTTGATTAACTGAAAGGTGGTGTAACAGGATGCTGGGCAAGAACTGCTGACTTAGCCCTCTGTCATGCCAGCTCCCATTACGGGAAGTAAATTGGAGCTGGCTAGAGAAAAGCTGCACCTAATTGGGGAATGGGAAACAGCTGTCCGTCCAATTAACCTGGGGCTATATAAAAGGCTGGGAAGAAAGAAGCCAGGGGGGAGCGAGAGAGTGGAAGCAGAGCGATAACTCTTCCCTCCTGGGTGCAGACACTAGAACCCGAGCTGTGTATGGTGAAAAGGTGGTGGGAGCACAACCTGTAAATAAGCAGTACCAGTGGTTACTGAACCCCAGAGTCTCTGAGTGACTTTGTCAGCACAGTAGGGGCAGCAGCCAAGAGGGCCCTGCAGCGCCCTGCTACAGGTGGAATATAGAAAATCTTGTCGATCCATTCCAGCAATCTCTCAAAAGACAAGTCAGTGGGAAAACAAACATTGACTGAGCAGCGTGCGGAAATAATTTCCAGAAAGCATGTCCTTCATCTCTCAATGCTCTTGACAAATGATGATTTCAGAAAGGTTAAAAAGGAGTCTGGTACTACTTTTAACACAAAATCCGGAAATATATTAGCAAAAACGATCACATCATAGCTTGAAAAGTTTCAAAAAGGCACGAGTATGTTCTTCCATATGGCATGAGTAATTCGTAATCTACAATATTCTAGAGTCTTGAGTTCAAATTTACATCATCCTAAAACAAAAGTGAACATAAATTTGGGAGCTTCAGCCTCACTCCTAGAAAAAACAATGCAAATTAACACTACTGGAAATTTTTTTCCAGGAAATATTTAAGGCTGGAAAGTTGAGTCATAAACCCCTGAATTTTGACATTAATCATAGAAACAATGACAGTCCTTCAAATTAGTTTTCTGCACATTAAATAATTGTAACATTCAGGCTAAACAGTAGTGAGAAACAAATATTCATAATATTAAACCATGATCACCTCACCAGTTAGTCAGCAACCAGGATTATTTTGCTTAGTAGCATTTTCTGCAGCTCCAAGAACAATGGGGAATTCTTATTGATTGAGGATTTTACTGTATAAGACATTCTCATTCCACCTCCAGTTAGGCCTGTAAAGCTGAGTTTACATTCTGCACATTTTTATGTGCAATAGCTAAGATTTTCACACTGGCTTTATTCAATTCCTGTGCCTTTTGCTCTGCCAAAATTCCTATCATAGTCCACATATTTGTCAGTCTCTCAAATTGCCTCCGTGACTTCTTCCGCCTCATATGTGGTTTGACCACCCTGAAGACAAACCTCGTTTGTTGTTCATTTTCTCTGACTACCTGTTATTCTGTCAGACTGAAAACTTCTTGGGGCAATGACCATTCCTTCTTGCTTGTCTCTAGTGTTTCATGGGCATTATCACAAACAAATAATAGAAATAATAAGTGTTTCTTTTAGCTAAGACCAGCAACATTTTCATGGTAAACCCACACAAAGGTCCATGTTTTTGTAGATGGCAACAACTTCCAGACAATCCAATCAAAGGGTCAGTGGGTATTCTAGTATACTGCATCATTTGATTACTTTGGTGATAGCTACATATAGCAGACCTCTTCACCTCATCAACTGCCATATGCCAGTTAACATGGCATCTGTTGAGGAACACAAGATAAAATTCCTATGTATGTATTCCTTTCTTGCTCAAGGGATCCTCAATTTTAAAACTTTTTTTTTCTCTGCAGGGGTCCGTTGGCAAGGTGACTTGTTGCCTGTTAACAAGATTGGCAAGGGATAGAATACTACATTAATATATTGATAATGGATGCTATTGATTTAACTTTGAAGGCATTCAGATACTATGATGATAAGGGGAAGTACCCAACCTTTAAACAGGTTATCCTTAGGCCAATTCCTGGGATTTTTTTTTGTTCTTCTGAGATAGGGCTTCTCTACACTTACCAGGGGTTGAGGCTGTGGCAATCAATGCACAGGGGGTCGATTTAGAAGGTCTACTGAAGACCCGCTAAATCGACTGCAGATTGCTCTCCCGTCAATTCCGGTACTCCACCAGAACAAGAAGAGTAAGGGGAGTTGACCGGAGAACATCTTCCATTGACATAGCGTAGTGTGGTAAATAGATCTAAGCTATATTGACTTGAGTTACGCTACTAACGTAACTCAAATTGTGTAGCTTAGATTGACTTTCCCCCGTAGTGTAGACCTGCTCATAGACTTGAAAAGCTGTTAACAGTGGAAAGAATTGTTCAGTTGTAAATAAATTACTTGTACCTAAATTGGCACTGGTTGATACACTTGCATGCTGGATGTAGCTAATTTCTATGCATATATTTACCTCTGCTAGCATGTGGTGCAGCACTTAATGTTTTATAAACATTTTGACTTTTATGATAAGATCGTAGATGGAAAAATTCTACTGAAGGCCAAAATTATCAAATGTGGATGCCTGAAGCTAGGCCTCTAAATCTGTATTTAGATATCTAATTAAATGGCCAAATTTTCAAAGATGCCAGGCTAAGAGGTCCAAGTTACTTCACAGAGATTGTGCATACTCAAGCCATCTGGAAATCAGGTCGACTTTATTTAGGTGTCTTAAATGTGGATTTTGGAGTATAATTTTGGGCAACCACATTTGAAAATGTTGGCTTTACAATTGTAAGGTACAATTGCAATTTATAGACAAAACATGTGTAGTCCTGCCAGAGATTTATAGGGGAAGAAGGCTGATCATAGTTAAGATGTAGGGCTGGAAATCAGGAAACCAGTATTCTATTTCAGCCTATGTCCCAGGCTACTTCTGCAATCTTGACAAGGCAGCTAAACACTCTGGGCAAAATCCTGACCTTATTGAAGTCAAATATAGTTTCGTTGTTAGTTTGAACCAGGATTTTACCCTCTGGTCCTTAATTCCCTCATCGTCTACTAAGGAAAAATAATAATCCATGGCCAATGGGGTGGTGGTAATTATTTATTCAGTACTCTAGGTGGGCATGGCAATTCACAGACCACTAAAATACATGGCTCAGGAGTCTGCCCACACAGAAGCAGGATCTTGGTGTGCTAGGACATTTGTGTGGGAATTTCAGATAGACAACGGTCTATAATTTTGCAATGTTGTTTATTATTTACTGTACATCATAAGGCCAGAAAGACTAGTTGGATCTGAGCTCCTACTCCCTTGGAGGCACCATACAAAGATTTATGGTTTTATTAGCCACCCACAATCCCTATTATTTTTTTTCTTGTAGATTCACTGAAAAATTGCAAGACATCTATGTAAATCTTGTTTAATATGTAGCTTCATTAGTGGTAATAGTCCATCAAGATGATTTTTCTTGTGTAGTGAGCTGTCACACCAAATTCACAAGCTGTCATCCTGATCCTGTCTTCCTAGAAATGGAAATTTACAGTTGGCTGAATATCATCGCTTTTAAATTAAGGAGATTTTTCAGGATGTCGTCTCAGAAGACTGGCCTTCCTTTTGTGGGTGCAATTTACACACGGGGTTTGTTGCTGCAAGTGAATTCTAGACATGAATCTGAGTGTCCATACCAGATTGCAGGAACTAGTCAGGTGGTTACATTTTTGGGATTTGGGGGTTTTGTTGTTGAATACTTAAGGGCTATATTTGTCAACATTTATGTAAGTGAATATTCCAATTCTGGCTGATTAATGTTGCTGGACCTTACATATGTGACTCCCACTCCCTTGAATTCCTTGCTAAAGAGCAATTCATAGTCACAATCCAGAAACTCAGAGACTGCTCTCTCCTTGTACAGTACCCCGTAGGGGGTAGGAAAGAGGTAAGACCATCACCTGACTTCCTGCTCCTCTGCCTTGGCCTTGAAATTAGCTGGGTGCACTGGGAGGGAGCAGGCACTTTTTTGAAGAGCAATCTAGGTTCCTTTGGGTCAGTACAGCCTGCTCAGGCTATGCTTAAAGGAGCAATCTAGCTCTCCGTATGCTGTATATATAACATATAGTAACACTTTCAATAGTGTTTTAATTTATGTATGATTTATAGCTATTGATTAAATTACTAGTAAATGAAAATGCTTTCTTTAATACCTTACTGTAATGCATGTTATGGAATGCATTAGTATCACATGATTAATAGATAATTATATAACAAATGGTTGATAAGCCTATTATAATGTGTAGATATTGTTGAAACAACATCTATAAGCTAACAGATTTTAGGGTTACATAAAGTTGTAAAGTGCCATATAATTTCTGAATAATAGTATACTTTTTCATACAGTACATTAAATTAAACTTTCACATAGTAGGAAATGTTACCAAAATCTATCCAATGAAACCATCAAAAAAGGCTCAGACTCATTTTATGGAAAACTTCCTTCATGTCTAATGATTCATTAGATATTACTAATGAGTTAGCAATAAATGTAGAGCCCAATAATGCAGATTTCCCCCCAGTTTCCCTGCCAGTTGCAGTTCTGCCTGAATAAGGGCTGCTGGACTGGGGCTCCTAACAAGCATCAATAATAAGTTAATGTACAAGTCAATATCAAGGTGATGAATCAAACACACAAAAGTAAAGCCTCAGTGTGCACTGTCTTCGCATAACTGATTATCTCTGTGTTCTCACTATGACTAAAGCCATCCCAGGCAAATTTATGATACCTCAAATGGCTTTTTTTTCTTAATCTCACACTGCAAGGAATCCGACTACAACAGCATCTTTTTCCAAACACTTACAGCAAAGAAAATGGGCCAGCATTTTGAAGTCTCAAGCTAAGGGAGGATACAGGAACCACAGTGGGGGAGTTCCTTTTGTTACTCTGAAGGAGGTTTTTAAACAGAGCCTCTGGTTGTCTCCTACATTGTCTTGAATGCTTCTAAATGTGTTTGGATACTAAACTCTAATTTTGGTGTACAAAAGAAAAGGTAATTTTTATAAACATTTTGTATTACAATTTAGTAAATGGGTACGTTCTGACTAAAAGGAAAAATAATGTTTAACTGCTTTTGGTTCAGGAAAGCATGATGTTACTGAAAAATACTATATTTCCCATTTACATAGTGCATATTGGAGGTGCATATTATGGCTTTAAAAAAAAGAAATGTTACTATCAAACTGTTTTACTGCTGATGTTAAAGTAATACTAAAGTACTGATAGTTTAAGAAATTACAAATATTTGTCAGCAGAGATGTGATCAATACTGGATTTTTTCCCTTTCCAAAAAATGATGATGCAGCTATCACATTTACTCATTCATACATGTCTGTTTAAAAAAAATTAATATATAGTGGGTATAATATGAGAAGTCATAGGGTTACCTTTACAAGGACCACTCTTAACTTGCTAATTGCCTTAGATGACTAAATAATGTTATCTGAGTATGTTGTATTTCCTACATGGAATATAAGGAAGTATAGAGAATACTGCAGTTAGAGAGGTAGTGTTACTTACTGTAATTCCATATGCTCTGACACCATAAGGAAAACTGGCAACCTTTTTTAAGAGCAGTCACACTTTTCCTCCCAGAAACTCACAATTTTAAATATATTTTTTGCAACTTTCTTTTTAGAAAATGTTTTCCATTTTTCTTAAACTAACAAATGTTTAATTTTAACAAACAGACATTTGCATAATAAAGCTTAAGTTCACAGTATAAACAATGATTCTACTGGAAATAATTTAAGATAATAACCTGAATCACAGCACACAGAGAAATGGAATTCTATAAAATACAGTAAAAGAGTATAAACAGTCTCTGGGAGTTTAGATTTATCATTAATTTAGCCAGTGAGAGAATCTTTTATAATGATTTGAGTGAACTCTTTTGTCTTTCACCACACTTAATGTTTACGGTATATGGAACAAGCTTATAAATAAATGTTGGGACCAGGCAATGGGAATTTAACCGTTGATTTCAGTAGTAGTAGGATTTGACCCATTGTCTCACAATGTGAAGTGGGATGAGTTTGTGTGTGTGTGTGTGTGTGTGTGTGTGTGTCCGTGTACACAGCATATATATACATATATGTGTACTGACAATATTTCTGTAACTTTGACTATATATGTATCAATATTTTAAACAACAAATTCTGACTTTAGATATCTGAGAGTAACACCTAAGTATCAGAGAGCAATGTATAAAGCCCAGATCCTGAAAACACTTACACATATGCTTAACTTTAAGCATGTGAATAATTCTAATTGGCTTCAGCAGGAACATTTGAATGCTCAATGCATGTTTGCAGGCTCATGGCCTAATGCTCTGTAGTGGAGACTAACTGCTTAGCAGTCTGTTTCTCTCAGAGTTCAGAGAGTCTGTCCATATTTAAAAAAAAAAAAAAAAAAAAGTTTACAGTGCAGGTTCCTTTCAAAACTCCTGAGTGAAGTTAAACTCTTTCTCAGTGGTTCCACCATGTGAAATGTACTGTAATTATTAAGATATTATACAGTCTCAGTATTGCTCTAGCTAACTTCAGTTACTCATTAGAGGACCAATATCATTTGAAGGAACCTATAATATTTTAAAATACACACACAGACAAGTCCACGGAACAGGGAGTAATCTCCTGGATCTTGATCAAGGTTATTAAACACCTCAAAAGTAGAGGTGCTCACGTCCAAGTTATAGGTTGAATCTATTTCTAGTAAAGATGTTTAGATAGTAAAGGCAGATAGTAGTAGAGAAAAATCCCGCTAGAGTGATTGCTCCTTTAAAACTTGCCAGGTTTCCCTTATATGTATACAGAACTTCAGTTTTTGTAGTATTCTTTATACAAACTACTGGAAATATCATGGGGGTAGTGTTACCAACTCTCTCAATTTTATCTTGACACCTTAAGCATTCCAACAGCAGAAGTCCAAATAAAAAGAACCCCATGCTTATTTTTTTAAATTCCATAATTGATAAACCAATCTTATAAGTTTAGGGAACTTACCCATGTTTTTTGAATGCTTGGAATTGGCGATACTGCATTGAAAATACTGAGAAAATATTATTGGCAAGCTTTAAATGTGACTAGTGTAGGTAATTTTGCCAATCCCCCTGCCAATGCAAAGTTATTGCCTACAGTATATTTTCTAGTGCTTTGTGCAGCTTCTTGTTAAGCATCTCCAGGGATGGGGTTTCCAGCATATACCTAAGCATTATGTAACTGCAAGACAAAAACTGAGCGGCAAAGTCACTACTAGACAATCCCCTGTTCTAAATGGTCTGTGGATTGTTAATAAAAATACCATCAATGTCATAGTGAAGAAAGAAAGGAGGTAAACAATTCAGTACATTTATAATACTACATGTAGTGTTTTGGGGCCTGAGTGCACTGAGGTTATGTCTACACAGCAATTATCCACCTGTGGCTGGCCCATGGGACCTGACTTGGGCTCACAGGGCTCAGGCTTTGGGGCTGTAAAATTGCAGTGTAAATATTCAGGCTTGGGCTGGAGCCCGAGCTCTGGGACCCTGTGAGGGGAAGGTTACCAGAACCTGGGCTAGGGACGTAGGTGTTTCACTGCTGTGTAGACATACCCTTAGGCACTTAAAAGCCTAGCCTTTAGTCAATAAGTATAATTATTCAGTCATGACTATTGAAAGGTAGTGTTCAAATTTTGAAAAATTAGTTCCATGTAGGAAGCGAGGCTGCCTTGCATGACGTAATACATTATTCTTTGCTCTTATACAGCATCTTTAAAAAATAGGTTTCAAAGCACTTCCCAAAGAAGGGCAGAGCCTTAGCTCTATAATCAGAGGGATAGTAAAAATGGTCTGGATTTAAAAAAAATTAAAATTCTAAAATACTCTTTTCATGGGCAACACAGCAGGTGCCATATAAAGAAAATGTGTGTGACGCATAGTATAAAGATTATATCTGCATTCCTTTGCGATCACCTGCATAATTACACATGGTTTTGCCATTAATGAGTGATGCAATCATCCAAAACTCACGCCTGTAGAATATCTATACCTCACAAGTCATTATGTATTCACTTTACCCTTCTGAAATGTATTCATTTATTTTGATCTTTTAAAAGATCGCAGCTCAGCTAAACGGTGAGGCTGCTTACATGGTGGAAAATTAGCAGCTGTTTAACACTATGTAGTAATACCGCAGAACAGAAGGAGCAAATATCCTGGTTAGGGTCCGATTCTAAGATCACTGAAGTCGGTGTCCAAGGAGTCCAAGTGACTCTATAGGTTTGAATCAAAACTGATTTATCTAGTTTTTTCCATATGGAATTTGGAAATGGAACTTAATATATTGTCATATTCATTGATTTTCATTTCATGTTTAAATGCATTCCTTGATGCATAGAAAATTGAAACATATTAAGAATGTATAACTGTCAACAAGCTAAAATCCAAACAGTTTGCATCATAATCTCACTTTACTTCTTACCTCACAGGGCTGCTGTGAGAATAAATACATTAAAGATTGGAAATGGTTTGAGATCTACTGATAAATGCTATATAAGAGTGAGGTGGTATTATATAATGCTACATACTTCAGTTGCAACTAATCCCCCCTGGCATTATGATAGAACATTGTTTTGAGTTAACACCATCTGGTATACTGTTAGGCATCCAAGATTCTGCAGTGTATGGTCAACGTATTGCACCATTATCAGCTGTTGGACTGTGCTTTATTTGAGATGTGAAAGCAATAGTTCATTTGCAAAAGATTAGGCAAAGCTGCTGACTGAAAGATGCAGTATTAATACAGTATGTATATATGCTTTTGTGTATGTAACTGTGTGCATCTACACAACACATACTGTATGCAGTGGTGATATCCATGTGATACTTACATTTGATGTGGACACAGCAGCAAAATCAGGACAGATGCATGCATGTAATTAAGTGGCAAGTGGCAACTTTTATTAAACTTTAAACAGGGGCAGGGTGCTACATACCCATACTATTCTATACCAGGAAATTAATTGGTTCCAGTGTGGGAGATACAGGGCTCCTATCTTATAAACATGGGGTAGGCTGGCTTCAGCCTACGTCCCAGGACTCAGCTCTCTCTGAGCTCTAGCAATCTTCCCCCTCCCCCATGAGGGGAACAGAGATTGCAGCGGGGTGGGGAACTTGGCCCGCAAGGACCCCAAGTTCTCAGCCTAGCACATGAGCCCAAGGCCCATCACCAAAATCCCAGGTCTTTTTCCTCTGGGAACTGTTCATTTTGTTCTCTTAACTGAACTGCAAACCACCACCCCAGTACCTCAGTTAGATATTAGGCGCATTTCCACGTAACCCCATTGTGTCTTGAAGATGCTGTGAGGAAGGCAAATAACTCCCTGGTCTTCTGTCAATTGGCCCATGGGAGAAAAGAATCCTTCCTGACCCCCTAAACAGGCAATTGGATAGACCCAAACTATCTCTCTGACCTGGTTCCTGTTCCTAGTTCTGGTGGGTAGGATGGCCTGCTGGAATGGAGCCAAAAGAGGCTCAACATGGCCCCTGCACCTGGTTAAATCCTGGGAGCTGGGGAATGCTGGCCAATCAGTACCACTCTCTCCCAGCTGGCCAATAGGTGCCAAATTCTCCCAGTGGGAGGAACTACCTATTGTTCTTTGGCAAGTGCCTCCCTCCCTTGCTGCTGGGGCTGTCCCCCTTTCACTGTAAGCCCCAACAAGTTCCTTCACCCATTGATGCAGGTGGATGGCATTTATCTTTCACCTAAGTCACCTTCACTCTTCTCACTAATCACACCTCTCTGCCAGGGCTATTTATAACATTCCAAAACTCTGAACAGCTTTGAAACCAATTAAATTGCACCAAGGACCGGGATTAGTCCATAGTTTAAGTGTACTGGGTGTATCACTTATTCCAGCTCCTGGGCAGGAGAGATGATTGAGTGGTTAGGGCACTGTCTTAGGAAACGGGAGATCCAGTTCAATTCCCTGCTCTGCCATGGACTTCCTGTGTCACCTTGAGCAAATCATTTAGTTTCTCTGTGCCTCAATTCCCCGGCTGTAGAATGGGTATAATAGCAATTTTCTACCTCACGGGGTAGAAAATTTTGAGGATAAATGTATTAAAAGATTTGAAGCACTTTGAAATCTACTGATGAAAAGTCCTATTTAATAAATAGGCATTATTATTTATCATCATCTTGGGTTGGGGCGGGGTAGATCTTGTTTTCATGGTATGTATATTATATATGACTCATTTGTATATGAGCAAGAATATATATATGTTCTTCTTTAGGTGTGCCTTGTCCACCTTTGTGCAAACCACACTCCATTTTGCAACTAAACAATGTCATTTATTATTAAGGCTAAGATTTTGTCACGGATATTTTTAGTAAAGGTCAGGGACCGGTCACGAGCAATAAAAAAAAAATTTATGGAAGCTCGTGACCGGTCCCTGACTTTTACTAAAAATATCCGTGACAAAATGGGGAGCTCAGCTGTGGGATCCCCACACCACCCGTGGCAGCTCGGCACACCCAGGGGGCCCCTCGCAACTCCCGGTTGCTGTGGGCTGAAGTCACAAAGGTCTCTGGAAGTCACGGATTCCGTGACTTCCACGACCTCCATGACAAAATCGTAGCCTTACTTATTATGTATTCCACAGTTTGGAAGGATTGGTTGACCAGAAATTGTCTAATGTTTTTTAAGTTCATCACTTAATATAAATTACCAGCTTACTTTGCAACAGTTGTCATTTTAATGCTACATAGCTTCTCTGCTAAACTTACTGTACACTATGTATTCAGTGCTCTAGTCAGTATTTAGTTCTAATATACATACAGTTTTTAGTAATGGAGGGGAAAATAACCTAAACTCAAGGCAGTGACAGGCTCTTGCAACAACATAGCCCTAATCCCAACTGCAACTTCTATATATTTTTGCAATACAGATGCTAAATAAAAATAACAGGCTATACAGAACAATAAACCAGAAATTAAAAAATAGGGAACATTATTTTTCAGTACAGATTTGGTATCAATATTTTTGTTTATATAATGTACAAATCAACTTTTTAATTTCAATGTAACCTAATCGTGTGCGTGCGTTTCTAAAATAAAAAAAAAAAAAAGCCTGGAAAGATGGAGGAAATGAAAAGCTAGACAAAAACGGAAGCCTTTCTTATTAGCTGGTTTTGTTTTAATGTATGACAATAATATTACCTATATGTCCTCACATTAGTCTTCATTATTTTGTAATCAGCATTTTGCGCTCTCATAGGAAGAATGCAATCTATTCTTTTTCAGTTGGCCTCGTCACTTTTTTCCCATGGTTTTAGTAGTATTATGATTGCAAAATAACTTTTAAAAATATCCTAAGAGATCTGTGTGATTTACTTTGGATATGTTCTGAACCACATAAAAAAAAACAAATTAAAGACATATTAGTGTAGTAGTTCAGAGTATGCTTTCTGAGATTTAGCCTGTTTTTTTCCTCTCAATACTCATTGGGTCAGCATCAGAAAGTGTCTCTTGTTTCTGTTAAATCAAGAGCAGCACTAATTTTCTCCTGGTCCTCTGAATTCTACTGTACACATTTTAATGTCCAGTACAACTAAGTAGCCTCCTATATAGCTTACTGTATAAAGCAGGGATGGGCAAACTTTTTGGCCCGAGGGCCACATCTGGGTACGGAAATTGTATGGCAGGCCATGAATGCTCACAAAATTGGAGCTTGAGATGCAGGAGGGGGTGAGGGTGCCGGCTGGGGGTGAGGGCTCTGGGATGGGGCTGGGAATGAGGCGTTGGGGTGCAGGAGGGTCCTCCAGACTGGGACTGAGGGGCTTGGGGGGCAGGAGGGGGATCAGGACTGGGATGAGGGGGTGGGGCACAGGAGGGGGTCAGGGGTGCAAGCTCTGGGCTTGCCTCAAGCAGCTCCTAGATGCAGCTCCGGCACCTCTGCGCGCCACCTCATCTGCAGGCGCCGTCCCTGCAGCTTCCATTGGCCATGGTTCCTGACCAATGGGAGCTGCGGGGGTGGTGCTTGGGGCAGGGGCAGCGTGCGGAGCCCCCTGGCTGCCCCTATGCATAGGAGCCAGAGGGGAGACATGCTGCTGCTGCTTCCAGGAGCCGCACGGAACGGGGCAAGCCCCCAACCCTGCTCCCTGGCTGGAGCGCCGGAGCAGGGCAAGCTCTGGACCCTGTTCCCCAGCGGGAGCTCGAGGACCAGATTAAAATTTCTGGAGGGCCGGATGCGGTCCCCGGGGCCATAGTTTGCTCACCTCGGTATAAAGTGTACTCAGTTGAAGGCCTTTTTTAATTCCTATTGGACAGATTTTGCCATTGTTACTCATGTTGAGTGTAGTACCTTACTTTGCAAGCAGTCCCTCTGAAATTATTCTATAATAATTCCAATGGACTTGGGTGTGCCACCCTTACATTACAAATAGTACCTTACTTTATGAGGAGTCCCACTGATGCCACGGAAATCATGGGCAATGCTCACAAAGTAAGGTGCTGTTCAAGCAAGGAGAAGTTGCAGAATTTGGCCTTATGTTACTCAATCATGCAAAAAGCAGGGTTGTTATAGTGGAGGAAACAAAACTATATATAATATACTATAGTCAATATGCATGTACATGCATTTTTTCAGTATCTATTTAACTAATTAACATAGGCATAATTATAGGGAAGTCAAAGAGACAGCTCTCTGCCCCTTCCAATCACCCAAAATTTCAGCTTCGGAAGGATAACAATTGTCTTTCTTAGAATCACCAACACCATGAGCCAGGCCCAAAAATCTTGGGATTGGCTTAAAAATCAGATTCTTTTAGAAACAAAAAAACCCCCTGAGTTTGGGATTCTTTTTATTTGCCTTCCAGTTTTTGAGTCTGTCAAGTTCATGCTTTCAGACTTTTCTTTGCAACCATGAAGGCCAGAAACTTACTTTAAAACAGGGCTCCACTGAGTTTTAAGTGATGAATAAATCTTAAATGGTCCCTTTCTGATAGGATGTTTACCCACACATGCCATGAAAGGATTAATATGGATTTGAGAAGCCAATTAATCACCTTGTTTGCACCTGGAGGATGGGCCAGAGATAAAGCCTAGCTTGGGAGAGGGGGAGAGCTAGAGCTTTTTCCATAAAGAACTGGGTGAGCCCAGGTGGAGAGTGGAGACCCAGGGGAGAGGTGGGAAAGAGGTCCCTCTCTCTGGGAAGCAACATAAAAGACAGCTGAGAATTAGAGAAAAGCAGACAGTCTTCTCTAGGGACAAGGTGGAAGCCTGACTTGAGACAGGGACCTCTGAGGAGTTGTAGCTTGCTTGAACTCCTAAGTGAGGAAAGGAGTGTTCCCAGCTGCTGGGCTGTGGGGTTGATTGAGGCACAGAAGCCTGTGGCTAGACAAGAGGACAGTCTAGTGCAGCAGAGGTATGCCTGTTACAAAGTGGCTGCCAGCTGAGCCCAGCTGGGCTGAATGTTTGGTTTTGCATACATTTTTGTTGAACTTTGGTAAAGACTCTGTCCCCAGAAGGGACAGAACTCTGTAAAGTAGTCTGGCTGGAGGACCCGGACACTCCTACATATGGAGTAGGCCAAAGGACAGTGGGAGAGAACTGAGGCAATGGGGCTGTGATGCCATATCCAGCCCAGAGAGGGTGTGTTGGGGCAGCAACTTTGCTACACCTTGTTATACAGGAGTTAATCTTGCAGTATGTATATTTTGAGAAATATAATGATGTTTTTACTGTTTCTTTTTCTGACTGCAACTACACTTCAAATTTCCATATGGTCCAAGGATCTTAATATATTGAACATCTCCCAGAGCCCGTTTGTGTGTGAACTATGAACTATGAAAGGAAAACATGACACCATCACCAGCTGTTCAGGGCAAGAGATGACTTCCAACATGAAACGGGGATTTGAAGAGCAATGCCTAATTTAAATAACATTGCTAAATGAGAAGATGCTCTCAGGTTGCTTCACATGGACTAAGAAAGACTGTTTTGATTTTTGGTTTGCAAAAACACCTCATTTGCTAGCTTTAGTTTTTGCAAACCCAGAGATATTTAGTATCAAGTTTCTATTTAATCTGAACCATGAATGTTTGGGGGGGTTCAGTTCTGGTTCATCTCTAAATCCAATGGTTGGATCGACATATAACTTACCCTTTCTACGGTGTCCTTTTATAGATAATCAGTTCTGCAGTTGCATAAACCTTTTGTGCTTAACAGCTATCCATGACTTCAGAAAAGCATTAAGCGGTTGAGTTTACATCAGTACTGATAAGATCAGTAGTTAAATAATGGATTATATGTCAGTAACAGCACATTGGAGAGGTTTTTTTATGAAAGCAACTGTTTTAAAACAGAACCCACAGTACTGAACATCCAGCAGGGTGAGATGTGGTTCATTTCAGGTCTCCTAGCACTCTTTTTACTATATTGGACAATAAGTCCACCGTAGAATTTAGAACCATGTATGGAAAATATAACAAACAAAATAAATGTAGTAAAAAGATTCAAAATTTTACATGACCTCTTGTAATTCTCCAAGAACTTTACTCCAGGGGTTCTCAAACTGGGAGTTGGGACCCCTCAGGGGGTCGTGAGGTTATTACATGGGGGTCATGAGTTGTCAGCCTCCAACCCAAACCCGGTTTGCCTCCAGCATTTATAATGGTGTTAAATATATAAAAAAGTGATTTTAATTTATAAGGGGAGGTCGCACTCAGAAGCTTGCTATGTGAAAGGGGTCACCAGTACAAAAGTTTGAGAACCACTGCTTTACTCTCTCTGTGTCTTCTACTTTTGTGCTTTTGTGATGTGGTTGTTGATATTTTGTAACCTACTGGAATTTGTAAATGGCTTTTCACGGATCCAGAACTACTTAAGTTAGTGGTATATGGTATTAGAAGATTTTACCAGGTATTTTGAAGGGATACTTGCAGTGCTGCAGAGCCTAATGAAACTAGTATTTCTATTTATCATAAGAGAAAGTTGAGAGAAATACACACACACAACTTCAAGTACTGTAATTCCCACAATGAATAACCTAAATTACTTGAATCCTGTGAACTTATCAAGAAAATCTCCTGTATGCCAAATGCACATTAAAACGGGGTGGGGTTTTGGCCACGTGTGATGCTGGTACAGCATATCTTACTTTTGCAGTGGAGTGGCCGAGCTGAAACTCTTGTTTGAGGGGTGGTGAACTCCATATGTGTGTATTCAAATCCACGCTCCTTTTTTCTAGAGGGTTTTGTGGGTGGCTTCGCTGTTAGATTTCTAGCTTTCGGAGCATCCAGTGTGACACCAGAAAAGGCTATCCTTCCTGAGGAAAATAAAATATAAAAATAAAAAAATGACTTCCAGAGGTGGCCTGGAAAGCCAAGTTCCTTATAGTGGGATCAGGGTATAATCATAAAAGGAGGAAGTTATGAAAGACTTGAAAATTACAAATAAAAACACTTAACTAAACCAAACCCTCGCATGGAGACTAGTAAAGCAATGGTGGCTCTTTACAGCAGATGGTTTTTATCCTTTTTTGAGGAAGATAAAATATGATGTTTATCCACTGCTGTAATTGTTCCCCAAATACAACTTTACTCACCATCAGCTGTTCCAAAATTCTATGGGAGACTACAGCCCCAGTTCTGCTTTTGTTAGCGTTACTCCAGACTTCCATCAGTGTAACTAAGATGAGATTCTAGCCCTACTTTTCAGAGGCATACCATCATAATCAGGGCCAGCTCCAGGGTTTTGGCTGCCCCAAGCAGCCGAACAAAACAAAAAAAACAAAACAAAACAAAAAAGTCGCGATCGCGATCTGCGGCGGCAATTCAGCAGGAGGTCCTTCGCTCCGAGCAGGGGTGAGGGACCGTCCACCGAATTGCCGCCGAACAGCTGGACGTGCCGCTCCTCTCCGAAGTGGCTGCCCCAAGCACCTGCTTGGTAAGCTGGTGCCTGGAGCCGGCTCTGATCATAATGCTCCCCAGAAGGCAGGGGAAATAACCTTGTAATTTTCCACAAATTTGGGCTCGTTCTTGCGAACACTTAGAGTAACTTTCCCCATGTTCCTACTCTTGTGCATATTGTTATTCACATCTCTAAGTGTTTGCATTATAGGGTCCTAAAATGACAATGTTTCTTGCAATTGTTACCATTCTTTGTTGTCATTTTCCCCTGGCTCTTTGAAAGAATAAATTATCTTTATTGTTGGGAAAAAAATGAATAAGATTCAGTCACTGGGTTTGAGTCAATTAACAGCGCTGCAACTTTCTTGCTCAGGAGTGTGAAAAAACACCCCCATGAGGGCAGCAAGTTGCAGCGCTGTAAAGCACCAGTGTAAACAGTGCCCCGGCACTGGGAGGTATGCCCCTTATTGAGGTGGGTTTTTTTAGAGCGCCGCAACCACATAAGCCATGTTAAAGCGCTGCCACGGAGCACTTTAGCATTGCCAGTGTACACTAGCCCTAAAGTGAGTTTTCTGCCATGTCTTTGATATTATGTGTTTGCCATCAGTCTTTATTACACAATGTCAGTATTTCCCAAACATTTGAAAATTGAGTCCTTATTCAGAAGAATGAAACCAATCTTTTCTTCCACCTGCTATGTGGTGTTAAAGGCCTACACATCTTGATTTCTATCCCATTTGCTTCCTACACTTTGGGAAATACTTTGTCGTTGGCACATCCTCTCCTTTCTTAAATGATGTGATAAGCAGTGAAATAGTTGTGTGCATCTGAAGTAGTATCTGTTGAAATGAATGGGGGGGTGGGGGGGCTTCATAATTCAGAGCTGCTATTTCAGGTTTTCTGAAAACTCTGGTAGATGTAGGTATCTGTTACTCATTTCATGCTTGAAGATTTTCTTTGCAAATGTAATAGCTAAAATGTGTGTTATAATTAAACCTGAGATTCTGGAGAACAATTGTCAGGTTTGTCCATGCCTGCCCTTCCAATTACCCCTTCACGCGCAATTCAGTGAGCACATGCCTTGCACTATGCAGTATTTATGTTTAATGTTTACATTTTTTCTAATGTATAATCCTGCTTGTAACCAATTTTATTTGTTTTTCAGAATGAGATGAATGCCATAGCATCATCAGGCCTCTTCTTCAAAGATGGTAAAAAGCGCATTGATTACATCTTGGTCTATAAAAAGTCAAGTCTACAAATAGAAAAAAGAAACACTTTTGAAAAGAACCTAAGGGCAGAGGGCTTAATGTTAGAAAGAGAGGTATGTCTTCTAGTATATATTTATTCTGAGATGACCTATAAATTATTGTGATAAACTATTAAATGTTAAGAATATTCCTAATTTGTTACAAACAGACTTTCAAAATTATAAGTGCTGACCAGGATTTTAGTGTTATACGTGAATAACGTAGCTGAAGTTATGTACCTTAGTTCGAATTAGGGGGTTAGTGTAGACCTGCCCTAAGTAGATAGGGCCCAATTGACCACTGTACCACTCCATACATCAGTTCATCTCCACTGATTTAAATGGAATAATGCCAACATAAACAAGATCAACATAGTGGTGAATCTGTCCCTTTCTGATTTAGATGGTAACATATAACACTAAAATCCTGGTCAGCACTTATAATTTTGAAAGTCTGTTTGTAACAAATTAGTGTACACGTTATTCACGTAGCTGAAGTTCGAAGTACCTTAGTTTGAACTTACCTCGGTCCACACGCGGCAGGCAGGCTCCCCCGTCGACTCCGTGGTACTCCTCTCGCCAAGCAGGAGTACAGCAGTCGACGGCGAGCACTTCCGGGTTCGACTTATTGCGTCTTGTCTGGACGCGATAAGTCGAACCCAGAAGTTCGATCGCTCGCCGCCGAACTACTGGGTAAGTGTAGACCTACCCTTAGTGTTTTCTTTCTCACTCTCCCAGTTGGCACAGATGGGAGCACTGTGAAGTAAAAACTGAAGTCCACCCACTAGTCAGTCCAAACAGCATTGATAGGCTCGAAAAAGAGTCCCTTCCCAATCTTCTTTTACTGATTCAGACCAGGGACTTGAATAAGGATCTCAGCATCCAGCTAAGTGTCTTCACCACCAGGTATTGGCTCTTCTGGGGTGATGGAGTGTCTATCTCTGGTTTTTCATGAGAAACTTTGAAAGGGTAAATGTTTGAAATTTTTTAAGGGAGGAGATAACCATTTACCACCCACTACTCTATGAGATCTACTCTACAAGATGATGAGGTTGATAAGTCTCATCTGATTCCCCCAGAACCATTTTAACAGTATGCAGAATTAGTGGCGTTGTTGGGCCAAGGATAGCAGTAAGATAAAATAGGATGTCTATCCACTGCTATAATGTTTCCCCAAATACAACCCCCAATACAACTACTCTGATAGCAGTAATAGCTCAAAATATCTCAGCTAAGGGATTTAAAGTCAGAAATCCTGCTAGGAAAATGTGTTTTGTCTGTTTTTTGAATTGTAGATTATAGAGCAGGAATATTTATGTACAGACTCAATTCAGAAGCAGGCTCTGCACTTTATTCTCCTCTCGCTTGTGAACTTCCATAGCATTCAGTGGAATTACTCCCGATTTACACCAGTTAAATGGAGACCAGAATAGGGTCTTATTTAAACAAAGTTGTTAGACTCTTTCAAGTCATTCGTGCACATACCTACACACAGTCTCAGCTAATTTGACAATTAAATTAGCTAATTTTGAAATTATTGTATTTAATATTGGTGTTACTATTTTGATCCAATCTAGCAAAACAGAAAAAAAATCTGAAAATGTCTGATATTTTGAAAACAGAACCATTATCCCCAAAAGCCTATTAACAAGCAATAAACTTGACATTTTAGAAAAGTAAAGCTTTCTAAATTCAGAATTTAATTTGAATATCAGATAATTCTCTAACAAGATATTGTTTAAATGTGACAAGTTTAGATGCAAAACAATCATTTTGAAAGAAAAAAAATCATGCAAAGCAACATTATAAGTCTGTAAAATGACTTAAAACAAAACTGTAAATCTTTTTAATTGTAATGTATTTATTCTTAAATTCACTTTATTTTTTCAGTCCCTTTAATATGACACCTTGCAAGCTGCCACGCAAAGACAGTATAGTTAAAAACATACATTATTGTGCCCTTCCGGTGTTATGTAGATAACATTTTCTCCCTATTATCTGTGTTTTAAAGGTTGTTTGCAGTGTTGTTGTAGCCACACGAGTTGGTCCCAGGATATTAGAGAAACAAGGTGGGTAAGGTAATACCTTTTATTGGTTGATGGAAAAAAAGCAAGCTTTCAAGCTTAACTAGACCTGAAGAAGAGCTCTATATAAGCTCAAAAACTTGTCTCCTCCAACCACAGAAGTTGATCCAATGAAAGATATTACCTCACCTATCTTGTCTGTCTTAAAGGTTAAGCGTTGAAATGATTAATATTCCTTCAAGAATTATAGAATAAAAGTAGCATTTCCTTTTAGATATGTATAAGAAATATTGTCATGGACCCAACTATCTATCCTCAGGCAAAATGCTTTTTGGCTTCAGCACGGCAGTTTTCAGTGAGTAAGAACTGCAGGATCATGTCCACTGATAAGTGACTTCTGTCAATATTTATAAATTGGAAGCGGTCTGTCAGCATAGTGGATGAAATTCAATCCTTTCCACAACATGGATAGGAATTCACCACCAAGTAACAGGCAAAGTGTGGGGTATCTCCGTAACTAATCCCTTTATACCAACTGTTCCGGCTCCCTGCAGTGGAATAGTGGCTCTGATCTCTTTTTGTCAGATTCACTGGGCCCTCTGGGCTATCCAGATCCCCTTTTTGTGTGCTGAATGATGTAGAGCTGGCATTGGAGAGGTGAGAGTCCCCTATATGCCAACTTCACAGCCATCTTCCTCCCAAACAGAGGATGTTCTACTTTTCCATTGTGTTCGGAGCCTTCTGCAACTTGATTGTCTTGGGATGTATTTTACTCAGAGTACTACCGGTAGTACTGAGAAGCCTGTTAAAACAAGGGGAAAGAAGTGAGGAGGGATAAAGACAGAAAGCATGTTAACTATGAAGGAGATTTGATGGAATTACTTTCTAATGTCCTTCTTGCTGCTTGCATAAGACACTCAGACCTGAAGTATTCTCAGGTCTTACTCTCACTCAGTGGTGCAAGATCGGGTCCTAAGTGTATATTTAAAAAAATTAAAATCCGCATAAGATTTTATAATCCTTTCACTTGAAAACAAAATGAAATAGGAGTAGTAAAAATTATTCCCCATCCACACATACACCATAGCAAACCACTGTCATGTCCTGATAGACAACCCCCCACCCTCTGCCGCCCATTCCTGACCAGTACTCTGAAATAACCGAGGCAGAAACTATTACCAAAAATCTACAGTAGGTTTTACACCAGATCCAGTGCATAATGAGGTGGTGACTTCAGTGGATTTATACAGATTAACACAAGATAATGATCTTTCCCTTGCTGTTTTAATTAGTTCTGAGGAAATGTCCAGCAGAGTGAATATGATAAATGAGTTTTACATATATTTACATTTCATTATTTACATTCTTTATGTAAAGTCTCATTGTCAAATTAATCACTGGCATAAATGGGTACAACTCCTGTTAACTTCATTAAGAGTTGTACCTGCTTTCACCACAGCCTTAATTTTGTCCTTTGAGTGTATTAACAATAGGCTTTCAAAATCCAATTGTCTGTAGTGATAAACCATTTTCAGTTCCTACTCTCACAGTTAAAACTTGTAAAGAGGACTGAGAGGGAAAGAAGATGAAAGGCATGTATTAAAACAAAGAAGATTGCTATCAGAAAGAACAATAATAAAATGTATACTCAAAATGATTTACCACCTGCTACATTGCCAATTACTTTAATATTAGTTTCTCTCCAGAATTATCGCATTGATTTAAAAAGTAATCAGCACCCGGCTGGAAAGTTTTCTGGAGTTAAACTGCAGGTTGGGGATAAAACAGAAAAAATAAACATGTCACTTATGAATCCAAACTTATTGTTATTAGATTTATAAAAAAAATTGGTTAAAAATATTAATTTTAAAATAAAATAAAAATCCAAAGACGTGGAATGAGGTGCCCAGGTGCTATTGACTTTTAATGAGAGTTTCGCATCTAACTGCCTGTTTGGCCTTTGAAATCTCCCCCAAAATGGTTAAGAATGGACCTTGGAAGGTCCATTTCTTGGAAAAAAAGACTCAACCCCACCAATATGTTTGATCTATAAAAATGCAAGTGAATACATCTGGAGGAAAACAATCTGAAATTGAAATATTGACCAGGAAGGAGCAATGTAGAAAGCAGTAATAATAAGAAAATAGAAATGTTGTGATGGGAATGCCCTCAAAGTCATCGAGTCCACCCCCCTGAGCCGAAGCAGGACCAAGTAAACTTAGGCCATCTTTGACAAGTGTTTGTCCAACCTGTTCTTGAAAACCTCCAATGACCAAGATTCCCAACCTCCCTTGGAAGACTACGCAAGGGCTCTCCAATTTGTCAGTCATTCTAATCCTCTCCTCCAAAGTGCTTGCAACCCCCCCACTTGCTGTCATCGGCAGATTTTATAAGCCATGCTCTCCACTCCATTATCCAAGTCATTAATGAAAATATTTAATAGCACCACACCCAGGACTGACCCCTGTGGGACCACACTAGATAAGACCTCCCAGTTTGATAGTGAACCACTGTGTGTATGGTCTTTCAACCACTTCTGTACCCACCTCGTAGAATTTCATCTAGACCACATTTCCTTAGTTTGCTTATGATAATGTTATGTAGGTCTGTATCAAAAGCTTTATTAAAATCAATATGTCCCCATTGTTAATATTAATTGCATTGAGTATGAGCACCATTAACTTTTTTAGTGAAGACTGAAGCAAAATAGATGTTAAGCACCTTCGCCCAGGGCCGGCTCTGTCTTTTTGGCTGCCCCAAGCCAAAAACAAAAAACAAAAAAAACCCTGCGGCGCGGCCGGAGCGCGGGTGCAGGAGGACCGGCTGGGGGAGGGGGAAGGGAGTGGGCGGGAGAGAGAGAGAAGGGGGCGGTCAGGGCTACAGCAGGGGCGCTGCCACGCGGCCCTTCCCGCTGCACCGCCTCCTGCTGCCTGCCGCGAGGGCTCCGCTCCGGTCTGCAGGGAGGGAAGGAAGAGGACTGCCCTGCAGGGTGCTCTGGCCCCCTACAGGGCGGCCAGAGTGGAACCAAAAAAAAAGCCGCCTCGAACAATCTGCCGCCCCAAGCACCAGCTTGCTCAGCTGGTGCCTGGAGCCAGCCCTGCCTTCGCCTTCATGATGTTATAAGCTCTTCTTCCCTGCTAAGTAGAGGACCTACAATTTCCTGCATCTTTATCTTGCTCCTAATGTATTTAAAGACCAACCTCTTATTGCCTTTTATATCCATTGCTATAGCTCATTTTCACCTTATTCTTTCTGATTTTGTCCCTACAAGCTTGTATATTTCATATTCCTGTTTAGCAATTTGTCAGTTTCCATTTTTTGTAGGATTCCTTTTTGATTTTCAGATCATTAAAGCACTCCTGATGGCATCTTATTATTCTTCCTATCTTTCCTTTGCATCAGAATCAGGGCCGGCTCTAACTTTTTTGCCGCCCCAGGCAAAAAAGAAGAGCGGCGCCCCGCCATAACACCTCCTCCCCCCCGAGTGCCGGACCGGGCCGCCCAAACCCCTGGAGCGCAGGGCCGCTCAAACAAAAAAAACCCCCTCTAGTGCCGCCCCACCGAACAAAAAAAATAACCAACAAAAACACTGCTAACGCCCCCCACCACTCCAACATTTGCCGCCCCTTCTAAGGTGCTCCCCAAGCACGTGCTTCGTCGGCTGGTGCCTGGAGCCGGCCCTGATCAGAATAGTTTGTAGTTGTGCATTTAATATTGTCTGTTGAGAAATTGCCAGCTCTCCTGAACTCCTTTATCTCTTGGGATTTCTTCCCATGGGAAGTCCTCTGAGTTTGTCTTTTTTGAAGTCCATTGTTCTTATTCTGCTGCTCACACTCCTTCATTTCCTTAGAATCATGAAATCTATCATGTAAAAAGCGACAAAGAGTCCTGTGGCACCTTATAGACTAACAGACATATTGGAGCATAAGCTTTTGTGGGTGAATACCCGCTTTGTCAGACACATGAAATCTATCATAATGACTCTCACCCAAATTCCCTTTAACCTTCAGATCAGTGTAAAATGGCTGTACCCCTGATTACTTCCTCTGTCATCTAAAACAAAACATTTTCCCCAATACATTCCGAGAACTTGTTGGAAATTTTGTGTTTTGCCATATTACTCTTCCAACAGATGTCTGGGTAATTAAAGTCCCCATTACTACCAGGTCTTGTGTTTTGGATATTTGTTATTTGTTCATCATGCAATGCTCAAGATCCTTGAGAAGATTTTGCAAATCAGTAAATTCAGCAAATTAGATGTAATTCTACAGTGTTGATTATGATTTGGGAAAAAATTGAAATCTATAAAGGCACAAAACAGACATGATATTTGTCGTCTTCCCTTAGCAGGCCCACACCAGACTATACCCTTGTTACCACACCCATATCCCCTATTTAGGCTTGTCATCTTGGGGAGAAGGACATATGGCCTGCTGACACCATCCTTGGGCAGATGGTAGATCCATTCTCCACACTGGTGTCTTCAAGTGGGAGCCACCCATCATAGCCTCTGTGATGCCAATCCAGAATGGTAGTGGGCGGGGCGGGGGTAAATTTTTCATTTACTCACTCTGGCAGAAAGCTGAAGAAAACCACCTCCGACTGCTGTTGGCTCCCAGAGATATGGAATAGAGCCCTATCCTAAAGCTCCTTATGAATAGTTACTAGGTTACTCTAAGGGCTAAGTCCTTTGGAAAAGTAAGTTACAGTAACATTCTTCTGCCTGGCTCAGAAACAGTTCATAAAACTGAGTCACTTCCTCTAGGAAAATGAATCACAATGACTTCTGTTTATCTTACTGAGCCCATGGAGTAGGCTCAGCCAGTCTGATTCAGAAGAAATGCAAGGCGACGTCAGTCTTTCAACTACCACTATAATGCCATTTTGAAAAGGAAATTTGAAATGCACCTAAAATGAAGTTATCTCTCAATGACTGTGAGCAACAAGATAATGTAAAAAAAATTATGCTTTACTTTGAAGAACACTTTACTTGTGAAAACTTTCATACTAAAACACTGCATGTTTCTGGGAGCTCTGCAGACTCCAAAAATAGTAACATTGAGTGTGTTTAATTACGTAATGAATATTTCATACAGCACTTCATGTAACATATGGCTTTTGAACTTTGTTTTATTATATTGCTTGCTTGTTGCTTATAATTTATAATAAATGTAAAAAGGCTAGCACGTAGAGTGAAATCTTGACTCCATTGAAGTCAATGGCAAAACTCCTATTGACTTCATTGTGATCAGAATTTCACCCCAAGAATGGTACAAGAGTGTAAGGATAGATTTTTTTTTTAAATCAATATAAATAGTTCTGTGGAATAGTGATCCAAAGGCAGTGGTGGAAGCCCTATCTTTAAAGACATTCATAATAAGACTATAAATATAAAACACTAGAAAACAGCAGTCTGTATGGTCAGTGGAATAAACTGGAAGATGTCTTTGATTATGCTCATCTCCATATCTCATTGCAACTGCAGTGCACATATTATCATGTACTATTCTTTACTTAGGACTCTAGATGATGCCATAGACTTTAATGGGAGCAAAGCGCACACCTCTGAGAGAAGAAGTTGGCCCATAGGCATGTTTTCAGAAACCAGACTGCCACGTGGTACTCAACTGTTAATATATATTTATTTTATCACCCATTGCAGCCAGCTATTACGAGCAACGACATAATGTTTGTTAAAATTCACTGTCCATGGGATACGTTATGCAAATATGCAGAAAGAATGAACATCAGGATGCCTTTCAGGTATTGTGGTAACTATTTTATTTTTAATACTTTGATTTTTATGCTTTATATTTAACTGTTTTTACTCATTTATTAAGGTAACATGGAGTCCCCTCCTATTGTTCAAACTGAACAAAAAAGCCTCCTGCTGCATTATAACTAAATTCCTCTCTTCTGATCTCTTAAAAAACAATAATTTTTAAGGCCAATTTTGGGGGTAAAAACATGGCTGATGATAGAGGCCACTGTATCAAAAGCTTACTTTCTTAACAAACTCACATATCCCTGAAGAACTTACTGCTCAAAGCAAATCACACACATTTTGCAAGACCTTTTATGGAGGTCCTTTTCATGGTCTCAAAAGATCTGTGGTTTGTGGTTTTAGGCGTAGGAGCACGGAATCTTCTTCTGAATGATGGATCACAGCCAGAGCTTGACTGGAATTATATCCAAAGGCAAGGGAAGTTACAGAGTCAACTAATATTCGCTCTTTCAGAGATAAAACCCTGACATTCTGGAGAAAGCCAGAGCCCTTGTGTTCCTGGAATTCTCTTCACTTCCTGTTTCCAGATTGATGATCTTCAGTCTCCTTATTTATTTAGAGCTATACAAATGCTAAAAGGCAGCCTTGTCCATAAACTCTAAACACTTTTTAAATTAAAAATTACAACATAAATGTATTCTTGTAGTAAGTACAGAAATACAATTAAAAATAACCTATCTCCAGGAAACCAGTAGATGTAATATGCAATTCCCCCACCCCTGCAACAATTCCCCATGCTTATAATTTCCCATCATTTTTAAATGCCTGTGAGGGAGGGGAAGGGGGGGGGAAGATAACCCTTGTAGTGTGTGCTGAAACTCACTGGATCTGGGATACATCAGGCCAAGGTGGCAATCAAATTCCAAAGTAAGAATGCCTCACTGAGAATGCCCTTACAGCAGCTCCTTCTCACTTACATCAGTGGGGCTCTCGCTGGAGTGCCTCTGCTGATTTCAACTATGACAGTATGGCATGGGGAGAGAGAGATAATCCTTCATGTAAATAGGTCCTAATCTTAGACTTCACCCAGAAACTCTCAGGCAGCCTGTCTGTCTTCAATTGAAAATAGGTTTGAGTACCCATCCCTACATTAAACCAGAGCATTATGAAATTTAAACTCTTTGACTGAATCATTTCCCAAATCCCTTTTCATAGTAAACAACTTGATTTCCTTAATCACATGGTAAATGATTATTAGATTTTTTGATATTGCCATATGTGCTTCTCTCTCACTTGAATGATTCATTGTTAACGGTTCAAATATTCATTTTTCTCTAAATTTCAGGACCCAAATGAACTCTTTCTTTCTTGCCATTTTAAACCACTAAACAAAATGGGCTTTTTACCAGCAGACAAGAGCAGTCTATGCTGGGGTAGCACAACTGTTTTGGATCTAGTGCAGAAGCATGAGGCCTCTACACAAATAGTTCTGGTCTCCAAATGATCCTCTGAGTTCCACAGGGTTGGGGGGTGGGATCAGCAGTCTATTTTTGGGGAGCAACCCCATTGCTGACAAACAAGGAGAAACTCTGTGAGGGGATTCTCAGTTTTCCTCCCCTTGAGCAAGTTTTATCATATGGGAGGGACATCTGCCCTGGGATTCTAATTGAAGATTGGAATTCATTTAGACAGTTCACCAGTTATTTGTTGCTGTCTTAGCTTTTGATTGATGGGGAATATCACTGAATTTCCCAGTCAGCCGCTGCAAACCTTACACATGGATTCCATATTTGGCTTTTTAAGATGTTCTTCGGGGCTTAGAGGAGGTGAATTTATTCCCGTGTCTAGTCTTGATGAATCCACAACTAGTTCTTGCACAAAGATAGGGATGTTCTGGATATTCTTTAATTTGTTGGTGAAACTTACAGCCAGCATCTCTAACAACTTGTTTCAGCTTTGTGCCAGATAACTGGTGTTTACTTCCAGCAAGATGGGGAAAAAGCTCTTGGTAAAAATATAATAAAATGGGCTCTTAGAGCTAGTCAGCTGCCTGTCTGTCTTGTCATGGGGGAGTGATGCAGCCTAGTGGTCTGATTAGAGGAGCGACAGTTTGGCATTCTAATCCTGGTTCTGTTTATAACTCCTGCTGCTGCATTGGCAAAAGTACATGAGCCTGTTTTAATTGTCTTTACTAAATTGTGGAAGCAAAATACCTAATTTGCTTGTGCAAACTGAGGTTGTGTATGTAAATTCAGGTCCATGCAATTTTTTTTTTAAATCAAGACTTTATTAGGTGAGATTCTGACCTCACTGAAGTCAATTGTCTTAAATGTGAGCAAGATTTCCCTGTAAAAAAGAGGAGACGATACTTTTTCCTAGCTGACAGGAATGTTGAGATCAAATTGGCTAATGTCTTTGGAGCACTTTTAGGATGAGAAATGCAAGTTTTCCAAGTTGTAATATTGCTAATTTAGGCTCAACACTCTGAAATATTTGAACAACCACCATCAAAAAAAAGGGGGGAGCTGTTTTTTGTTTTTGTTTTTAATTTGAGAGCAAAACTGAATAGTTGTCTGCTAGCTCTGACCTTGTCAGCAAGTGAGCCATCAACCAAAGGCAGAGGAGAATGAATCAGTAACAGGGAGTGATTAAAGCTCCCATTAGCAGTTCTGTAAACAACCCAGCCTTCTCATAACTGCTTATTTATTTCAATGAAAAACAAATTAATAGAAGAAGAGCATGGGAACTGATTAGTGTTTTATAGAAGGAATCATAGCTGGCATTCTACTCTGCCTTTGAAGTGTGATAGTTAGAATGGGAATTATATACCGCACGCAATACAGCATAAAAATAAACCACTACGTGACTAGTCCTGCAGCTTGGATGCTAGTGAAATTCACTTTGACTTAAAAAAATAAAAGGGCAATATTTTGGGAGTCAGTGAGGTCGTGTAATTTGGGCCTAATCCTGCATTTATGACTTACTTGAATGGGACTGCTAACATGCATAAAGTTACTCACATGCATAAACGTGTTTGTTGGATTGGGGCCATTAATTGTATATTTCACTTTAATCATTTTTTCCCATTTCCTAATACTGTTTTTTCTCCCATCTTGTTATTTTTAGAAAGACTTAAAGTACAATAATTATTTAGATATTTGATCTAGCTGATTTCCTTACTTTAGAGAGAAATTTGTGAAATAAGGTCCAGTTCCTACAAATATTTATATACGCTAACAATTTTATTGGAGTCTAATTAGCAATTTTTCTAGGCAGGCATTCAAACCAACTTTTTAATAAAATTCTTAATCCACGTCTCTCTCTCTCTCCTTTTGTTTCATGGCCATTGGTTCCTTGGCTAGTACTCTGCTTTATTTCATTCATGTTTCTTTCACTTCAGATATTTGAAAAGTAGATTCTAAAAAGCAAAGTTACACTGCTTACACACACAGAGTATACATATGTTAAATGGACTTTTTTTTTTCAGTGCATACTTGTACTGAGGTTTTACTTAACCATTTTCTAAGCAGTTATAACATATTCTATATTCTGTTGCTGAGGTAACTGCACTTCTCATCTCTTGGAGAGAGGTAGCCTTATTATACACCTGAATAATACAGTTCTCTCCCAAAGTGTGCTCTCTACTACCAGCAGATTCCTTCCCCTTCTCTCTGGCTTACCGAGAACTAAGGCTCTACCCGTTCCCTAATCCTAGCCACCCCACTCCCTTCCATCTGCATGGGAGAGGGAGTAGTGATGCCACAGAGGCTGCTTTTCCCCACTGTGGTTGACCCATGATGCATCAAGCCTCATGTGTTATACCCCCTTACTCTCCTACTCAGCGATGTAAGGGTGGGTCACAATCTTGCTCTTTAATGATACCACTAGTAGGCATAGTCCCAAAGAGAATATTTTATCTGACTTCATGGCCTATCTCTAAACTCTGTCTTAAATACACATCTCCCATCAGAATAGGGTGACCAGATGTCCTGATTTTATAGGGACAGTCCTGATTTTGGGGTCTTTTTCTTATATAGGCTCCTATTATTCTCCCACCCCGTCCCGATTTTTCACATTTGCTGTTGGGTCACCCTACATCAGAAGTCCCATTGAAATCAACAGAATTACCCATGAAAGGGGGAAGTATTTGGTCCTAGACATAGCATAAATGTAGCTGAGAAGAACCAAAATCATTTATATGTTTCCATCCCAGGGGACTATCCAAAGACCCAGAGTCTGTTCTCAGTAAAGTCAATGCAAAACTGCAAACTAACTCTACTGATAAAAAGTCATACTTCAGTGCATATTATGTATTACTACTACAGCAGGTGGGGGGGGGAGGGAAATTCATCTGAAACATTTTTTTCATGGAAAAATGCAAATTCAGGTTGACTGAAAAAGCAAATTTATGTTGATTTCAGCCAATTACTTCAGTCTGAATGAATAAAGAAAACATTTTGTAAATGTTGAAATGTATGGAATATTCTCGGTGGGAATATTTTTCCTAATCTCTCTCTCTGAAGTTGTTCCACTTCATATAAAATACTTCAATAGTCACAGAGCTGGGTCAAACTAAATCTTTCATTCAACCCAAATTGAAATTTTCCCAACTTTTCAACTTGCTGATAATTCTGAAAAATTTCAGTTTTAGTTCCACCTGAACCAAAAGGTTTTTTTGTTTCTCCCCCCTTAACCCTGGCCAAGGAACCACCAGTGAACCAAAAAATCAGTTATTTGCCCAGCTCTTTTTCTGACAGTTGATCTTTGAGGCTCAGTATGGTATATAATGTAAAAAGAAAAGTGATACATGAATAGTTATCAATAAGGTTTTTTTAATACTTGGCAATAATTGTTGTCTTTGACAGACATTTCAATATTTTCACATGATTACATTGGGGATCATGAATTATTTATACTTATGTTTTTAATGGGATATGCCTGAATGTTTTATTAAAAAGAAACATGTTGCATGCTTAAAATTTATGTATAAGAGGCAGCAGCTTTGCCATATAATATTGAAACTCGAGCAAAAAGATGTGTATGCATGCACAACAAATATCTTCTGTAAAACAGAAATTGCAATATGTATAATGAGTAAATGACCTATGTCTGTAGCTCAGCTGGACTCCTTCTGAGTGGAACAGTTAAGGGTAATTAAAGGTAACAAAAGAAGTCATGTTTCTTAAGTATAATGTAAAAAAAATTGTTAACTTCTGTGGTTTCTGTGCTCCCTTTGCAACTCTGTTTAGGAACCTCACAAATCAGGCTGCCAAGTCCCTAAGAATTATTCTAGGTTGTGAAGTTACCATCCGATGAGGATCTCATTTGTTTAACATCCAGAACTGAAATATTTTTTATGTTTAATGATATTCCTGTGAAAATACTTCTTGAAAATTGGCTAAAAAGAGTTTAGCCATTTATTTTAAGTGTGGATACTCAGAAACATTGCTTTATTCTCAATACACAGTAGCATAAAGGGTCTAGGCAACTTATACCCTTTGGTGACTAGTATATACAAAGTAAGGCCATGATCCAGCAAACTGATCCATACAGGCAGTATCCTGTGTCTTCAGTGGGTCTCTGCGCTGACATAAGTGTACACTCACCTACTTGAGATTGCAGGATCAGGGCCTAAGTCACTTGCAAAATTGAAAGGTTTGAATTGAGAGAGGTAAATTGAATGGAAAGAGGTAAATCGTGGTATCCCCCAGGGTCTGTTCTGGGACCAGTCCTATTCAACATATTCATAAATGATCTGGAAAAGGGGTAAACAGTGAGGTGGCAACAGATGATACAAAATTACTAAAGATAGTTAAGACCAGGCAGACTGCGAAGAGCTACAAAGGGATCTCTCAGAACTGGGAGAATGGGCAACAAAATGACAGATGAAAGTTAATGTTGATAAATGCAAAGTAATGCACATTGAAAGTATAATCCCAACTATACATATAAAATGATGTAAATTAGCTGTTACCACTCAAGAAAGAGACCTTGGAGTCATTATGGATAGTTCTCTGAAAACATCCACTCGATGTGCAGCGGCAATCAAAAAAGTGAACAGAATGCTGGGGATAATTAAGAAAAGGATAGATAATAGGACAGAAAATATCATGTTGCCTCTATATAAATCCATGGTACGCCCACATCTTGAATACTGTGTGCAGATGTGGTCGCCCCATCTCAAAAAAGATATATTGGAATTGGAAAAGGGTCAGAAAAGGGCAACAAAAATGATTAGGGATATGGAACGGCTTCCATGTGAGGAGAAATTAATAAGACTGGGACGGCTAAGGGGAGATATGATTGAGGTCTATAAAATCATGACTGGTGTAGATAAGGAAGTGTTGTTTACTACTTCTCATGACACAAGAACTAGGGGGTCACCAAATGAAATTAATAGGCAGCAGGTTTAAAACAAATAAAAGGAAGTATTTCTTCACACAATGCACAGTCAACCTGTGGAACTCCTTGCCAGAGGATGTTGTGAAGGCCAAGACCATAACAGGTTTCAAAAAAGAACTAGATAAATTCATGGAGGATAGGTCCATCAATGGCTAATAGCCAGGATGGGCAGGAATGGTGTCCCTAGTCTCTGTTTGCCAGAAGCTGGGAATGAGCGACAGGGAATGGATCACTTGATAATTACCTGTTCTGTTCATTCCCTCTGGGGCACCTCGCACTGGCCACTGTCAGAAGACAGGATACTGCGCTAGCTGGACCTTTGATCTGACCCAGTAGAGCCATTCTTATGTTCTTTTGTAAAGGTTGCTTGATATAGAGGGAGGGGGCATGTAGAGCAGTAGTGGGAAGTGAAAAAAATATTTTGCCTCAAATCTGTATGTGTATTGTGTTTCAAGAATAACTGTTCTCTGTGAAGATTTCACAGGAAATTACATGACTTTTTCCCTCAGAAGTTACTGTACCCAGTGAAAAGAAGAGAGAAGAGAACTGAAATATAAAAACAATTTGTTCCAGTTACTGCTTAATGAATCTTGGGTCCATATACTGCTCTTGATTTGCATGCAAAATGGTAATGGATGTCGATGAGAGTCACATGTACAGATTTAAGAAAGTGTATATAGCCGTTAATGCAGAACTAAAGCAACTACTAATTTTGAAAATGAGTCCTGTAGAATTAATAAAATTAAGAAGGGCCATATCTTAATAGTTTTTTGGACAAAACTTGTATTATCTTTATTGAGAATTCAGTGAATGAATCAATAGTCGGACATGGCCCAACCTATATAGATCAGTCATATCAAAATTTAGATTCATTTTTCAAGAGTCATGATATGAACCATTTCAAATTCGAACAGATACACAGATCAGAATATCCTTAACAAATTACTGTATTTCAATTTAAAGATGTTTTTCACTCTTTAGCATGTAAATGTGCATGGTATGTGTTCTTATATAATGTGGGATTCCTTTTCAACTGTCTCTTACTTGATTGTTCTCAGATGACTTCTGCTATTCTTTCAGGAAAAAGTGTTATTACACTGACTGGAGGAGCAAAACCATGGGCAGGTTGGTGGGTGATGCATAGCTTCTAATCTTGCATATAGTCACCTGCTAAACATTAGCAGTTGTAAATTTATCCAAAGCAACTAAAACCATGAAATTTGATTCATGGAAACTCAAAAATGCATTAACACAAATAATGCCTTAAAATAGCCAGCTGTTACATGATGCAGTACAGTACAGTTTTTCCCAATTCTCACTCTGCAAATGAAATACTTCTCATACCAAAACAATGGTCTCATTTAGTCTATCAGCAAAGATTTAATATCAAAGACAGCATTGCAGTGAGGCCTCCGGTTACTAAAATTTCATTGTTGCTTTACAAAATATACTTTTTACTAGCACATTATGTCTTTGTATTAATCAAAACCAAACTCCAGTTGTTGAACTAGGAACCTGAGCCCGCAAATACACACAACTTTCACTTTATGCCTGTGAGTAAAGGCCTAAATTTAAAAGTACACTTTGTGATGCAGTATCCTTGAGCTTTTGTTTCATATATTTGATGGCTAACAGTAATATTCAGTAAAGGGTCTTTGACTCACTGTGTGAGTTAGCAAGGTTCTACTATATTTCTACCATACGCTCCATTCTCGCATTATGGGTTGTTAATTTTCCATAGAGAAGCACTCACTTGTAGAAACGGTACCCTCGAGCTGGTAAGACCTATTGTTCTGTTCCAAAATTTAAGTACCAATTGAAACAAGCTTATCAGATTTCTAGACTAATTTCCATACCAAAAATGTGTGTCCTAATGCTTATGAGTAAGCTTGGAAGGATTAGATTTGCATCAGTAAATGTCGATAAACATCAATTTCACCCATACACACACACACACACCAACAGAAATATTTCCATCGAGTATAATCAAAATTTGTAGAGAGACAAAGTAAGAAAAATGCAGCTTATGAAATTATTGAAATTTGATTTAAGGTTTTATTTGGTATGTTTTGATATGTGATGTTGACAATTTATATTGTAACAGTTATAAAGCTCTAACTTTTTGAATCTCAACATTTACTATCATTAAAAACATTTTCTAATTCCCCATAATTTCCTGCAACTGTGAAAATTTAAATAGATAAATTTTAAAAGCTTAAAACCAATAACTTTGCACAAATGTGAAAATTTAAATTGATAGAATTCTAAAAAAAATGCTTAAAAATAGACATTGATATCCATCGAAATTATAAAAAAAAAATACAGGAATTCTGCTAAGCATATTTATGAACCAAATATCTACATTTGCTTGACAATTAATTATTACACTATAGAGCCTCCAAGAGTGCAAATCCTGCCAGAGTTCACTATTTCCTGTGCAGTATTCAGTTAATATGTTGTTGGTTGTGCAAGACCACCAGTTAACCAAAAAAAAAAATCACAAAATATCACTGAATTGCAATATTTGGTTTATAAATCCAGTTTCAATAATAATATTAGATGGAAATAATTTATAACATAAATTTACAACTGCTTTTCTCCTCTCCCCGTCATGCATGTGCTTGCTTCATTTTAGTGTACAATTCAAAGCAAACCACTTACATTTTTGTAATATTAAGGCAAATGTAACAGGGCTATGCCATAAAACAAACTTAGTTCGATACTGAATTCTTCTGGGGATTTCTGGGTGTAATAAAAACTTGGATGTTAGGTGGATTTATGATCCCATTTAGTAACACAGGTATCTAGAATATGCAATCGAAATCAACCTAGTTTCTAAGAGTAGAGTAACAAACAATATTGCCATATTTGCATTCAGGAAGGAATTTTCCCCCAGGTCAAATTGGCAGAGACCCTGTTTTTTGTTTGTTGTTTGTTTGCCTATTTCACAGCATAGAGCAAGACAGTCACTTGCTGGTTTGAACTAGAGTAAATCATGCATTCTCTGTAACTTGAAGTCTTTAAATCAAGATTTGAGGACTTTAGTAAGTCACCCAGCAGTTATGGGTAAATTACAGGAGTGGGTGGGTGAGGTTCTGTGGCCTGCAATGTGCAGGAAGTCAGACTAGATTATCATGATGGTCCCTTCTGACCTTGCATGGTGTCAAGTATCAGAGGGGTAGCCGTGTTAGTCTGAATCTGTAAAAAGCAACAGAGGGTCCTGTGGCACCTTTAAGACTAACAGAAGTATTGGAGCATAAGCTCCAATACAACACAATACAACTACACCAGCAACACCATCACAGGACCTAACCAGATCAGCTACAACATCACCGGCTCATTCACCTGCACGTCCACCAATGTTGTATATGCCATCGTGTGCCAGCAATGCCCTTCTGCTATGTACATTGGCCAAACTGGACAGTCACTACGCAAGAGGATAAATGGACACAAGTCAGATATCAGGAATGGCAATACACAAAAACTTGTAGGAGAACACTTCAACCTTCCTGGCCACACAATAGCAGATGTAAAGGTAGCCATCTTACAGCAAAAAAACTTCAGGACCAGACTCCAAAGAGAAACTGCTGAGCTCCAGTTCATTTGCAAATTTGACACCATCAGATAAGGATTAAACAAAGACTGTGAATGGCTATCCAACTACAGAAGCAGTTTCTCCTCCCTTGGTGTTCACACCTCAACTGCTAGCAGAGCACCTCACCCTCCCTGATTGAACTAACCGCGTTATCTCCATACTGATATATACCTGCTTCTGGAAATTTCCATTACTTGCATCTGATGAAGTGGGCATTCACCCATGAAAGCTTATGCTCCAATACTTCTGTTAGTCTTAAAGGTGCCACAGGACCCTCTGTTGCTTCCTTCTGACCTTGAAGTCCATGAGAACTTTAACATCAGAGACAAATACACTTACATGTTTCATTTTTATATGAAGTTTGTTTTGTGAGAAATTAAAAAAAACAAGCGAGGGAAGTTAAATATTTTGCTGGTTTTTTTTATTCCAGCATTTTAAAAGAGCAAACACCTTTTTAAAAGAATTGCATGTGAACTCTTACTGTTGAAAAGTCCAAATCTAAATAAGAAAACTAATCCTAAAAATGCACACAACACAAAATTTGAAAAATAAATCACATTGTTATAATTCTTTTCAGTATGTGTGCATCACTGTCCATATTACCATAATAAATCTATAGATTGACAAACTGTGACCTATGAACATAAACATAGGTCATAGGAATGACTGTTCTATTAAAATTTTGAAATTAACAGGTAGAGTGCACAAGAACTAGAATAAAGAACTACATTAAAATGAATATTTCTCATCACTCCTACTTAATTTTTAAATAAAAGATTATAGTCTATTAGACTGTTTTGCGTATTGGGGATAAATTCTAATCTCAGATGTATCTGCACAGGCAGGATTTGATTTTTAATACCCTTGGTGTCAGATATTTTAAAAATTCATGATGATATTAATGTATTAGGAGTAATTCTGTAGATATTCCACACCTACTCAGTCCTGTGGGACTTGCTCATAAATAATCACTGTAGAATTGGACCTATTGTTTAGGAAAGTTCTGTGCATGCGCACACTTCATTTTTGTCACCCTAAATTTACTTCAAAATTGGCATATTAAAGATATGCAAAATGGGTTATTTTATTTCACAGTCTTTATCCAGGATGAAATACTGATATTTCCTGCAGCAAAATGGCAACTCTTGGAGTAGAGCTCTTGGAGTAGAGCAATGGAAACAGGAGTGTGTTTTTTGTTTTGTTTTGTTTTTTTTATGGTGAAATAAGGCTCTCTCCTTGCAGAAACTGTCATTAATTCTAGCTTTAAAAAATGCATTTGCTAGTTAGTGAACCCCAATATTTTTCTACATCTCTCTGTAGTATGTGGCTTTAGGGCCTGATCCAGTTTTCATAGAAGTTAATTGGAGTCTTTCCATTGACTTCAGTGGGAGTTGGATTGTGGTTATGACACCAGATCTTAAGCTGGTGTAAACTAACATAATCCTATTGCATTTAATAGAACTATGCCTGTTTACACCAGCTGAGGATCTAGTCCATAGTGTACAGATAGATAACCATCCTTACTTAGGAATATGTATATTTGCAAGTAAAGAATGTAATAAATTAAGAGCTGTTATGGGGTCCAATCCTGCAAGTTCTCCATGAATGGGACTTCCATTGAAGTCAATGGAATGCTTACAGGGTCAGAGCTCTATTGTCTATGGGATCAAATATCTGTGTTTTTACCAGCTCATTTATTAAATCACTCGATTAAGTGAATATGTACCTGATCATGATGTCCTTGTACTGCCACTCATATCTCCACATTCTACAGGAACAGCAAGATCGTACTCTATAAGACTAAATAATTCATACTTTAAAAGTCTGCAAGTAAATACATTGCAGATAAAGAAAGCACATATCAGAAATTGTCTGAATTCTCCCAGACTTCAGACTAGATGACCTAAAAGATTTTTGTTTGTCTTTTGTCTCTGATTTTTCAGACTAATATTTTTCTTTTTTCTTTTAAGACTCATATTGAGGAAAACACCAAAATAAATTCTACTATACACTCAGCAAAATGTTTACATAATATTTTAATTCTGGTTTAGGCCCACAAAATCTGGGCAATTATGAATTATAATAACATAGTTGCCATTTCTAATTGAATTTTTTACTAGAGCTGGGCAAAACTGAATAGTTCATTTTCTGAAAAAAAATCAGTCTAGGGTCTATAGAAACTAATTGTGAATTCAAGTCCAATTTGGTGAATTGTTCTGGCTGAAGAAAATCATTGGAAATATATGTTTCAACATTTTGAAAATGAAATGATTTAACTTTTTTGTTTCAAAATGATATTTCGTTTTGAAATTTAAGTAGAGGTATTAAAAGGGTAGGGTTAAAACACCTGAAAATGAAAACCAAACAGGGGGAAAGTTTCAAATGAATCTTTGAAATCAAATGAATCTGATTTGCCCCCTGAACAAAAATCAATTATTTGCTCAGCTCTAGTTTTTACTTCTAAGTATTAGAAAGGATATATTCCAATCTTCCTTCATCAGAAGTCTGCAGAATTGAAAATGACCTAGCTTACGTGTGAATTGAGTAGCTGGGTATTCTGGTGCTTCGTGTACTTAAGTTGTATCCTTGATTTGTTCCATTGTGTATGCGTATGGTAACATGCAGTTTTTTTATGTTCAACGACGTCTGAATTTTGGAGTACTGAACCATTTATTGGTCATAATAGCTTTTCCTGGTTATGATATAGGCATGTATAGCTTTGTGATTTGTTTGGTTTATTTATTGCAATATCTAACTACAGAATAAACTATATATTTATCTGTTTATTTTTTGTTATGAGAGTTTCTCCACAAGCCCCATAAAAATTAACATATAAATGGAGACCTGGGTTTTCTTTCAGAGCCTACTTACTTTGAATCTCTATATCATCCTTTGCAGGTCTAATGTTGATAAATACACTGTAGAGCCAGTTTTGAACAAAATAACTGCTGCTGTTGCTCTTTTCATAAATTTTAATCCTAACAGCTGGATACTGCAAACCCTTAGCCTGACTTGACTTAAAAGAAACTAATTGGGAGAGTAATCACTACTCACATGAGCAAGACTTTTTAAGGTCAACCCATAAGAGCCTTCATGCAACCCACATATCTACGAAACTCAGGTTAGACAATGACACTTGGTTGCTCAGCAAGTTTATAAGACACCATTAAGCGATCACAAATTATACAAAGAAGAATTAATGTAAAATTGCAGAAAAGGCAGTGTGAGTTAAATAGAATCTGATATCTCCTGTCCTCACATATGGTAATTAGCTAGTAGCAGATAGCATGGGATGTGTCAGTACATACAATGTTATACTCTGAGAATGCAGACAACTCAGCTGATTCACCATTAAGAAAAAACTTTTTCTTTCTATTTTGTAAGTGAATTTAACGCTAATGTAAGGTGTCTGACAGGTGTATTTGCAGGTGTAATCCTGGAAATTGGAATAGTCTTTGTTCACAAGACAGTTCAGCAGGAATACAGTTTGCCTACTAATGTGCCTTAGCCCTGATGTAGAGAACTCCCTCTAGATGTAAAATAGTTCAATCTGGAAATGCATCCTTTAACCTTCCATTGACAAGTGTGCTAATTGTGGTGCTAGTATGTTTCTACTGATGTGGACATTGGCCTTCACTCAATTGCACAGCTATTAGGTTATAAAGACATTACCAGCTGAGACTGGATTCACACCATATAGATGTGGACAGACCAGTCACAATCTAGTCTTTCAGGGGAAAAAAAGTCTTTTTTTTTTTAATATACAGTGATGCTTATTAAATCTGGATGCCTAAAGTTAGGCATGTTACTTAGGTGTAATGGATATAGAAGTATATTAGAATTTATCTCCTAGTGACTACAAGGCTAATTAGTCCATTCATGTCAAGGAGAGCAATGAGAGTTTAGCTCCTCTGATACTCAAGCTGCTTATTTCGGTGCCTAATGTTAGGCACCAAAGTTGGACAATTTTGCTTGGAGACTTTATGTAACTTGATATATCAGTATATTGAAGAAACTTACTGTGAACAAACAGGAAAACTACCTGTGTGAAATCTATGAACATAGAAGATGATGCTGATGTCAGGAACCTTTAATCTGGCCAGTGACAATTGCCTAATGCTGGATTTTTATGCCACTATTGAGTACGATAGTTGTAACAATGTAAAGAGAACTAAAAGGGCTGATAATTCTAAGCCAAATCTTTCAGTCATGGGAGTATATATACTGAGCAAGAACTGTGCGATTTTGGCACAGCATTGATACCTAAATAATATCAACAGTTGCAATAACATATATAGTTAAGGGTTTTTTCCCAAACCAGAATTATTCATTGGGTTTTTTTAAGGAATATGAGGATAAATGGAAAAGTTAGGATAACTCCTGAGATTTAGTCTGAAAGGTTTATGAACACACAATTCTGCAAAAGACCATAAAAGTGCAATTAAGTTGAAGATTTCCGATAGGAATCATACTAACTTAGGGAAGGGATAATTGTCATGACTAAGTGAAATCTATTCATAAATGAAGGATTTAACTTTTCTTGTTATGTCAGATAAAATGCAATGGTATTGCACAGTAACATTTTATAGTCACTATAAGGCAATTACTTTTACAACTGTTAGTGTTGCAACACTAGGTATTTTCAGCTGGAATGTAGCTGTGCTCAGAATTTGGCCCATGGAATTTTCCTCCATTGTGACCTGTCTGATCTCTCCTTCCATCACAAAATCCTGACTTTACAAGAGTTATTCATTACGAGCTAAATTCTGCCACCTTTACTCATGTTGAGTCACAATTTAGTGAGTAGTCCCATTGAATTCAGTTGGATTACTCAGGAACTAAGGTACTGCTCCATTTGTGCAACAGTGCGAGAATCCAGTCCTGTGATTTGGAGTTAAATGTACATTGACAGATTAGTCAGACTACTCTTTTATCACCTTCATGTCTTTACTGAAGTTTGAGAATCCATAACAAACTTATTTGTCTGAAACAGAGTAAGAAATTGAATGAAAACTCTGGGAAAGGACCTAAATTAAGAATAAAAATTAGAAACCAATGCAAAAATCTGATTTATTATCACAAACTGTTTGAACAGCTTTTTATAAAAAGAAAAGTTTGATTCTTAGCTTTAAAAAGAATAAATCTGTCCATAAGACAGAAAAATGAAGAAACTCCAACCCTTACTTGGGCTGAGTAGTACTTCATTCTACAAGCAGTCAGTCCCATCCCACGGGTGAAACAACTTATGGAATTAAGTACTAACCAGAATGAGTAAAAGTGGCAGAGCTGGACCATATGTTTGGCTGAAAGAGCGAAGTGACAATCCTGTCTGAGAACTGTGTTTTCTGTGTTTGTCCTTTATGAACTCAATTATATTTCTTGGCCCACAAAGTCTAGTAACTGATGGAATCATGTCCCTCAAATACAATAGACTAACAAACTCCATGGGAATGTAGAAATTTCAAGAATCTGGTGTCAGGGTGTACATTAAAGTACTGTAAGGTCCTGATGCGACTCCCGTTGAAAAAAACGGAAAGACTAATGCTGACTTCTGTGAAAGTTGGATTGGGCTCTAGATGCAGTGGGGCTCATTCTCTTCTCACACTAGTGTAACTTAGCAGTAACTAAATTGATGCCCATATAACTACACCAGGTGAGAGGAAAGTCAGGCCTGCTATTCCCAAACCCACTCCATAAATACTAAATTTAATCTGTGCTTTGCACTAACTGGCAGCAAAAAAGGGGTTTGCAGTATGTAAAACCCTAGTAGGAGACAGACTAATCTGAAAAATAAAATCATATGGCCTCATCCTGCAAATGCTTACACATGTGAGCAATTTTATTCCCGTGACTCAGCTCTATTAGACTCAAGTGTACATTTGCAAGATTGGGTCTTTCAACAGCAGCAGTGGGTAGAGGGGTGGTTGTTTTTTGGTTTTTGCAATTTAAAACTAGACCGCTTTTTTGGAAAAAATAAATAAGCAAATATGCAATTGGACTGGGGAACTTTATGCTTCTAAGTGTCACCCTGAAGCTTTTTTTTAATGTTAGATTCTCCCTGAAAATGAAAAATTAATGGAAAAGCCTGAGTGCTCGTACTATGCAGCCTGCTGCCAATTTAAAATAAGCTTTTTCAGCAATCACACTTATATTCCACTTTTCTTTCAGCTTAATTCATGGGATATTTTCATGGCAGATGCAGAATATTTCCCCATAACTTTAACTGCTAGATGCAAATGGCCTGATTAGGATTATATGAGAGTCTGGCTCTACATTTTACGATTCTAAATAATAAATGTGCACACTATTTATTTTTTTTTGGTAGCAATAGTTATTGGCTTTTCTTTTGTACTGTGTTTCTTTGCTGATTGTGAGAGTAATTTTTCTGAGTAAACTTTCTAAGTTCAAATTGCAGGTGCAAAATTCATGCCTACATTTTTGCTCCCATAACAAAAAAGTGGGCTCATTCCAAGTAGTTGTATCTCTGACTACCATACCCAATTAGCAGTTTAATTGCAGATGTAAATTAGATATTTATAAAAGTAAGTACCCAGATTTGTGCCCTGGATTCATTTTGTGGGTACAAAATGCAGATGCAGCTTGTGGAAACCAGGCCTTAACCCAGTTGAAAAATATAGCTGTAATTAGGGTGTCTTGACACTCAGCCATGCCTCCAAAGATATAATATATCATAACATGAGACCCAATCCAGTATTCCTTGAACACACAAAATTCCCATTCACTTCAATGGGAGGAGAGTTTGGAGGTGCAAGGAATACAGGATCAGGCAAAGTTGAAGGGAAGAATTGTCATTGTTGGGGAATTAACTAGATTACCTAATAGATCTCTTCCATCTCTAATTTCTATAAACTGAGTTCTGACATCCTTATGTAAGCACATCTCTCATGGGGGGAGTCAGGGAGTTTTGCCTATATAAAGACTAAGCACAGACATAGAACTAAATCCTATAATTGTGTGATAACCTGAATCTTTAGAAAATTGCAGAAAATTATCATCAGTTTTTGTCTAAATGCTGACTGTATGACAATTTTTCATCTTTTGCTCTAAAGTATTCTTGTTTTACTTGACTTGTGCTTATACTCTGAAGGGATATAACAATATGTAGATTTTGACAGAGCTCTACAAATCATATGGAGATTTAATTAAATGTGCCAGGGACCAGATTCATAAATATACAATTAAGGACTATATTTTTAATTCTCACTTTAAAAGAGGGAAATTTGCGTATGAGGTATCTAAAGGGTTTGTGTTTATATCTTAGAGTAAGCACTTTAAGCATAATCTTGAGTAAGGGTGGACATTGTAATTGCTCCAAACGAGCTACCTTGGGAAGAAATTGCAATGCAGAGAGTCATTCTCTAAAGCAGTATGCTATTACCTTCCTCCTGCCAGGCTTGCTCGACAAAACTCCCATTGATGGCAGTGGGAATGGTGTTTGAGTGAGGTCCAAAAGATTGGGCCACAAATAACGTAAGCATTGACTTTTTTATTTTGTTTTAGTAATTTAGAAAAAATAAGCACTCTCTTGCTTTCATTTCAAGCTTATAGTTCATTCTCATCCAGCATATATAGCTATGATGGCAACAAAAGTGACATGCAGCTGGGAGCATAAGTCTAACTTGTCATTGTTCCAGTTTGCAGAGGAATATCAGAGAGCTGAAAAGTTGGTTGCCCAGAAATCCAATGAAACTTGACAAGGAGGCCCTCCCTGACCTGGAAGAGACAGATTGTTACACAGCACCCTTTAGCCGAGCGCGGATCCACCAGTAAGTGTTGGTGTTGGGAATGCAACAGCAGAGATCCATGTGCACATTTCATTTTCTCATTTCTTCTCTCCAGGTGACAGAAAGGCAATCATTAACAGATGGTCACTGACAAACACATGGTGTCAGGTTTGCTGTTTCCTGTTGGTTTTCTCTTAGGGCCATATTCTGTCCTCTGATACTCACCAGTAGCTTCCATTGATGGCTGTTCAGCAGTATAGTGTAGGGGCAAAATTTGGCTCCAATAGGGAGCATGCTATTCTGTCTCCTCCTACATTATTAAACACAAATACTCCCGGTTTGTTTTTGCATATTCAAGAAACAGCTGGGCTAAATCTGAGTGTATTCCCTCAGCTGAAACAGAAGGAAAACCCTGGGAACAAGCTGAAAACAGTGACTTTGGATTTTAGCCAGCTGTGTACGCAACAAATGCTCCTGCCTCAGATATGTCTAGAAAACCCTTAATCTTCTATACACAACCTAAAAACTGTAAACATATCTGTTCAGGCTAACATATCATCTCTGCTTTTGCTGTACTATGGAATAATGTTCCTTGTTTGTAATGCATGATTTTAATGTATTATGCCTCTTTTAGTTTTTATTTAATCTTAAGATTTTAATAAAGTAGAATTAAAGCTTGACTTCTCTTGAATGGAGCCATAAATTCATGTGAATTCTAGTGGACAGCACATGATACTGGGAGCAGCTAAATTCTAATCCCAGGCAGTAATTCACTGTATGGCATTAGACCAATCACTTAGACCAAAAATTTCAAGTATTTTTTCACACAACACACAGTCAACCTGTGGAACTCCTTGCCAGAGGAAGTTGTGAAGGCCAAGACTATAACAGGGTTCAAAAAAGAACTAGATAAGTTCATGGAGGATAGGTCCATCAATGGCTATTAGCCAGGATGGACAGGGATGGTGTCCCTAGCTTCTGTTTGCCAGAAGCTGGGAATGGGCAACAGGGGATGGATCACTTGATTACCTGTTCTGTTCATTCCCTTTGGGGCACCTGGCATTGGACACTGTCAGAAGATAGGATACTGGGCTAGATGGACCTTTGGTCTGACCCAGTATGTCCATTCTTACGTTCAAAACTGTCATCTATTATTAGTGCCCAACTTGAGACATCTCAGCCCAGATGGTGAGTTGCATTAGAGTTGCACTTATCACAGAGTCAATGTAGGGGTGGAAGGAACCTCAAGAGGTCAAAGTCCATCCCCACCAACATCCCTTGGGTAAGCTGCCTTTCCAGCAATTTGATGACCCTGGATTGTGCTGAACATCTGTAATTCCCATTGACTTCAGCTGGATTTGAGAAAACTCAGTACTCTTGAAAATCAGGCCTGAGGTGTTTCTAGTTCAGGAATCTCAAACTCAAATCACCACGAGGGCTACATGAGGACTAGTACATTGGACCGAGGGCCGCATCACTGAAACTTTTTCATATAAAGATACAAAAGCCCTCCCCGCCCCCGCCCCCACTCCATCCCTTCCATGAGGCCCCGCCCCTGCTCCACCTCTTCCCACCCCTTCCCCGCCCCCATTCCAACCCCTTCACCAAAGGCTCGGCCCCAACCTCGCCCCTCCCTGCCCCTAGTCCAACCCCTTCCCCAAATCCCCGCCCTGGTCCTGCCTCTTCTCCGCCTCCTCCGCTGAGCACGCCGCATCCCCGGTCCTCCCCCCTCCCTCCTGGAAAGTCCTAAGGGCTGCCAAACAGCTGTTTGGCGGCAGGAAGTGCTGGGAGGTAAGCAGAGGAGTGGGAATGCGGTGCACTCGGCGGGGAGGGAGGACGGCAGGGACTGAGGGGAGCTTGGCTGCCGGTGGAGTCGGCACCTATGGCGGGCTGCAGGAAATAACTCCGGAGGCCACATTTTTGAGACCCCTGTTCTAGTTGGACACCCAAAAACTGAGGCATCTCAAATCACTGGCCACTTAATGAGAATTTTGGTCTTAACCTCGGTGACCATTCTCCCATCAGTAAAATGGGAATGATACATGCTATTTCTCCAGGGTGTTGAAAGGACTCTTTGAAGATGTAAATCACTGCATCTTGTGTAACAACTGTGAATTACTATTATATATGTACAGTATGGTAAAAAGAAACTGTTGGATAGTTGTGCTTTGAAAGCTGTGGATTACTTTAAATATAAAAAGGCATCAATCATTTTAACAGCTTTACAATAAACAACAAAGACAGCTTCTTCAGCAACTCCACAAGAAGTAGAATAGTGCACCACATGCTACAGAGAACGAAGTATGAAGATGGCAAATCAAAAATGGGTAAGAATTCTGATACTTAGAAAAAATATAAATTGTCTTATGATGAGAATTAATATCTTTAGTTTATAGAAAGAAGAAAAAGTGTTCATTAAATAAACTAAATAAATATTGCCAGTATTCATAGAATGACTTATTCAGTCAGCAATAGAGCTGATTGAGCATTGCAAGCTGCTAATTGTTGTTGTTCAGTGACAATCAATAATATTTTCTGATTAGTGGGTTCATACAATATTTTATAAATTTGATGGATAAATAGACATTATTGTTTAGCCAGTGAAAGCATTTGTCTGTAGACGTGCAGTGCTGTCTTATGGGTTAAATTCAAACCAGTAGTGTTAGCTATTAATACAGTAGTATTCCTCATAGAAGATGAAAGTTTCTTATGGTTCAGCTTCACTTCTGATTAGCTGTTAGAACAGTTCCTGTCAAAAGGTATAAGTACACTATGATATGTTACTTTGTTTGCATTTTAAGAATTTAATATTTATGTTTATGCTTCATATTTCAGAGGGTACTAGTGTTCACAGCAATGATCCTGGTTATAATTCACTCTTCTTGTGGGAAAACAAGTGTAATTTATACCAAATATTGTAGATTTTCTTAAAGCATTTGTTCAATTTCCTGCAAACACCCACTGAAGAAAAGCTAAACCTATTAATACAAATGCAAGAATATGATATTTAAACCCCAAATATTAGAGTGCATTAACTCATCCACCTTGTATGAACTGTATATACATTTAATAGCCTAACTGGTAATGGAAGGCGCCATATATTCTAGGTGAAATAGGGATGAATTCATGTCACTTTGAGAATCTTAGCTTCTGTATTTCCTAACATTTTGTGTATGTGTTACCTTAGCATTGCATTAGCGTAGTGGGCCAGAACCTCAAATCTACAGCCAAACTGCAAATTTGCTGGGAAGGGTGGGCAAATGTGGTTTAAAGGTGTCCTTTGCATTACTTGATCCTGCTGCTGCTCTGTGTACTTGTCCTTGCTTAGCTGTTAGTGAAGTCTCTGAGTTAATATGCACTAGGATCCAACAGCTAGAGGAGGCTGAAAATGCTGCTTCGAATGGGTGTAACGCAATGCATCCTGACCACATACCTTTTTTCCTGCTATGCCAGCAGCAGGGAAGGGAGGGGTACCTATTCTGTGCTGGCCCTATGCCACCTGGAGGACCACCTTATGAGTGATCATCCTTCCTAATCCAGTGAAACCAGTTTTAAGCCTAAATTATGCCTGTAGTGCAACACAAAGCAGCTATACCAGACCAGAGTATCTGTCCCAGTGACAGGGTTATATTTCATGGGAGAGATGCATTTAATTCCCCCCCCCCCTTTTTTTTTTTTTTTTGAAATTTTAGGAAAAATAGAAACAGCTGCCTTTGAAGGTTAGCTATTAAATGGCTTTGATGTGAATGGGGTGGGCTGCAGATTTGCTGCTGCTTTCATTTGCCTGGAGAAGTTTTCTTGGAAGCAAAGCGGCAGCACACCTAAAAAAACATGAAGAATAGAGGACAATTGGGACCCAAACCTATTTCCATTGAAACCAATGGCAAAACTCCCATTAAGATCAATGGTAGCAGATTCAGGGTATGTCTTTGAGAGCACAGCACTCTGACCTGTTGAAAGTCCTGATTTCTTTGGGGTTGTCTGGGAGACTATTGATTTTGGGTACTCCCATCAGGGTTCCTGAGTAGTTGTCTGAACTTCCCGTTTTTTAATGGTAGGGCAGTTCCTTGGATATCCCCTAGAGAGGGCCTCATTCATTGAAGAGCTGTCTTAAAAAACTATAGAAGAAAAGAGTATAGAGACTAGCCACAGTAAGGTCTCTGAAGTTAGAAAGAGCCATGTATCCTGAGGGAGCAAGAAGAGCCACAACTTCACACTTAATGACAATGAGCAGTTATTCTACTTGTGCACAGGACTGATTATTGCCTTTTTTTTAAAAAACAGTAACCCAATTATTTAGCATTATCACATTTCCTCAATTCATAGGCTGAAATGCAATAGCTCTTGAAACAGCATGTATAAAAACTGATATTGAAACTCATTTCTTTTCTTCTGCTTAGGTATTAATAGATTACTCAATAATGGAACATATGAAGCTGCATTTCCACCACATGAGGTAGCTGGTTTAGTTTTGCCTTAAGTGTTATATTTAAAGTAAAAAATATTTTAACATTGAGATCCTATTTTAACTATAAATTTGCTTTATGATGTTTTTATTTTACTTTGCATTCTGATAAGGCTTTTTATTTATAATACTCCCAACATTGATATGGGCCTAGCTTGGATCTTTATCTAGTCCAATGCCCAGTAATAACTTTCTGGGATGCTCTCCCACTGATTTAGAATGGTCCTGTATTAAGTACATTTTTTAAATGGACATTGCCTCTGAGATTGTTAAAGAGAACATAAATTGTTCCAATTAGCTCAAATTATTGTTGCATGTTTTATACAAAATGTTCTGTTTTTCTAATTTGCTTTCCAGTGGATCAAATACAGGAAAATTGATACTAAAATTTGCAGTGCAAACAATATCTGTATAGTTGTATAGAACTTTACCTTGAAAATAGTCCCATCAATAAATTAAGGATCTGATATAATGCCCATTTAAATCAATGAAAAGACTCCCATTGATTTCAGAGGACATTGGGTCAGGCCCTAAATGGCTGAAAGAAGGAAATAAGTCATAAGTTTTTAGTGTTCTTTCTAATTAAGGGCAGAACTTTACACTGAGTTTCATGTCATGGATCAGACAGTTTGTAACATGGATAGTTATGACTCTGAGACATGAGATGGCTTTAGCTGAGGATGTGATACACCACATTGTGTTTCAAAGTGACTTAAACTTCCCAGGTTGTTGGATAAAGAACTGCTCCTGATATTAACACTTTAATGCAGGGGAGGATAAAAGAGCAGTACTCTGGACATACCATTCACATTTTCATTATTAATGCTTCAGCTAGATGTTATTGACTTTAGGGGAATACTAACCGTTCCAGTGGAAGAAAAAAATCCTCATAACTGTGAAAGCTTTATCTCACTTCTACAACCACACTCTCTCACATGGTCTCACATATATGCTTCTTTTTATAGTGTAAATGACTGTCTCTAGTTATATTGCAAATTATTACTTCAACAAATCACATTAGTGAGCGATTATTTTATTGCAATTGCAATAAAAGGATCAGCACAAAGACCTGCATGAAAGACTCGGGATAAGCTACTTTTTATTTTGAATTTCCACCCCATTATATACAGTAAGTTAAAAGTTCAATTCCAATGTGAGTGTTATTGTGTTCATATTTTGCTGTGGCAAAACAGTGAAAAAAGGAGAAGAGAAAGATAAATTCTAATAAAAATATTAGCACAGTTCTGCTTTATTTATGGCTCCCATTTATGGCTACTTAGGGGTATAGGTGGGTAAGAGGCTCCTCTTTAGCTAGAAAACCACATCAGGCCAATTTTTGTACTGAGTTACACACATGATTCCATACTGACTTTGTAATTGCCTGGGCATGACTGAGTAGAATGTGACCCTTTACTGTTTTTGTCTCTTTATTTTTTTTAATTGACTCTTACTTTAAGCACAGAGTTGGGAAGGGGGAAGTGAAGATTCACAAACTCAAACAAGCTTGACAAATCTTTAAACAGAGAGAGAGAGAGAAATCTTTAACTCTACAAGGTTCAACATGTGTGACTGACTGCTAACCTTGAAGGGACATCTCTGAACTGGCTGAAGAGTCATAAAATCAATCCTGGGCATCCTGCCAAGGCAGCCAACTATGCCTCCCCTCCTGCCTATGGAACCATGATTTGGTTGGCTTGAGCAGTCAACCAGTGAAGTGGATTTCATGCAATACTGGACTCCTTTCTGAGATGGTGAACTGTAACCCCTCTAGCCAGTTGCTGGATAGTTGCTAGTTCACTCGGGGGTGGAGGGTAGCTCTCTCCAGAAAGGAAGCACTTGGTTGAATAGGACAAAAGAAATTTTACAGCGGGATGGAAGCTGGTCGCCAGTCTTATACATTGAGTTCTCATCTTTTCCCCATCACAATGCATCTCTTCCATTGCTGGCCCTCCACTGGTGGCAGGCTCATAAATAATACCAATTGAGAAGTTATCAGATACATTTTACAGTTCATACCCTAGGCAGGAACACTAGTGGTTCTCGGCATGAACATTTTGTGGTGTTGAAAATTGGGTGCAGCTTGCCTATACTGTAAGTCATGTCATGCCCTTAAGCTGTGCTGGGTTCGAGAAGAGAGAATAAAAGATGCTTTTTAAATAATGGAAGAATATTTTCAAGAAAATAACTGTAAAAATTATTGGGTTTTGAAATTTTAAAACGAATGCAACCCGGGGTGCTTTGGAACATTTAATAGACTGTACGTTCTCTTCAAACTAGTGTACTAAATCAGTCCATACTTCATAATGCCAGTAAATGCAAGAGAATGGCCAGTAGAATTGTATGCCTTACTAAATGAAAACATGGCCTTAAACTGGCGTGCTGCCTTATGGTCAGAGTAAAATGAATGTAGAACCACGGAAGATTGGTGACTTCACTTAGGAAGTCACTGATGAAAATTCTGCATCATAACTTTTTATTTTAGAGTGTAACTCTGTGCGTTAAGCTGTAATGGAATCCAGACACAGCCAATAAAAGTGTTGTTTGGGTAAAAATGAATAACTCAGTGTTTGTATTCCTCTCTGGTCAGTTTTGTTTTTAATGCCTCAGGGAGTGATTTTGGGGGAGAAAATAGAACCAGCTCTGGTCTTCTCATGTTGTTTCCATTATCTATGACAAGGAATATCAAAGATAGACAAGGGACCTGTGTGACAGAATGAACTCCTATATTCACACCTTTCACACTATTATAATAATCTTTGTACAAAAGTTATTACCGATTCTCTGTAAATCAGAAGTAACTCCATTAAAATCATTGGAGTTACCCAGATGAAAAGAATTGAGCCCCATATTGGAAATCAATGGAATTACACAGGAGAGCAAAATATGCCCATATTTAAAAGCATTTGAAGAATATAAATGCATATACAAATGACCATATATCCAGGACCTACAAATACTAGACCAGAACCTGTGCATCCCCACTGAAAAGTGGTGGGGGTCTAGTTAGTCAGGAAAAAGTACTTTGGCACTGGTCTTTAAATCTCCCAGAAGAAATTCATCATTGCAGAGAAGTTTGTAACCACCTCTACTATATCAGGCTTAACAATAAACTCAGGATTGCATTTTTGTAACTATTAGTAATAAATGAACCAACAAATCTGTGTCATCAGAAAAGTAATGTCTTATTTATATTTGAATCCAAATGCCATCTTTTTAATGCCTCTTTCTTTCCCAGTGACACAGAAA
>NW_020664447.1:15216275-15238840 GCF_002925995.2 Terrapene triunguis | reverse complement strand
TCTGTGATTCAGGGAAGCCACAAGAGCAGACATCCCATCAAAACACATGGAGCTCAAAATCACAGACACCTATTATATGAGCGCTGGGCACGGTGGGGGATGTGGTACAAATACCAGCCTCTGGATTTAATCAGGTACTCATACAGTGTACCACAACTTGTTTCAATTATGTGAAAAGCTAGGCAGCAATAGCCTACCCATTCTGCTGAAAATTACAGGGATTTTATATTTAAAGTGAACAAAACTTTTTGAGCAAAAATGTGTCTCTTTGCTTGCTTGATAGAGTTTAGCTACTTGGTATTACAATGAATGGCCTCGGTCCTGCTAGTTGTTCAGTGTTGGTGGATCCTTGTGTAGTCTTACTGATTTCAGTGGGGTCCATGAAGGTGGAGAGATTCACCCTCATGGAACAACTTGCAGAGAGAAAGCCTAAGGCTCAATTCTACAATCTGATTGGCACAGACAGACCCTTACTCCAGCCAGAGACTTTTTGAAATCAATGTAGCGTCAAATGGCTGCTACCACATGGATCAATTTGCATGGACGAGGGTTTATGAGAGAAATGTTGACGAAGTTTAAAACAAAAATCTAGTTTTGATACAATCAGTGTTGGAATTTATGTATCATTTCTTTTACCTATCTTACTATTAACACCAGAGCTTATTAAAACTAAAAGAATTTTAAAAATCAGTTTTTCCCTGTAATTAATGCTGGTGTTTGCTTTTTCATTTCGCTTACCTTGGACAGTGAATACAGACAAGTCAATTTCATTTCTGCTTACTGTCAATTTCTAGTCAATTTTAGGTCCTCGTCCTGCAATCTGATGCATGTGGGTGGCCCTTATGTCCCCACAGAGTCCCATGGAAGACAAGGGAGCCGTGCATGGGTATAGGGGTCCTTCTGTCCTGACCAAATTGTAGGTTCAGTGCCTTATTTTCTAGCCACGTTCATGGCCATCTCAGCTCTTCTGGAAACTTTTGGCCCATTTTTGAAGAATCAAGGCTAAATCTTGAACTTATGTTCACCATGTAGTACCACTTTGCTCTAACAATAGATTTCTGTGACAATCCAGCATATGTTGTTGTTTTTTTTATAGTGGACTACATCTATGGAGAATGGGCTCTTTGTCACCTTCCTTGTCAAGATCCCAACATGGGCAGTCAAGGCCAAGAGTCAAAGCAGGGGCAAATCTGGGGTTGGGAATACCAGAAAAGTTTGTAGGCAGGTCCAGATCAGGGCTCATACCATGGGTCACAGTCTGAGTCAAGTTTCAGCCTCTGAGTCAGGAATCAAAGTCCAAATCAAGCCGAGAATTCAAGAGCAAGGAGCAGGAACAGTAATGGCAGCTACAGAAGATCCACACTGTTGCTGGGACGCTTCCTGGAACACACCTTGGGTTTATATAGGGCAGGGAGCCAATCAGGAGTCATGCTGCTGCTGTCTGTCAAACCCTTGAGGCAGAACTTCCCATGTCTTTGTCTACAGCGGGTCATGGGAAGTGGAGTGCAAGTTGGTTACGGGCTGGAGATATCAGCTGCATGGTAGTTCTACAGGCTGGGTTCTGTAATTTTGTTACACAAAAGTATTTGCATAACACTGTGTCCAACTCTTCTGAATTTAATACTAACAAATGTGCTGTTTTATAATTCCTACTTTTAACAGAGCTGAAGTTACTGACTACTCTAAATCATTGCAACAGTGTAAAATTGTAGTGCACTCCAGCTGTTTCCTTATGGGATGTGTGTATTGTTTAGTCTGCAATTAGTGCCACTAAAGTATTATGTTAGAGTGAAATAAAATTGTATTTCACACAAGTGCTACTAAAAAGATAATACATGAAAATAAACCTAATAATGATTATTTCCTTTTAGGATTCCTGTAATGCTATCAAGATGGGCCTGATCATTTACTTCAAACTGTTTGTTTTTGCTTCACACAGGCGGTATTTTGGTGAAAAAATTGGCCTTTATTTTGCTTGGTTGGGATGGTACACTGGAATGCTCATTCCTGCTGCACTTGTCGGGCTGTTTGTTTTCCTTTATGGATTGTTTACCATGGATTCTAGCCAAGTAAGGTATGATGCACAATAAAATCCCATTTTTAAAACCACAATAGACAGTTATTCTTGCCAGTTCCATTGTTGAAAATGCAAGTAGCAGCCAGGCACAACCTAAACCAAATGTTGCATCTCTTCAATCAAACTTTAAACATTTGCTAGACTTATAGCATTTCATAATAAACTGTTATCAGCTACATCCCCTCTGTGTAACCATTTATATCAAAAACTGGACATTTACCATTCATAGTAGCTAAATTTATGGCTGCGTTTGTAGCATTTCCAACTCTGTGTACAAGGAAATACAGCAAATACTGTGCTGAAGATAAGTAATTGCAAATGACCACCCATTAATGGTTCTCACTATAGTGAGGTGAACTCATGAAAATTCTCTCTCGTGATCTGTGGATTGGAGTATGGGATTGCATATAGATCTGGGTGCATCAGTACAGTTCCAGAACTTCAACCTCTACCCTTCCCTGCAAACCTTTCCCACCAAAAGGGATGATGTCATTGAAACTCTGAACCTAATTCTTCTCTCAGCTACATTGGTGTAAATTAAGAGCCAACTCCATTGTAGCCAATGGAGTTACTCATTTAATACTGGTGTAAGGGAGATCACAGTCAAGTGCTGTGCTGCATGAAACCCACCGAAGTCGCAAAGTGAATTTCCCCTGATGTGGGTCTGTCCCAGGAGGAGATCATGATATCAACTTAAGAAATAAGTGAAGAGAATTTGTGCTAAAGCAAATGTCTGATATGTTGTAAGGAGAACTATTTCTAAAGAGAGACTTTTCTTTCCAAAGCTTTCCATTAGGAGTGATTAGCTCCTCAATGCAGAACGACAACCCATGGGAATAGAACATAAAGCTTAGTCTGTGGTTACTATTACTTTGCATGCTCAGATTGTTACTTTAATGGAGCAAAATTTTGTAGAAAATTAATGCATTTTAGCCTTTGAACAAGGAGCATTTTACCTTTCTTTAAATTGTCTTTATCCTGTATTTTACAAAGTCTTATATTGTCTCCCCTGCAGTGCTTAATTAAAGCTTTGTCAGGCTTCCTGTTATGAACCAAAATGTTCAGATTTGACTGTTTCAGATAACATTCGATGTTATATCAGCCAAACACCATGTATTTTTATTAATATTATGTATTTGATTGTGCTGAGGTGTTTAACTGTTTTTTCCGTGTTGTAAGTTTGAAAGGCAAACCCACAACATGAAATTGAGTCAATTTAAAACCGAGTTAAAAGTAGTTTCAGATACATCTGCTCCCTGTGTCCTCTTGCTATTTTTCTAGTTTTACAATCAGATTTCCCTATTTTTAAATGCTTACTTTCCCTTGCTTTATGAAAGACCTGTTCAAACAAAAGAGGAAACTGGCCCTCTACAAGAGGAAGTGTGAAAACTATCTACATAGAGGTGTCAGAATGCTCAGCAAAAGCAAATTAGGTCATCTAGGAACATGAGTTTTATGCTGCACAGCGTGGCAATGACAGCAGGCATAGAACTCAGATCATCTTGCTCCAAAAGCACATGCCCCTAGCATTTGAGCTGAAGTATTTTAGCTGTTGATAGTCTGACACTTAGTTAAGCAGTTCTAATTCTATACAGTAGAAGACAGTATACACACACAAACTAGCCCATTCATTACAATATGTCCCTGCGTATTCTGGTGTAGGGTAGCAAAGATTAAACAAAATACTAGTAAATTAGATTGTGAAGACAGCAAAGAATCCTCCATTAGCAAGAAGATGGAGTAAATGACCTCATAGGTCTTTTCCATTTTTATATTCTGTGGTTCTAGGATTATTTAGTCAATGTTTGTAAATCACTTTGAAGAGGATAAGTGCTATATAAATGCTAGGTGGTGGTAGTAATTTATTTGGTTTTGCACTCTGTAGATGTCACGTTACACAAACACAAGGTACATCACAGTATACTGGCTGAACTGTTTTCTCCAAGACTGTTTTTTTTTTTTTTTAATCAGGATGAAAACAATGAACATTTAGCATTTTAATTTTGTGCCAGGGCATTATGTCAATCTGACAAATTGGCATATTGCCCCAAAACCTATTCAAAAATTTGATTATTTGGTACAATACCAATTGATGCCAGGTTGACTTTTTATTCTAGTAATGCCCCTTATCAGGAATGTGCAAACTGTAAATATCACTTTGGATTTTGCTCGTAAAACAAACTGTTTATGGACATCAGTGACACAACTTGTTAACTTTGGTGAACATAGAGCAGATAATTTTTTTTTTTTTAAACCCTGCTCAGTGATCAAATTAGGTTTTGTAAAAATTGCACTTTGCTCAGTAGTGTCAATTCAACTGTTAGGGTTATGTAAAAGTCTGCTTCTTGGGAAATACAAATCCTCCCTCTAGTGGTTTAGGAGCAAATTTGATCATTTGGCTTTTTCATTTTATCTCCATTGTACCATTTACTTGCATTGTAGAACTGATGCAATTAGATGGTAATTGAAAAACCAACCTTTTATACAGTATAAATATCTCCAACAAACATTAATATATGGTCCATGTTTTAAAACATGTTTTTCTCACTGCTGTCAGCAGAGTAGCTTGGCAAGCCAGAGGACTTTTCATTTCCCTATGACAGCTGATGGGCAAGGCAGATCATTCCATCAAAAGTCCCATTCTTTGTTGCCAGGGCTCCGCATTGGTATTAGGGCTGCTATGCATGGTAACCTCAGCCTGTGATTTCCAGTGGTGACAGCTAGTTCCTTGATTTTGTTGGGAGATGGATGTTGCTATATCAGAAAAACCCAGTGGATCTGTACCAAATTACCTTTGACACACAGTTTGAGATATATACTTCGGGCCCAAACATGCACAAACAAAGCTGCAGTATTTCAACCCATACTTTTTGTTTTGTTTGTTTCTATTGTGGTATATATTTAATGATAAAGTTGCCATTTCTTCACCAGGTTGTGAGACAGATTTAATGTGTGCAACATACTGAAGGCCCTCCTAGCTCTTAAAATTCTTTCTTGGACTGTTGATTAATTGCAGTTAATTCACGTGATTAACTCAAAAAAATGAATCATGATTAAAAAAATTAATCGTGATTCATTGCATTTTTAATCGCGCTGTTAAACAGTAGAATACCAATTGAAATGTATTAAATATTTTGGATGTTTTCTACAATTTCAAATATATTGATTTCAATTACAGCACAGAATACAAAGTGTACAGTGCTCACTTTATATTATTTTTATTACAAATATTTGCATTGTAAAAATGATAAACAGTATTTTTCAATTCACCTCATGCAAGTACTGTAGTGTAATCTTTTTATGGTAAAAGTGCAACTTACAAATGTAGATTTTTTTTTTGTTACATAACTGCACTCAAAAACAAACAATGCAAAACTTTAGAGCCTGTAAGTCCATTCAGTCCTACTTCTTGTTCAGCCAATTGCTAAGACAAACAAGTCTGTTTATGTTTACAGCAGATAATGCTGCCCTCTTCTTATTTATAATGTTACCAGAAAGTGAAACTAGGCATTCGCATGGGACTTCTGTAGCCGGCACTGCAAGGTATTTGTGTCAGATATGCTAAACATTTATATGTCCCTTCATGCTTTGGCCACCATTCCAGAGGACAGGCTTCCATGCTGATGATGCTCGTTAAATTTAATTAACACATTAATTTTTTGAGACTTAACTCATTGGGGGAGAATTGTATGTCTCCTGCTCTGTTTTACCCGCATTCTGCCATATATTTCATGTTATAGTAGTCTCGGGTGATGACTCAGCACATGCTCATTTTAAGAACACTTTCACTGCAGGTTTGACGAAATGCAAAGAAGGTACCAATGTGAGATTTCTAAAGATAGCTACAGCACTCAACCCAAGGTTTAAATATCTGAAGTGCCTTTTAAAATCTGAGAGGGATGAGGTGTGGAGCATGCTTTCAGAAGTCTTAAAAGAGCAACACTCTGATCTGGAAACTATAGAACACGAACCACCAAAAAAGGAAAATCAACCTTTTTCTGGTGGCATCTGATTCAGATGATGAAAATGAATATGCATCGGTCCACACTGCTTTGGATTGTTATCAAGCAGAATCCATCATCAGCATGGACACGTCCTCTGGAATGGTGGTTGAAGTGTGAAGGGACATATGAATCTTTAGTGCATGAAGCGGGCAACATTATCTCCTGCAAATGTAAACAAACTTGTTTGTCTGAGCAATTGGCTGAACAAGAAATAGGACTGAGTGGACTTGTAGGCTCTAAGTTTTACATTGTTTTATTTTTGAAGGCAGTTTTTTTTGGTATATAATTCTACATTTGTATGTTCAACTTTCATGATAAAGAGATTGCACTACAGTATTTGTATTAGGTTAATTTAAAAATGCTATTTCTTTTGTTTTTTACAGTGCAAATATTTGTAATCAAAATAAATATTAAGTGAGCACTGTCTACTTTATATGCTGTGTTATAATTGAAATCAATATATTTGAAAATGTAGAAAACATCCAAAAATATTTAAATAAATTGTATTCTATTATTGTTTAACAGTGCGATTAATCGCTTGACAGCTCTAATTCTTTCCATATTTTGCATTCTTTTCTTCAGATGAATTATGTGCAGAACCAACCATATATTTAAGCCACACATCAGAACCAAAGACAGGTGTAGATTTTCCCCTCCCCTTTGTTCAGGGGCTTATGTAGAAATAAATTTGTTGTTTTTAGAGTAGTTAGCATTTGAGAGATTTCTACACATCACATGAAACATGCCCATGATTGCTCCTCTTATCGACAGCCTCAACTCAGAAAGGCCAAGAACAGAACGGGCCATGGAGCTTTAAGCACCTGTTCACCAATAAAGGGGTTGGCCCTTCAGGTCAGGGTTGACGTGCACTGGGCAAAGAAGTAGGGGGATGCTTTCACTTCTATCTATACTGTTCTTGCTCAGAGGATTTTAGCAGCAAGGGCAGTCATCCTGACATCTGATTGCTAAATTTGCTAAAAAATTAATAGCTTTACCGATAATTGTTCATAAGCATCTGGGCTAGTATTGCTGTAACTTTCTTTGAGTTTAGCTGTTGGAAACAAACTGGGGTTTTAAAACAGAATTTATAAGAAGATTTCAGCACCATCATGCATAGATTACAACTGCATGTTTTATATACTTTAATGTCTAAATTCTCAGTTACAGCAGTACAATCTGTCTTATGTTTTTTATAGTTCATATTGTCATCTATTATATTATACTGTAGAGATCTCATTCTTTGCAGTTAACTGCTTGAAAGAAAATTCCCTTACATAGTAAGACTTGTGATACAGGTCCAAATTCTATTCCTAGACACAAAGGCATGCATTGATGCACATCTCTGAAATCAGCTACTGTGCTTGCTCCTGCTCAGAGATTTTTTAGAACAATTTCTTTGACAACTCCTAATTTTCTTATAAGATTTAATAATTTAGAGACTGGCATTGCTGAGAAAATTTAGCTAAACGCCCATACAAACATCATTGGAGAGAGCACAGTCTGCACCATTATTGTTCCAGAAATGGGATTTAATGTGAATGCCCATTTGTAAATAAATGCCAAGTTCAATGTTGTAGTTTCCATTAGAGCTGAGAGTACAGATTCCATGAGATACTTAATAGAACCCAAACCAGCAGAGTTTGTGTAAACTGAAATCAAACTGGACTCCTTTGCATTTGTATTATACCTCTTTTACTGCCTCAGGGAGCTATTGCAGCCCCAGTTCAGCTGGGGAAAGGGATGTTTGATTGGGCCAGTGCTAGAAAGATAAGGACTTAGGACAGGAACTTAAAAGGTGTGTTAAATGGAGTTAGTAATTTTGTAGTAACCTGTGGCTAGTGTCCATTGAGAATCAAAGGGGCCAGCTCCGAGAGGTACACATGAGTGGGGGACTCAGGATAACTATTAGCTTGTAGGAAGAAGGGCAAGGCTTTGCAGACTGGAATACCCTTCATCTGTACCCTCATTCCCCCTCATGGAGGAAGGGGGAAAGGATTTAGAAGTGGTTTGAATCCTATGGGTTAGGCTAAAGAGGCCAACAGTTGATATGGTTATTTAACAAGGAGCCCATTTAACACCATCCTTAGCCACAATAAATATCTAGTATTTTGTGGGACAGTGAGGTATTACACACTCTTCATCCCCATTACTGATCCTAAAAGCTCATGCTTCAGGGTTTCAACTGGCCACCTGCAGGGGTCAGGAAGGGTTTTTTTGTATTCTGGGTGATTGTTGTGGTTTTGTTTTTTTTTTCAATCTCCTTCCTCTGAAGCATCAGGCATGAATGGCCATGACTGGAGATGGGACATTCATCAGAGAGGGGCTCTGAGGTGGAATCGAGCAATCTCTCTCTCAAGTGCTTGGCTGGCTGGTTCTTGCTCACATGCTCAAGGTTTATGTGGGGTTGGGAAGAAATTTTCCCGCAGTTCAGACTGGCAGTGACCTTGGGTTTTTTGCCTTCCTCAGCAGCACGTGGTATAGGTCACTTTCCAGGATTTACTGGGTATATCTCACTTAATCATTTCCCTGCATTGTGGGGGCCTTGGGCATTGGTGCACCTTGGTCCTTCCTATTCTCTTCCTGTGTCACATAATAGTCTAGTCTCCTGTGGGCTGTAATACTTTGGTTTCATTTCAGTTATTGGGATTAATGTGCAGGTGCTGGGTGGTGGTCATGGCCTATACAGGAGGCCAGACTAGGTGATCCAGTGGTCCCTTCTGGCCTTAACCTCTGACTCTGTTAAAAGTTGCTGTCTTCTGCTTTAAAAGCCATCCCTGTGTCTGCTTTATTTTCCCGTGTGTCCTGATCAAGGTACTCAAACATGTGCCTAACTTTAAGAATGCTAATAATCCCATTGAAGTCAATGAGACTACTCATGTACTTAAGCACCAGAGCCTTCTGAAGTAGTATGATATCTGAGGATTTTTTTTTTCCAACCAGTAACTGAAATGTCATAAGAAGACTGGCTCTTTTTATTTTGTCCCCATACATGATTCAATCTTGGAGGAAATTAAACACAAATACTTGAAATACAAATGCTAGAAGTTCTCCACCCTTTGAGCTCACCCCTCCCCTATAAAACTAGTTGCCACCAGCGTTAGATGTTTTTGACATTAAATGTCTTGAGTGAAATCCTGGCTCTATTTAAGTAAATGTAAATCTCACATTGGACTTCACTGGGGCCAGGATTTCACCCCTTGTCACTGCCCGTGTGGTATGTTTTTTTTTTTTAATTTACACATGGTAGGCCAGATCTTTCAGATGATGTAAATTGACATGGCTCCATTAATGTTGACAGAGCTATGCCAGTTTACATCAGCTGAGGATCTACTCCCTGTGTTTAAAGGGTGTTATAAATAGTACTACCTAACTTTGCTAGTTAGATGTCTGGGACCAATGCATCAGTTCTACTGCATGTAATACTTCTGTTGAAATCCATGTGTGTTTAGCAGAAATAGGGACTGAAGTATCAGGTCCAAAGATGATGTGTTATTTGCTTAGGGTCAAATCCTGTTGGCACTGAAGTTATTTGTAAAGCTCCTCTTTATTTCAGTGGGACCAGGATTTGGCTCTTAAATTCAATTGATCATTGAAAATTAGATTTTTAATGAGCCTATTTCACGGTCTAGGCATGTTAAGAACCAATTAAGAATATAAATTATGTGGCCTGGGTCTGGAAAAATGTGGAGGATGCTGAAAGCCTTTTTTATCATCTTTATTTTCCCATCTTTCTACTAAAGCAAAGAGATCTGTGAGGCAAATGAAACCATCATGTGCCCTATGTGCGAACGCAATTGCACGCTACAGAAACTCAACGAAAGCTGCATATATGCAAAGGTAATTATTAGTTTTGTGCTGCAAACTGATGCTATCTAAAAGTCAATTCTTTCTGCATAACGATTGCTGCTGTTACTTCAGCAAAGGCTCCTCTACAATTTGGTGATGCTCTGCTAACTTTTCAGTGACAAAAATATTTGCAACCTTTCTACTCAGCATCTATTGTCTTTCAATTGATAATAAAGCAATAACAGCTGATTCTAAAAATGACTTTCTGAGAGCATTTTCTTCTTACCTCTATTTTGTCTATCTGAAGAGCCCCGATGATACAGCAAACTTTTTTTTTCTGGTAGGGTTTTCTACTTTCCTATATGATTATGTTCTCACTTTTCTGTTTCCCTGTAGTGTTGATGACTGGATTTCTGTTCTTTTTAAAGGATTTTTTTTTCATTATAGAGAATTATAATGCTCCTGTGGTGTGCCCAATGCAATGGTCCTACACAGGCAAATCTTTTGCTACAGGAAACTGTCCATCAAACATAAACATTGACTGCTTTTGAATGCAAGCAATGTATATAAATGGACACACATATGAAGCCACTTTGGTTTGTATTATATTACCAAGGCTGGAACCAGTCTCAGCTTTTCTTTCTCAAAATTATTCAGCACAATCAAATAATTCTTGTTTAGAACTCAGTATTGTTTACAGAAATTTGAATGGCTCTGGCTTTAAGGCATGATGGTAATAAGTTGAGAAGGAAATTCAGTTTTTAAAGGATTTTGAAATTTAGTTTCACAAATTGGAACTAAGCCCAAAAATGTAGAAATTCTCCATGAAAAGAAAATGCCAAGCAATTTTTTGATCAAAACATTTCATTTTGATTTTTAGTTTACTTTATAACACATACCATAATACACAACAAAAACAATCAAAACAAAAAGTCATGACAAATCACAATGTTTAATTTCCAAAATGTGGAAATGGGATGTTTTCATATTGTTGGAGCTTGGTTTTTCCTCCAAAACAAAATTTTAATGAAATCAACTTGATTTCAAGAAGCCTCTTGATTTTACTGGAAGGGCCTTTTCTGACAAAAAATGGTTCCATCAAAGTTTTTTCTGACCAGCTGTATTAATAATTGTACATATACTGCATGTAACACCTTTCATCAAACGCACACAAAGCATTGTACAAACTGTGCTGCCCATCACCTATGGAGTGCAGCTGTTTAATAGCCCACAGCAGCCCTGCCCAGCAGTTGACTGGAAGGGACACAATAATCTCAAATGTAGTAGTTTTAAATCATGTCATTTTAGGATCCCTGTCCCTGAAGAAATGTTTTTTCTTTCTTATATTTGCTATGAAAGTTGCAGGCTTAGTGCTGTAAACATCACACGCCCTTGTAAACAGTAGCCTGGAAGAGAAAGAGAGACAGATGGCATTCCAGGCCTGAGCTGAATGCCACCCATGCACATCAATGGGTGGGGGAAATTGATAAGGCCAGAGGTGAAGGGGGGCAGTGATGGTAGCAATAGAGGGACGCACTCACCTAGGGACAATAGGTAGCTCCTCCCATAGGAGTCTTTGGCACCCATTGGCCAGCTGGGGGAGAGGGGCACTGATTGGCCAGTGTTCCCCAGCTCCCAGGATTTAACCTGATTCAGGGGCCATGTGGAACCTCTTTTGGCTCTGTTCCAGCTGCCCACCCTACCCACCAAAACTAGGAATGAGAACCCAACCTGACAGATGCTGTGGATCTAGCTGGTAGCCTGTTAAGGGGGTTAGGAAGGAATTTTTTCTCCCATGGGTCAAATTGGATTTGTTTGTCTTCCTCACACCACCTGCAAGCCACAGTGGGTTAAATAGGAATGTGCATGGTACCTCACTGGGTACTGGGGTGACATTGCTTAAGTGGTGGATCTGAATGCACCAGACTTCACAGTAAAGTTAACATAACCCTGGTGATTTTTTTTTACAAGGCTTGAGGGTGTGGGATGGAAATTATGCAATTTTCCTCCTCTCACTCTTGCCCCTGGCCCACCATTTCCCTCCTCCTGAGAGGCAGATCACAGGACCTGCAGAAAACCCTACCCTTGTCTGGGGAGATGGAAGATAATGCTGTGAAGGTGGCTAGCCTACTTCCTTATATCATCCCCTCCATGCAGCTGTAAGGAGCACAATTTGTACCATGACATTTCTTTTTATATGTCCCCTTAAGAATAACATAACCAATTAGTACTGGGGAGATAATTTAAGGAGAATGTAATTATTTAAGGTGTGATTTGGCCAGGACACCAGGGTTCACACTCTTGTTCTTGAAAAAGAGTTCTTTAACAATCAGAGGTGGTCAGCACCTTGGTTTTATGTTTTTGTCTTGCCTTCAACTGTATGTTGCCCTATAGCACATTTCCTGACTCACCAGCACTGCTTTCTGTACTTCTCACTTCTATGCAGAGGCCCAGCCAGCTCGGCCCACTCTGCTTAGCTTTTGGATAAAATCCTAGTTTGATATATTACTAAGACTACAGGCCAAAACTGGTCTGGTCATTCTAAAGAAAATGCATGATCTGGAGTTGGAAACCCACCTTCTATTCAAGCAAGATCTTCTGAGCCATAACTCTTTTGGGGTTCCTTTTCCATTTCTTTAGAGAGGTGTATTGTTTACAGATATCTTTATTGCACAGATTCCCCCAACCTGCCATGCATTAAAAATCTGGAAACACTTGTCACTTTTATTGATCTGTAAAATTTTGTAAATTCTGCCGCTTTCATTTTCCAATCAGATTTTCAGTCTCATAAAATACTTTGCTTGTATGTTCCTTTTATTATAACAAAAGAACAACAAAGCCAAAGGCATATTTGCATATAAGTTTCACACAATTATATAATTCACACAAAGAACATATTGTACTTGATGATCTTTGGCATTAAGTAATAACTTCTCCATTTTCTTCAGCACAGTAAAATAAACAGAGCCCTGTTTACTACTAAAACTTGTGTGTTTAATAACTCTACTCAATATTAGAAGTGTTTGCATTCAAGAGAAAATAAAACATACTGGCAAGCAATACAGTGTTTATATTGTTTTAACTTTTTCTCCTGGATTTATAAATGATGAGGATTTCAACAGAGTTTTTCAAATATTTAATTATCTTCCCTCTTACAGAATAGCCTCTGTCACTTGCTCAGTGTTTATTTTCTAAAAGCAGATGACAGTCTTTCATTTGAAAAAATGTAGATTTGTCTGGTTTACAGGACTGGAGTCTGCTACACAGGACAACCCCAATGACAAAACAAGGCAGCTATTATGTGTAATAGTTTTGCTAGAAGGTGTTACAACCTCCCTTCAGCAAACTGTCAATCCCTTCAATATCCCATAACCCTTGAGACCATCACCTCACAAGCACAGCATTCCTGATGGCCACAGTTACAACATAAGGGCCCAATATTGCAAACCTTTACTTTTTTTAAATGGGTTTTATCAAAGCTATCCCATTTAAATCAATTATCCTACCCTCATGAGTAAGGTTACTTGAATGAGTAAGAGTCTGCAAGACTGGGCCTTACATGATGAATAAAATCAACAATAATTAAATTGTAATCTAAGCTGAAGTCTTTACTAAAATGAAGGTATTAATTCTCATTTGAAACAGTGAAAATACCTAGAAATAATCAATGTTTTATTGCATTAGTTATTAAAACCACTTATGAAAACTTTTCTTTTAGTTTTTGTTTTTCCCTCATTTCCCTGTTTGGTGCTCCTTTATCAAATGTGCCTGCCCATAAATTCTTTCTCTCACGGGTTTACTCCAAGATGTATGTGATCTTTCAAATGACACTTTAAACCTGAGGCTCTGGTCACTGATGCTCACCAAACATCTTATAGCATTGTTTCACTAGAATATGTTTCAGTCCATTATCCCTGACCAAATTTCATCACTGGCAATTGCCTACCTAAAATCCCTTTTCAGTAGGAGAAATTATTCTTCACCTAAGCCTCCTAATACAGTACTATTGCCTACTGTGGCTCATACACAGTGACTGCTGGATTTCTACCATGGAAATGGCTGTATTTCTATGGTGGATAAAATGAACCCTGAACAATACATAGAGGACACCATTTTCAAAATTGGGACAACAAACCCCCTTAGGGCACTCAAACTGACACTTAGGCATGTAACAGTTTTCAATTACAATTTATCTACCCACCATGAACTTTATCTGAACTTTGCAGATAAAACAAATCTGTCCCAAAGAGTTTACACTGTAAGTAGAAAATGGGCAATTGGGTGCAACAAACAGCAAAAATGATTGAGAGGTGGAATGTTATGCATATCGTAGTACTATAATTACTTCATTTTGAATTAATTTTTGTTAATATCTGGATGGTTTTATTCTTCATGTTGAGAGTGATTAGGATTTATAGACTCTTTAGAAGGGAAGGATATTTTCAAGAGGGATTTAGAGGGAGCCTCATGGATCAAGTGAGAAAAGGGATCCAAGCATGGAGTTGCAAGGAAGGAAGAGAGAATGAAGGGAATGATTAGACAAGGAACATTCCGAGGGGAGAGGTAAAAAAAGAGATGAAAGTTGGTAGGTAGGCCTGATTTAAGTTGTTCAGGCCCTAAAAGGACAGGACAAGGAGCTTAAATCTAATGCAGCAGGTGAGAGGAAACCAAGGAAAATTTTGAAGACTGGTGGGATGTGGTTAGAATAGCTGGCTAAGTAACTGAGTTTTGAGACAGTATTTTGGACACATTAAAGATGACTGATGCCAGAGTGGGAATTGCAGTGAAAGATGATCCATGCCTGGACTAGCAATGGGAATAGTGGGGGATGAATGGAATTGTGCATGTAAATGCTGATGTATGCACCTTTATGTGGGATTAGGGCTTCCTATTAGGATGCCTATATTTTGGGGTCTAAAACCTGTAAAGCATTTTTTTTTTTTTTTTTTTTTTGGTGTGTGTCGGGGGAAATACTACATGAATGTAAGGTGGTATTGTTGTTATTTATTTTGCATTATGTGTTTTACTTTCTGCTTAGGTTACACATTTGTTTGATAATGGAGGCACTGTCTTCTTTGCTATTTTTATGGCAATATGGGGTAAGTCCATTTTCCTTCCTAAGTGTTCTGTTCACCTCTCCTTCCATAATGACTATTAGTTTTAGAGGGATTTGAAGTTTAATGTAATGTTAAGCAAGTAGTATCCATGTTTATTTATATTTTCCTATTTTCTTCAAATCAATTTTTGTACTAGTAGGACATTAAAAATACTCCACTAGTAATTTATGTTCAAAACGTAATGACTGTAGAAAAATAAGACCTTTAATCCTGCAATCTATGTCATGTGTGCAGAGCTTCATGGGGGTCCACTCACACAGAGTAATGTGAAGGTTTGGGGCCAAAATCAGTGTAATCCAATGTGGAGCACTGTAAGATTAACAGATTTGAAAGCTTGTAGGCAAAGGCTAATTACAGTGAGTTAAAGGCAGGTCAGAGGGTTTTGTGTTAACTATTTACAGGAAGATTTCATGTAATTATTCTGTTCTTCGAGAGCCTCCCTGCATTCACTGTGACATTATGCTCCACACCAGGAGGCATCAAACAAACAGTAAATGCTCAGAGGTGACTCTTGAACAGGAGTTACCATTGCATAACATTTCTTTGTTCAAAAGAAGGCAGATGCAGTTTTTACAACACTGAGGGGTCTGATTCAGTGATCTTTCATTGCAGTCGATAACAAGTTTGCAATGGGAAGTCAGTGGCAACACCTAGATTATAACAAGATTAGCATGTTGTAAATATCTGAGATAGATGGGGAGATAGTTCTTCCTGTGAAAGTGCTGCATATTTGTACCCTGAGACTTTAACATTGGTCCACACAGAGCACTGACTATTCAAACCAATGCTGTACCATTGTGGTGAGGTTAAATGCCACACAGATGCTGTATTTATATAATACACATGAACAGGCATTTCTCACTCTCCCAGCTGCAGCAAGTACAAAGGGGAAAAGGAGTTTCAAAAGTGTTAATCCACAATGTGTGGTTGAACATCACTCATGTTTTGATGTCCTTGCTGGCAAAAATAGATATGCAAACCACTTAATTAAATACAAAAAAAATGGGGTGATCAATAGGAGACAAAAACAATGAAAACATCTGGTGTGTGCACTTGTAATGCTTGCAGCTGTGGCAATTCATTGTTACATCCCCACCTTGCTGTTGTAAGCACACAACACAATGGTTCCTATTAGTATTTAATTATATAAAGCCCCAAAAATTCATGGCCATGTGATTTGTCCTTCTGCACACAATATGCAGACATGTGTACAGCCATTAGCTATCACTCAGGTGCTACTTGTGTCAATTTTTTGTTTAGTATGAATGTCCAGAATAATGAAATACTCCTCTGAGCTTTTCTGGCTTCTCCCCAATCCTAAGGCAAAGTCCCTGCTTTCTCTGAGACAGACAGCACTGATAGCTGGTTGAGTGGCCCTCTAGCAATTGCTCTTCAGCCCTTGATCCTGTATCAACCCTGTGCTACTCTCTAAAGCAGAGGGTATACCAGAAAAAAAGTCAAGGGAAATTCCATTTATCCTCATAGTCAAACCCCTGACAGTTCAGGGTGCTTTGAAGACCCAGCACAGCGATGGAGATTTTAATTTTGTTTTGCTGTAGTCATGGTTCATTTTTACACTTACCTATATTCACTTACATTAGATTATCACAGTTGCAAATGAGTGAAGTTTAACATCTTATTTCTTTTTTCTTTGTGAACTTAACACACTCGTGGCCAAGTTCTCAGCTGATATTTGTGGGTGTAGCTCCACTGACTGGACCCAAAGTGTCCACTCTTAATAACACACATTAAGATCCACAGCAATAAACGTATGTCCCACACAAATATTAAGCCCCTTACTGTTGTTTTTACCAGTAATATTTTACCTTCATAAAGCCCTTCTTATGTCTTTAGGCATCTTAGGTAGCTATAAACAGATACATTATACTATTATTTTGGATATCTCAATGATTTTTAGACTTGCTGAATGAGCAAGATTTTAAACTAGTCTGTGGTTCTCTGGATTCTTTTTATATTTTTTACCCAAAGAGAATTCCTTCCTTCCACGTAGCCCATCCCAAAATATGCTGCATCATTTCTACAGATCCTAACCTGCAATGCAGATAATAGACCAACTGGTGCAGAGGAGGAGGAAGTGTTGACTATTCATTCTTGTGGTCTCCTTTTTGTAGTAATTGTAACTCTGTCAGCGTGAGCAAATTCTCTTCATGATAAACAGTAATTCACTTTGGCCTGGCAAATTGCAAGCTGTAAGTAATGTAATTAAAACCAGTGCCTTATAGCTTTTTCTCTCAGGAAGATGCAAATATCAAGGCGAGGAGGAAATCCCCCGAGCCGCAGATCTGATGGAAATGACATTTGAAGAAAGCTGCTTCTCATCAAGATAGTCATTATGGTTATTTTGTCTTGGTGCTAAACTTTCCTTAGAATCCTGGTTGTATTTTGCTCCATTACATGTTTGCAACCTCGACTGAAGCCCAGGTGCAACAAACAGGATTTTTCCTGTTTCTGTGCAGTTTACTAATATTGTTTTTTAAAAGATAGCATAGTGCCTTTTAACACAGAAGTAGATTGAGCATTGAATTTAGTTTAATTATCAACTGGGACAGTGGTGCTCTGGCACAGCAGTGTATGACTGGCATGTGTTAATATATCTTGTAATTTCAGATATGCTATCCAAAGCCTTTCATGTTAATAGCCATAGGATTATTTCAGGGAAAATAAACTTGCAAAATACTGTGGGAGCAATGTATGTAAAACAAGGCACGTAGATCACAAACGAGTTTGTAATCTGAAGCCAGTGGACGTTACCCCCAGACATTATGCTGGGGGTTGAGATGAAGTCATGTCACCCATTGGAATGCCATCATATGGTCTTCCTCTGCTGTTCTGTGCTGCTGGCTCATTTGTTGTGCTGGGATTGTAGTAAGACAAATCACCAAAGCTCACATCATGAGATGAATTATCTAATCGGAGACCTGGAAAAATACATCATGATTATTTATAGGTTTTTCAGTGGTGCTTATCGCTTTAGTGTCTGAGTGCCTCAACATTAATAAACTTAGTCTTGTAACACCTGAGGTAGAAAAAAGTTGTTGTCCCCTTTTTACAGATGAGGAACTGAGACAGAGAAAGATTCAGGACCTGATTCAAAGCCCACTGAAGTCAATAAATTGACTTCAAAGGGCTTTGGATTGGGTTCTCAGTGGCTTGCCCACACAAGTTGTCTGTAGAAGAGCCAGGAATAGAACCTAAATATTCTAATTACCTGCGTGGTGTTTTAGCAACAGGACCATCTATTAAAAAGAATAACACTAAAAACATTTTAGTTAATTTTTTTTCACTCAAAGATGAATAATCCAAAGTACTCTGGGACTAGATTGAATCCAAACTATACCATAAACTATAGTATATTCAATCTCTTCCATATTTCTTTACTGTTAAGAAGATGATCAAAACAGCAAAATGTTGTTCTTTTGAAGATCTGAGTGTAAACATGGAAATGTCAGAAAATGTCTGCACATGAATAGTGCAAGTGACTTTACACTGGATTTTTGTTTTTAACGTTCGTGGATCTGTGTTTGTAAAACAGTTGGTATCCAAAATGTATATTGTACAATATAGGTCCATAATTCTGCCAGAACTGGTCGGTGTTTAACCATCCACTATCATAAACACTTACATGGATCTTTAATAATGTATTTGTGTGCCTACAAAGTGCACTACTTGGCTGCACAATTCATTATGGCCCTACTAGTAACATTTTTACAGGACATATACAATAAACCAGCATAGTATCTGCAACAGAAAATAATGTTGCATGTCTCAAACACCAGGCACAATGGGGCTATGGTCTTGATTGGGGTCTCCAGGTGCTACTGTGATATAAATATATATTAATAATAATGGAACAGCTGTGCATGAATGACCTCTCTGCACATGAAGCAGTGGGGACCGTTGTCTGGTGTGCTGGAAAAAGTGAGTGCCCCTTTAAGGGCTAGAGAGACAGGGAGTGACTTTCTGCTGCAGTGGCAGACCAGTTCAGCATGGAGAGCCTGACTCATCCTCCCACCAGGGGACCAGAAGAGAGGGGAGACTATATAGGTTCATGCAGTGCAGGAAAAGCCCTCTTCTACCTGGATCAGCACCTACCCATGGAAGTGGTGAAATATCAGGTTTTGTCAGGACCTGCTGTGGGCATTGTGCTGGTCACTCCTTTCTCAGGGGTCTGGGAAGGAATATGTCCCTCACTGCCAGATTTGCCAACATTAACTGTATGTGGGGCGGGAGGGAGAAGGGTTGCCTTATGCACAGTAAGTTCTGGGGGCCTTCGTTGGGGTGAACATGAAACAGGAGTTCGGATATGATGTTGCAACTCATTATGTAAACGTGGGGCAGATGTGCAGTGCAAGGACTCTGTAGGGAAGGGTATATTGATGAAATAAAATGGATTGGTAAAGGATTTAAAGAAGGTATCCTTTAAAGGAGCAGAAATGGGGGGGGAGGCAGTTCAGGGCTCCTGAGACTGGTATGGCAGGGAACCAACCCCCTATCCTTTATAGCCCCCCCCCCCTTTAACCCTCATTTGGGGGCGGGGGGATGGTGGGCTCCAGCAGCAGAAGCTGCTCGGGTATATATTTAACTGATTATGGAATTACCTGCACTGTACGCTTATATCTGCCAGGTACTCCCAGGCATTTAAGAATAAAATTGAGGCTTAATTAAACCACATCCAGTATCTCCTGTCCTACTTCCATTATAGCCGGACAATGGCATTGTTTTCCAAATTATGATTCAACACAATAAGAATTACATTCTTACGTACACCTACATGGGAGAGAGAGATTTTAAAAATAGAGTAAAAGAAATTTTATTCACTTCCCCTGCATATTTTGAATGTGGGAACACTCATTTCTTTCTTTTGTATACAATTATGGAAAGAGCGGTGGGTATGTGCATATGTGTGTGTTCACAAATTTCTAGATAAATTACACATTAGCTTCCTGTTTAAGAAAAAAGTATGCACTGTAATAAAAAAATAAAAACTACAATAATCTGAGTGCAACATGTTTCAACACATGGAAAAAATGTTCTCGAGGTGTTGGATCACTGGCTACGATGCATTAATAATTATGCATAGGCCATATTTTATTAAACACTAATCTATTGTCTATAAGAGAAACTGCTGAAAATGTGCTTGGCTATGTTTGATATAAGTAATTTATATCTCTGTTCTGAAATGTTGTCTTGTGGTTGTTTTTATTGATTCTGTGAGGCAATGAAGATTAAAAAGCTCTCTAGTCTACACTAGACAGAAAAGCATAACAGATTAATGTGTTGAATGCTAGACTCTTAACTTGTGAGGTATATGTATGCCTGGCTCATTTCAAAAATAAATACAGGCATTTAAAATCAAGGCAACTCAATAAAATGGATCACTACAGTGAAATTCTGCCTTCAGTCTCAAAGCTGCAGCAATCACAGAAGCAAACCTAAAGACAGAAAATGCCTATTAAAGTGCTGAGTTGGACTGTTGATTTATTTCTCTTCTTTAAAGCTACTTGTACAGTAACTGATACCTACTTGTGCTTTGTGAGGTTTTTTGTTTGGTTTTGGGTTTTTTAATCTTTGTCTGCAATTTACACCTTGAGACCATAAATACAAATTTGCACGTCTTTGGAAACTTTCATCGTTATTCCTGCTAACATGGGTTTTGCTAATGATGAGGATTTTTTACAAACCACTCTCAAAAGTAGATAGTCTCAAGGCAGTCAGATCACTATTTGCAATTATTTTCAAAAGTCTTTTAACAGTTATGCCACTTTTAGCGACAGTGCTGGCAAAACCCTGGTACTAATACCACAATCAGATCCAACAGGTAGAACTTTTGCAGTCATGCACAGCTCCATTATCCACAAGGGTGCAGATCAAATTACAGGATCAAAAATTGTGTTAACAGAATCTGTTTTTTAAACAAAAAAATGGCACAATCAAAATACAGACATGGCCTAATTGTGTTGCAGTGTTTTATGCTAGTGGTGTTCTATAGCAGATATTGTAGTTGATATATCTTATTAATGTCTTCTGTGATTACAATTTTACCTTGGTACCTCAAAATTATTCTGTGTAACCCATGTTAATTTGTGAGCATGGATATTTTTGGGTACTGAAGTTCTGAAAACATATGAATGGTATCCTCCTGGATTTATTTATGGGAGAGTTTGCAGATAACCCATTGGCTTAATGATACTGATTGGCAATGACTGCTGTTCAGTCAACTCACTAGTTGTACAAATTCCAGTTAGTATGAACTTATTCAGCTAGGGCCCAGGTGTTGCATGTTGTTTAGCTACTTTGTATATATGAAATGGTATCAAAGTCTAAAGGGACTATCTTCACTGTACAGTTAAACCCGGATTTTAGGCCAAACTTCCCTACCATCCATACAGAAACACCTATGACATTGGGCTGGAGGTGCTTTATGCACCCAGATGGTGGTATGCGTTAGTGTCCAAGTTCTGTTTTAACTTGGACTGGAACCCAGCAACTTTGCAGTGAGGACCAAGGCAAAATCATTCCAGTGCTGATAGTCCTCCAATGCCCTTCCCACAATTCCCTCTGAAGGACAGACAAATCCTTCCACAATTGACTGAGAGAGCATCTTCTACAGTGTCTCAGCCCAAAGAACTATGGGATATGTCTCCAGGCATACCCAGGCTATTGCAGAACAGTGAGGACACAATAAAGCGGGTAGGGTTTTGCTGTGGGATGCTTGCACTTGGGCTAGACTAACCTGGATTAACTGTGCCAAGCAGAAATACCCTAAACTCTTCTCTCAATACAAAATTTACCAAAGATTTTTTTAAAAATCCCCTCTCCCTGTTTATGAATACTGAGAAGCCCTGGATGTACTTTAAAACCATTTGCCAAACTGATTTGTACAATCTAAATAAAAAGAATAGCAGTGAAATCCTAGCTCCATTGACTTCAGTGGGGCAAAAAATTCACCTCAAGAGTTCTGTGCAGAATAGAAAAGTCCTTCTACTCCGGGAACATTTGTGATATTCTTTACCTGGTTCACTCCTTGTGTCATCATAAAGTCGCTGATGGGAAAATGAGCCAGACTTTCTCTTCCCACATATAAAGTACCCAATCAGACCAATTAATGCAGATCCTAGAATGGCTCCTACAGTCGCACCAAGCACTACTCCTGCACTGTGGCGATTCTCTGGGAGGGGGAAAAAGGATAAAGAAATTATTCTAATGAAAATTTATAAATCTATAGGGCCAGATCCTCAGCTGACATTTTACACAAGTTGAGAATCTGGCCCACTCTGACATATTTCACTTTACAGACAATAGTTAAGTCATCCCCTCAACAATCCTGTGAAGCAAGGAAGTATGACTCTCTCTTATTTACAAATGGGAAAACTGTGGCACAAAAATGTTTTCGTATAGCTTTTCCCAGTCAAGCAAGTATTTGACCAACAGCTGTGAATAGAACCCACGAGTTGTGGATCCCAGCCACCTGCTCTAACCACAAGGCCTTGCACTGTCCTCTGATAAAATCTCTTTAATATAACAATTGTAAGTATTTAGACCAGACTATAAAGCTAGCCT
>NW_020664447.1:15157698-15216265 GCF_002925995.2 Terrapene triunguis | reverse complement strand
TTAATATAACAATTGTAAGTATTTAGACCAGACTATAAAGCTAGCCTGTGATCTTAGGTGCCTCTGTTTTAGAGTGCACAATTTTTCAGACACTTTGTTGGGCATCCAAAATCAGAAACATAGAAAGCATTGGCTGTAACATGTTTAGTTTTTCAGGTAGAAAAATAATTTTTTTCTCCCCAACATTTTTCTTGGGTTTTATAAAACTTTTCTTTGAATTTTTACATCTTCTTTGAATGCCCTCTTTCAGAGTCACTTTAGGCAAAAAGTCCTGATACATTGTAATTATTAGAGCTATAGAGAGAAGCTTGAAAGCATGAAGATAGCCTCCAGTTCTTAGTGTAGACTGTACTGTATATGTTGGAAAAGCATTTCTGTCCAATGCTAAAAGCCTGCAGGCAAATTAATGGTATAAAAATACTATGTCTTCTAATCTTCCTTTCTCGATCACTGAAGCCCCAATCTGAAAGAGCAGAATAGAGAAATGCTATTTTTGGTTTTATGCTGTATTATTTCCCCAGGCTTAACCAAATTGATAGTAATAAAATACAAGGTAGGCAATCCATTTGGGCATTATTTATAAATTGAAGGCTTTAGTCACAAAAGTGTTTTGCACTCTGTGTCCTTCATGCTTAAGAAATGATTAATTTGTTGCTTTAAATGCTTTGAGCATGGGGACTGTACAGATCTATTTCATATATGCAGAAGTTGAAGGGGTAGGGAGAGAAAGTTTGCACATTCACCAAACCCAAGCAGAGCTGCATTACATTTCCTATGCGAATAAATAGATAAATAAGCAGAATTTAATATAAAGCAAAACTCAGAAATTCAGTGAGTTGGGGCTACTCCAGACTGATGCAACAGATAAAACATTTTCAACAATTTTCAGTGGACAATTCCATATAAATAGATCCAATTTGAATGGTACTCTCACTGAAGCAGTCTGCTGGGAATAGTCCCATTATAGTATCTATATACCAATATAGTTCGGAAACAAGAATTTTTTCAATATGCCGGTTCACAAATACCATAGTTCTCTGGTTAAACTGGCCTGGGGTTTCAGGAGACCGCAGATTAATTCATGTATCTGCCACTGACTTCCTATGTGACCTTGGACAGGTAACTCAGCGTATCATTTTCAAAAGTACCTAAGAGACTTTCAGTGGATCTTAAGCTCCGAAACCACTAGAAAATGTTACTATTAATCTCTCTGTGCCTCGGTTCCCTATTTGTAAAATGGAGATAATAGTGTTTTCCTTTCTCCTACCCTTCACTAGTTTTCTTTATTTAGATTGTAAGGAGTTTGGGGCTGAAAATATTTATTACTATGTATATAGGCAATCATTACCACAGTCTGGCTATGATCTTGGTAGGAGATCGAGGTTTTACTGTAATACAAATAATACAAACTTTGTTATTTCATTCTAGCCCTCCACCACTAAATGGTGTCCTCAACGCTGCTGCTAAATACCAGATGAAATCTGGCAATGCAGTTCAAAGTAGCTGCATGACAGCCCAGGATCTTTGACTTCCTGTTGAAATTGAAATAAATAAAAAATATTTCTGCCTGTGGTTCAGCTAAACCCCAGAAATGCAGAAAGGTTTGAAAATTATATTTGGTAAAAGTTACCTAAATGTTTTTAATTTCAAAAAACTTTCAGGTGAGGTCTAGTTTTATCTGAAGCAGTTCACACATCTTTTCAGCTTCCCAGACAATGTAAACATTTTAGTGTTCAGCATCATTAAACTTTTTTTACTGTAATTAAACCTTTACCTTTGTTGGGTTCTTTCGGATTTGATGGGACTATAGAATGGTTGGTGAAATTCTGGTGTACGTTTTTTGTAGTCTGTGAAATTGTTTTGAAGTCTGTTGTGACACTGCCACTCTGGTGTGTGGATAATGTGGTCAGTGTATTTGATGGACTGTTCGTGGATGAGACTTCTGTGGAGCTCTTTAGAGAGTCTTTGGTGGAGATTGCTGCAGTAGAACTGGTCTTATAGGTGACTGAAGTGAAGTTTTTGGCTTCCGTTTTCGATGATACACCAGCATTTGTAGGCATGTTGCTTTCAGTCGCTGTGGACAAGTTGCTCATGGTTATGGATATTGTTGAAGATGGTGAGATTCTGTTGACATTTTTGGCAGGGGTATTTGTGCCATCTGTTGAGCCCTTATCCACATATGAAGTCGAAAATAACCCTGTGCCATTAGTGGATCTCTGAGCTACACTGTTACTTTGAGTGTTAATCTCTATTACTGTACTTTTTGTTGTTGCATTTTTATTGGCTGTTGTTGGGGTAACATGGCTTGTAGCAGGAGTAGTTATTCCGTTAGTTCCAGTAAGATCTAGCTGATGTGAAGTTCCTCGGTGTGTAGGTGAAGTCATATCTGTAGTTGAACTATTGTCAGTGTTTGTTGTTCTGACTGTACTACTGTAACCATTGCTTCTGGTCCACCATAAACTAACCGGCAGTAAAATAAAAAGAATTCCACTGGAAGGCAGCATGGTATTGACTTTGTGGTTTGTTTCTTTATGTAGAGAGCCTGAAAGAAGTGAAAAGTTTTGTAATTTAATTTATGATGTGAAACTGAGAGCTGGACAATGAAGACCCAGACATGTTGATGAAAACTTACAAATGGCTTGATACTAGAGACGTGAAGTCATGGAGGTTCCTAAAGGTATGTCTACACTGCAGTTAAACAACTGTGGCTGGCCTGTGTCAGCTGAGTCAGGCTTGGGCTGAGGGGGCTGTAAAATTGTGGTTTAGACATTCAGACCCAGGGCTTTGTGACAGGGGAGGGTCCCAAAGCCTGGGCTGTAGCCCAAGTGCAAACATCAGCACAACAGTTTTACAGTCTGAGTCCCATGACCCCAACTCAGCTAACGCGGGCCAGCTGTGGATGTTTAATTGCAATGTAGACATATCTGAAGGTTTTCATGTTGAGAACTTAACACTCCTGGATAGCAATAATATTCTCTCAAAGCATTACTGTTCCTCAACAAAGCTTTTTGCATGCTTCCATAGGCAAAGCTGTATACTCCCCTCCATTCTACAGCTCACAGTCTGTAACAACTTGCTATTACATGTAACCAAGAACCTCTTGCACCAAGACCCATGCCTAAAAGGGCATGCTTTCAGCAACTGATGCTTTCTGGTCACAGGGTAGCACCCAGCAATATGAGAGTAATAGGGGTGTGGCAAGGCTGAAGAGCTAAGTAACAGAGTGTGTTCCCATGCAAAGTGGTATAGTTGTTGTTGCGATTAGCCTTTGAAGGTCATGATTTCCCTTACATGTTTTGTGACCTCGAGGGGGAGACCATCACAGGAATACAGCTGCTGCCAGGAGATTAATGACAGTTCAGCAGCTAAGCCAGCCCATGGAATTAGCGGAGCTGCATTTCTGCTTCAGAACCAAACATCAACACCAAAGCAGTGCAGTCTGCCCTGATTTGCAAATGTTCAACCAAGGATCAGCAAGTATCCTGATCCCCAATCTCTTGAGACATATTGCCATATGCTTATCTAGCTTTCCAGAGTAGTGACAGCTTGAGGTCATGCTATCATTACTTCCCAAAGATCACAGACTAAAATGTGAAGGTTAGCACTACTTTCAATAGCGTTAATTAACCCACTATTCTTATGCATGTTTTGTTGCCTGTAGGAAGGAGACATGCTGCCTAGAGGCAGTGACCTGGCTCCTTTCCCTTTCACCCTTCAGCTCCACTGTCTGGTCCGTTTTCCTTTCACCTTTATAAATCTAACTATGGGTTTTTCCACAGCTTTGCTCCTCTCTGCACAGCACAGCCGGGGAGAGGGATGAGTATAGCTATGGACTCTAACAGTAGCTGCTGAAGTAAGCCAGCTTGTCTCTGTGACACCCTCCCTACAGAGATTTCTGTCATTTGACAGATGATATGGTTCAGTTTCAGCTATTAGTCAATGAACCTGACATTAGGTCTGATCCTGCTCCCATTGCAGTCAGTGACTGAACTCCCATTGACTTCAGTGGGTACAAGATGTAGTGCCCAGGACTGGAATCTGTATGTATTTGCGGGATTCAGCTTTCAGCAATCTGTTTATAAATATTGTTTCCATGTTGGTAAATTGATCGGTCTCCCAATATAGGGTAGTCATCTGCCAGGTGGGATTAATATTCCTTACTTATTCAGCTAAAAATAAAAGTTTAAAAACTTTATTTTTATTATTATTATTTTACAGAAATAAGTATTGCAGCTTTCTGCTTAGAGCTAATCTTTGTGTCTGGTGTCTCAAATCTGTAACTGAACAGCCAACTCTCACAATTATATTAATGAAAGTTGCTTTGTTTTCACTATACCTGGGTACAGGGACGGTTTTCTAATTGGAGTAATAATTACAGAAAAGTATAGCAAACAAAACTTTAAATGAGCTTTTACTAAGCTTTCAAATATTTGCTTTCATCTTGAAAGTACCATTGTTTTAGCTCACTGGCATGACCCCTCTTTTTCCTTGTATCAGTAGCCATGTCATTACTGAACAAAGTGAGTTTTGTCATATTTCTTATTTCACCTTGACTGTAATTTGAAACTACCAAGGGAAATTACTAACAGTTCACTTTAACTGCACCTTTCGTTTCTGTCTCATAATGCTAAAGAGTCAGCATCCTAACTGAACAATGTGGTTTTCATGATTTCCTTAATCCTGTAATTTTTTTCCTCGGGGACAAAAAGGGAGAAAACGCCTTGCCACAAAAATTTTTTTACAGTAGTTCTAAGGCTATATTTAGGTTGTATTTCTTGGAAACCCTTGGTGTCTAATAATTAACTGGTCTTTTATTAGTGTAGCATTAAGATTCAGATCAGAAACAACCCTACAGCCCTAGAAAACCACCCGTTGCCCTTAGAGCTTAATATGCAAATAGTGGTATTATAGGACAACTGCAAATATTGCAGCTCCAGCACCTTGGACTAGCCAAAATCTGATGAACAGAAGATTAGCCAGAATCTAAAGAATTTTCCAGGTAGCTTGAGCCACTAATTGTAAAATATCTTTTAAAAGGAGAAATGATTTGATATGATGATTCTGATCTTGCTGGCACCTGTAAGTAACTACACTGAAATCACACTAAGGACAAAGCCGTGTAAATGATATTTGAATCAAACTCTCTGACTTAGACTCTTCCCTCATTATGGCCCCAATCCTTCAATGACATGTGTGCATACCCTGTCTTAGTGTGGAGCCCTACTAAAGTCAGGCACAGGGGTCCATCTGCAGGCATCTCATTGCAGGATCAGGGCATATAGATGGAACTACATACAGATCCCTAAACAAACCATTTGACATTGGTAGCTTGTCACTTTGGACTTGAGTACAATTTTGAACAATATCACATATTTTTACTAGTTTTATTTTGCTTAAAACTGAATACTCAGGAGAAAGGCTAGTGAAAATCCGTGTCACTCTGTGGTTAATGATACTTAAAGCACTGACTTTATTTTATTGATCTTTTTTGGCAGTATTCCTACTGTATATGGCTCCTCCTCTACATTCATATGTGTGCATATGTGCATACACACAGTGAAATCCTGGCCTCATAGAAGTCAATGGCAAAACTCCTAGAGTATGCCTACACTGCAGATGCAACCATGCCTCCCAGCCCAGGTAGACAGACTCAGGCTGTCGATTCCTAGACTTAGTTCATTAAGAGCAAATCCTAAACTTACTTGCTAAAATCACTTCTTAAAAGTGCAGGAAAAGCAATTATCAGCAAACTTTGAATTACAGTGAAATATTTTCATCTTCTCTTTATGGTTCTTACATCTCTGCCTACCTTTGCTGTTAAATCTTGGAATTACTGGCCCAAGTTAATTTGTCTTTTAATGTTTTCCTTATGGGGTAGTTTTGCTATGAGTTTGGTTACCAAGTCCCTACATTCACCCAAATATCTTGTCCAAAAAATCAGTGCTGCTGTGATTACTTAGCCAAATTCATTAATAAAAATGCACTTACCTTTTAGCTCTACAGTATATGCAGGTAGGTTTGAAATACTTCTGTGGCACAGAGTGCAATTAGTTTAGTGAACACAGTAGAACACAGGTACTGTAAATGCAGCTGTCACGCTCATCAGGAATGCACTGTAGAAACTTAACTAGGTGGGGCCGTATTTCCCTGTGTGTAATAGAACACCTGAGAACCAGACTGACCTGCTTCTCAGTTGTCTTTGTTAAGAGCTACCATTACAGAAATTACAGGTTTCATTGTAAAGTGGGAAGACAAGTGCCCATTGATTCTGTGAAGATTACAAAATCTTTACATTGATGTTTGGACAAGGGTATCAAATTTCTATAAACTATATGGGGTATTGGTCTTCTCTTAATTAGACAGCAGCCATTTTAATAAAGTAGTTTTCTGTTGAGACACACTTTTTTACTGTACATGTATTCCAAACTGAAATAATCAACCAATGGAACTCCTTGCCAGAGGATGTTGTGAAGGCCAAGACTGTAACAGGGTTCAAAAAAGAACTAGATAAATTCATGGAGGATAGGTCCATCAATAGCTATTAGCTAGGATGGGCAGGGATGGTGTCCCTAGCCTCTGTTTACCAGAAGCTGGAAATAGGTGACAGGGGATAAATCACTTGATGATTACCTGTTCTGATTATTCCCTCTGAAGCACCTGGCATTGGCCACTGTCAGAGGAGAGGATATGGGGCTAGACCTAATATGGCCATTTTTAGGGTTTGAAGAGAAATGTTTGTAGAAGATGAATAAGCAAAAGTTAATTATACTATGGCATATTCTTAATATACATCAACTTTCTACTATATATATATATATATATATGTACATGCTGTTATGCATTAGCCCAAGCCCCTGGGTCCAATTACCCTCCTAATTTGAAGGGATTTGAAATGCAGATTTAGATCCAAATTTGGTAAATCGAACCATAAACCCAGATGGTTGGGAGAAATAATAATCAGATTCAGATCTGAATCTTGCATGTCAGGCCCTTCTTTACATGCTATATATAATCTTGGGGATAGATTTAGAGCAAAGGGGGTTGGGGGAAGCCAAACATGCGCAGTTTAATTTTTTACATACTGAAGTAGTCAGGACTACTTGCTACTGTAATTATATTTTTTATTTATTCTAGACTGGTATGTGTTGGAGAGGGATGCAGAGGTGTTCCAGTAATGTCTGAATAACTCCATGAGTGGAATACCATGGCGCTTTTGTTTCCACTTGAAATTTTTGAAAGAATCATGTGCAACTACTATTTCATGCCTTTCTCCAGTGTCATTATTTGTATATTAGTGATAGCTCTTATTTGCACTAGATGTAAGCCCCAGGCAGACACTCCTGCACCCATATGGAACCCTCCTGAAGCCAGAGTGGCTCCTCACAGGTGCATGGGTTAGTCCATACAGTGTTAATTGCAGATTCGGGACCTAATTTTAATTTAACCCCATACCTACCTGCAATAGCAACCTTGGGAGCCCTACTTTAGACAAGTCTCTAACAGCTTGCTAGTATTTTACCTACTATATCATTTAGACGTGTTCTGAACAGGGTTAGGTGACAAGATCAGTTAAAACACCATCAGCCTACCTACATTAGCACTCTCATCATTGCAACAACTGGTAGAGCTGCAGCAGTGGAAATTGGTTGGGGGCTGCTCAAGCCTTATTAGCCCAACTGAATGGCGTACACATGGAGTAACTGTAATCTACTTTTATATATCAGGAAGTATTTCTAGCTTGTTGAGAGCAAGTTGTAACTAATCTTAGGCAATAGATTTATTATTACACATGGAAGTAAACTACATGTAGTTCACACAAGTAATTATAGTGCCTAGGTAGTGCATTTTGATTGCCTGTGAATGTGATGAGATTTCTTTTAAAAACCAACTGTTTTGTTCGTTTGAAGATTCTACTGCTAATGAAAATACTTATCTTAAGGCATGGGAATAGCCACTAAGTAGATATGAGGGACACAGAACCTCCACTTTCAAATCTTTCTTGCCCTGTTATTGTCCCTTCATTGTGGCTATGAGACTCGTTCACATTCATTTCTGGTTTCCCATACCTGTGGTTTTCATGTTGTTTCACCTCTGTATTGAAGCAGCAGTTCATGATGAGAAATACATTAACTTCTATACCTCACTGAAATGAGTTATGTAAATACCTGCAATTCCTTCTTCCACACAGCATAAAAGATGGAAGGGGAAGAGCAATAATCACACACAGCAATGGGACTAAAGGTGCAATGGGAAGTAGAGTGACCAGATAGAAAGTGTGAAAAATCAGGACAGGAGGTGGGGGGTAATAGGCACCTCTATAAGAAAAAGCCTCAAATATCTAGACTGTCCCTATAAAATTGGGACATCTGGTCACCCTAATGGGAAGGGGAAGAGTGGCAACTTGGTATAATCAAGTTGTATAGCCACTAGAAAAAATAAACACTGACTTCATACAAGAAAAGGGGATATTGACTGGTGGTAGCAATTGTGAGGGTTAAAATACCTGTGTAGCCTGAGGGAAACTAGAGGCCATAGTAATTTACTCTCTAGGAGTGTGTAAAGTCATTAAAAACTGCAAATTATTACCAAGTGTGACAGACCCAGACCAGTGGGGTACAGGAGTCTGGTAGAGGGCAAATATACTGGTCACTGGATGAGTAGTTTTCTGTTTCCTGAGTAACCAGAGCAGGGGCTGCACTAGAGTAATCAGGAACCTGCTAGAACCAGTTAAGGCAGGCAGGCTAATTAGGACACCTGGAGCCAATTAAGGCAGGCTAATCAGGGCACCTGGGTTTTAAAAGGAGCTCACTTCAGTTTGTGGTGCGAGTGTGAGGAGCTGGGAGCAAGAGGCGCAAGGAGCTGAGAGTGAGAGGGTGTGCTGCTGGAGGACTGAGGAGCACAAGTGTTATCAGACACCAGGAGGAATGTCCTGTGGTGAGAATAAGGAAGGTGTTTGGAGGAGGCCATGGGGAAGTAGCCCAGGGAGTTGTAGCTGTCATGCAGCTGTTACGGGAGGCACTATAGACAGCTGCAGCCCACAGGGCCCTGGGCTGGAACCCGGAGTAGAGGGCGGGCCCGGGTTCCCCCCAAACCTCCCAATTGACCTGGACTGTGGGTTCTTCCAGAGGGGAAGGTCTCTGGGCTGTTCCCCAACCCACATGGTGAATCTCTGAGGCAAGAAAATCCGCCAATAAGCGCAGGACCCACCAAGATAGAGGAGGAGTTTGTCACACTGGTGTCAGGAGTGGGATCTTGGGGTGCACAGCGTGGCGGAAGAAGGAGGGTGATTTAAAAAAAAAAACCCCAAAAAAGGGAGAGGGTTTATTTTTTTCACTACAATGGATAACGTAGTGCGGGCACTGATACAAGCTACGGCAGCCCAGCAGGAGGCTACCCGTGTCCAGGCAGCCGCCCAACAGGAGGCAGTGCGGCTGCAGCAAGAGACTAATCGCCTGCTGATGGACCAGGCTGCTCAAGACCGAGCTATGTTGCGGGAACTGGTAAACCAGGTAAAGTCCCTTACAGAGCTGAATTGCGGCCATGATGGGATGCGGCTCATACGGGCCAGCCATTGGCTGCAGAAAATGACACGGGAGGATGATATAGAGGCATACCTTCTGGCCTTTGAGAGGACAGCCCTACGGGAGGCCTGGCCTCGAGATCAGTGGTCTGGCATCCTTGCCCCATTCCTGTGTGGGGAGGCCCAGAAGGCCTACCATGATCTGCCTGAAGAGGCTGCGGCAGACTACCCTAAGCTGAAAGCAGAGATCCTGGCCAGATCTGGGGTAACGACAGCAGTGTGGGCCCAGCAGAATCACGGTTGGAGGTACCAGGAAGACAAAACCCCGTGGTCCCAATTGTATGACCTCATCCATCTCGCACGAAAGTGGTTGCAAACAGAGTCCCGGAGTCCGGAAGAGATACTAGCGGTTCTGGTCATCGACCGATACATGAGGGGACTACCACCAGACCTTCAGTGCCTGGGTAAGCCAGAACGAACCCTCCACCTATGACAAGGTTGTCGCCCTGGTAGAGAAGCGAAGGACAGCGAGGGAGCTGACCCGACCAGTTAAGGAAGAGGCACCCCTGGTTAAACTAGCAGCACCAAGCCCTAAAGTGCGGGTGACTGGGCCACCAGGAGGGCCCAGGTGGAAAAAGAGAGAGGCTGAAGGCCCATCAGAGGCCACAAAGAGTCGGAGCACTGAGAGAGAAGAGGATCGTGATGTTAGACTGCCCAAACCAAGAGACCGGGGAATGCCTAGGGCTCCATACAGATGTTATGCCTGCGGGGAGTGGGGACACATAGCTGCACAGTGTCCCAATGCTGAGGAGCCTATGCAGTGTAACCTGGGGAACTGGGCAGATCCATGCTCCCTAATCCACCTTGTGGGGGTCTCACTAACCCCACATATGTATACCAGACCAGTGAAACTAAATGGGGTAGGGACCACGGCACTGGTTGATCCGGGGAGTGCTATCACGCTTATCTCAGGGAAGCTCGTGAAGCGTATTCAGCTGCTGCAGGCTAAACGTACGGGGATAACATGTGTCCATGGAACAGTTAGTTACTACCCCACCACCCCAGTAAAAATCGAGATCCAAGGGAACACTACTGAGGTAGCAGCAGGTGTAGTCCCTAAACTCCCATACCCGGTGCTCATAGGGAGGGACTTCCCAGGGTTTGGAAACTTACTCCCGGTAGGGGGATTGGAGAAAGATGGGGACCCTAAAATTGGTGAGGCATCCACAGCAGACTGCCAACCCCCAATCTTCTCTGAAATATCCCCAGATTTGTTCTCCACTCCCAGACAGAGTAGAAAGACAAAAAGGGAAAGAAGAGCAGCTAAGGCCTTGGGAACCCGAATACTGACCCAAAGCCAGAGGGTCGCTCTTGTAGGTAGGCAGACCCACGCAGCTGAAAAGGAGGCCATGCAGGAGGGAGAAGCACCTGAGTCTGACCCCCACCCTAATGCTTCTGAACCAGTAGAGGCAACAGAGACTGGGCCCCTAGATCTTGGGCAGATTAGCCCCAGGAGAGGAAATTTTGGACGGGACCAGGCAGAAGACCCAAGGTATGACAACATTAGGAAGGAGGTGACTGAAATAGATGGGGTCCCCGTGGAAGGGAAAACCCAGGGACCAGGACCCTACTTCATAATGAAGAAGGATCTCTTATACCGGGTTGCACCAGTACAGGGGCAGAAGGTACAGCAAATCCTAGTACCTCAAAAACACCAGAACGCTGTATTAAGTCTTGCTCATAGTCATCTTTTTGGGGGGCATTTGGGGGTAGAGAAGACCCTGGCACGAGTCCTACGACGGTTCTTCTGGCCCGTAGTACATGAAGAAGTGCGGAGGTACTGTGCCTCCTGCCCGGAGTGTCAGCTGCACAGTCCCCGTCCCCACTTGAGGGCACCTTTAGTACCCCTTCCCATCATAGAGGTCCCCTTCGAGCGAATAGCCATGGACCTAGTGGGACCCCGGAGAAGACGGCTCGGGGCCACCAATACATACTTGTTGTTTTGGACTATGCTACTCGCCATCCAGAAGCCGTCCCTCTGCGGAACACGGCCTCTAAAACTATAGCCAAAGAACTGGTAGGGATCTTTGCCAGAATGGGGCTACTGAAGGAGATATTAACCGACCAAGGAACCCCATTTATGTCGAAGCTAATGAAGGACCTCTGTACGCTGCTCCATATACATACCCTGAGAACTTCGGTCTACCATCCGCAGACTGATGGGTTGGTAGAAAGGTTTAACCAAACCCTCAAGGCTATGATAAGGAAGGTGGTAAGTCAGGATGGGAAGGATTGGGACACCCTACTACCCTACCTTATGTTCGCTATCCGGGAGGTACCTCAGGCCTCAACTGGGTTTTCCCCCTTCGAATTATTATACGGACATCACCCCCGTGGCATACTAGATATCGCCAAAGAGATCTGGGAAGAGGAACCCAATGAGGGGAGAAATATAATAGAGCATGTAATGCAGATGCGAGACTGGATAGCCCGGGTTACCCCTATTGTACGGGAACATTTGGAGAAGGCACAGGAGGCCCAGCGAACCCATTACAATCGCCAGGCAAAAGTGCGACAGTTCCAACCAGGGGATCGGGTTCTGGTGTTGGTACCCACGGCAGAAAGCAAGCTTCTGGCCCAATGGCAGGGGCCCTATGAGGTGGTTGAACCCGTGGGGGAAGTAACTTACAAGGTGCGGCAGCCAGGACGCAGAAAACAAGAACAGATTTATCACGTTAACCTTCTGAAACCCTGGCATGCACAAGAGGCATGCACAATGGTCCAAAAAGACCTAACCCAGGAAAACAAGCCTTCCAAACAGGTGAGAGTGTCTCCCGATTTAACACCAGACCAGAAGAATGAGGTGTCTGAGATGATCTTCTGAACCAAGATGTGTTCTCGACAAAACCGGGTCGAACAACCGAGACATACCACCACATCGTCACGAACCCTGGAGCCAGAGTAACAATGAGGCCCTAGCGGGTGCCAGTGGCAAAAAGGGAGGAAATAAAAGCAGAAGTAAAAAAAATGCTGGCGTTGGGGATCATCGAAGAATCCCACAGTCAGTGGTCCAGCCCAATCGTGCTGGTGCCCAAAACTGATGGCACCACAAGATTTTGCAACAACTTCCGGCGACTAAACGAAGTATCCCAGTTTGACGTGTACCCCATACCTCGCATAGATGAGCTAGTGGACCGTCTGGGTAATGCCCGGTACTTGACTACCCTAGACGTGACAAAGGGGTACTGGCAGATTCCCCTTGCAGAAGACGCAAAGGAAAAGACTGCGTTCTCTACACCAGAGGGTCTTTTTCAATATACTGTCCTCCCTTTTGGACTACATGGGGCCCCAGCTACCTTCCAGCGCCTCATGGACAAGCTATTACGCCCGCATAACAGTTGTGCTGCTGCCTACTTGGACGATGTGGTCATTCATACCCCAGACTGGGAAACCCACCTGGAGAAGGTGGAGGCAGTCCTCGATACCTTCAGGCGAGCTGGCCTTACAGCAAACCCTGCCAAGTGCACTGTAGGGTTTACAGAGGCCAAATATCTTGGCTACATTGTGGGTAAAGGTCTGGTAAAACCCCAAGTGAACAAGTTAGAGGCCATCCAAAATTGGCCCCGACCAAGTCGCAAGAAACAAGTCCGGGCGTTCCTAGGTGTGGTGGGGTATTACCGACGATTTATCCCCCACTTTGCCACAAGGGCAAGCCCCCTGACAGACCTAGTGAAAGCCCGTGGACCTGATCTGGTGAGATGGTCTGACACAGCAGAGGAAGCATTCACAGACCTACGGACTGCCCTCTGCAGAAACCCCGTACTGATAGCCCCTGATTTCACCAAGGAGTTTATCCTGCAGACAGATGCATCGGAAGTAGGGTTGGGGCCATTCTATCACAGATGGTCGGAGAGGAGGAACACCCAATTCTATACCTCAGTCGGAAACTCCTTCCAAGGGAACAAAAATATGCAGTGGTGGAGAGAGAATGCCTCCCTGTAAAATGGGCCATGGAAACATTGCGCTATTACCTGCTCGGGCGCAGATTTGTCCTCGTGACCGACCATGCCCCTCTTCAGTGGATGCAGTGGAACAAGGAGAAGAACACAAGGGTGACCAGATGGTTCTTATCCCTCCAACCTTTCCAGTTCCGTGTGCAACACAGACCAGGGAGCCATCATGGCAACGCCGATGGCTTGTCACGTGTGCACTGTCTGGCGTCCCAAGCTGCCCAACCCCTTGGCGTTGAGCAGGGGGGAGGGATTTGTGACAGACCCAGACCAGTGGGGTACAGGAGTCTGGTAGAGGGCAAATATACTGGTCACTGGATGAGTAGTTTTCTGTTCCCTGAGTGACCAGAGCAGGGGCTGCACTAGAGTAATCAGGAACCTACTAGAACCAGTTAAGGCAGACAGGCTAATTAGGACACCTGGAGCCAATTAAGAAGAAGCTGCTAGAATCAATTAAGGCAGGCTAATCAGGGCACCTGGGTTTTAAAAGGAGCTCACTTCAGTTTGTGGTGGGAGTGTGAGGAGCTGAGAGTGAGAGGCGCAAGGAGCTGAGAGTGAGAGGGAGTGCTGCTTGAGGACTGAGAAGCACAAGTGTTATCAGACATCAGGAGGAAGGTCCTGTGGTGAGACTAAGGAAGGTGTTTGGAGGAGGCCAGGGGGAAGTAGCCCAGGGAGTTGTGGCTGTCATGCAGCTGTTACAGTAGGCACTATAGACAGCTGCAGCCCACAGGGCCCTGGGCTGGAACCCGGAGTAGAGGGTGGGCCCGGGTTCCCCCCCAAACCTCCCAATTGACCTGGACTGTGGGTTCTTCCAGAGGGGAAGGTCTCTGGGCTGTTCCCCAACCCACATGGTGAATCTCTGAGGCAAGAAAATCCTGAAGTCTTCCATCTTGAGGTCTATAAAATCATGAACGGTGTAGAGAATGTGAATAAATAAGGGTTATTTATCCCTTCACATAACACATGAACCAGGGTCACCCAATGAAATTAATAGGCAGCATACAGAAGTATTTATGCATAACAAGCAAACATAAGGAACAATAAACAAGAGGAAGTACTTCTTCACACAATGCACAGTCAACCTGTAGACCTTGTTGCCAGGGGATGCTGTGAAGGCCAAAAGTAAATCTGGGTTGAAAAAAAAATTAAATAAATTCATGGAGGGAATGCTGAGATTTTGAGAACAGTGGAACCTTTTCTCAAACAAGAACAGCTTGGCTTTAGGAAAAGACAAGGAACCACAGATGCCATGTTTCTATTAGCCAAGGTGGTCAGGGATGCAGCCCCATGCTCTGTGTGTCCCTAAGCCTCTGACTGCTAGAAGCTGGGACTAAACGACCGTGGATGGATCACTCAATAATTGCCCTGTTCTGTTTGTTCCCTCTGAAGCATTTGGCATTGACCACTGTCAGAAGACAGGATACTGGGCTAGATGGACCATTGGTCTGACTCAGTGTGGCCATTCTTATGTTCAGTGGAGTTATACCAGAGATAAAATTAACCTAACTAATAGACTTAGTAGTTCTTTTGGTTCATTGCTAATCAACTGATAATGGGAGCTGTAGTGTATCACCAATCATTCAGGTGATAGGAGAAACCCACTTTATAGGAAGGAAACTTATTTTATATTGACAGCTGGAAAGTATGTAATCCAGTAATGCAGTGGTTCTCACACTGTGGTCTACAGACTCTCTGGTACTCTACAGAGCCTTTCATGTAAGGAAACATGTTAGGAAACAGGCTGTGGTAGAAAGAGGTGTTGCCTGGGGGGTATAGTCCCTAAAAGAAGTTGTGTGTCTGTGTGAGGGTGGGTGGTTGTCTCTCTCTCTCTCTCTCTCTCTCACACACACACACACACACACACACACACACACACACACACACACACACACACACACACACACACACACACACATGAAGAGCTCAACCCAGTGGAGAAGTGGAAGAACTCCTGTAGAGGTGTATTAGTAATCCAGGGACAGGATAGGCATCTTTTAGTCAGAGTGAGGTGAAATCCAGGTGTGCTACGTGTATAGTGAAATTCTCCGCAGTGTGAGCAACGGTGGCAGAATCTGACCCCAAATGTTTATTTCACTGGATTCTAACATTATCAACCAAATTGAGGCTCAGAAAGGAAATGTTATGTAACATGCACAATCTCTTAATTTTATTTTAAAGGAAGTGTGTTAATAACTTTAACATAAACAGACACACACACACACACACACACACACACACACACACACAAAATGTAACAACCAACTTGTAGTGTTGGTTTTTATTGCTTGGCTTTACCACATCAGGGTTCTGCCTGCTATTCATAGGGTTACTGAAATAAGTCATTGGGTGCAATTTTCAAAGGGCCCAAGTGTCTTGGAGCCCAAGTCCAGTTGCAAGCCAATGGAAATTAAGTTTTTAAGTTACGTAGGCCATTTTGAAAATACCATCCACTATGACTTTTAGGGACTTGAACTCTGAGTTCCTAGTCTGTGTAGACTGATGTTTTTTTCACAAAAGATTCAACACTTATTTAAAAAAATGATAACATTGGAATCTTCTTTCCCCATTTTCCAGTGTCCCATTTCAGAACACAGCTCTCAAGATGAGTCATTGCCCATTTTCCCCCCTTTAAAAATGAAAATCTTTTAGTACATGTAAAGTCATATTAAAATAGAATCACTAGCCTCTCTACACAATCAACCTTTCCTGCTCAAATACCTATAGCCACCATCCTTTTTCTGTTGTGAGTAATTAAGCATTGTGCAAGACACTTTTAAAAAGCCTTTGATTAATCATCAGTTGGATCACTGACAGACTGAAAGCCATCCGTACCTCCCAGAGTGAGTAATAGGTAGGCCTGTGCCTACATTATGTGTAACACATGAAGCCAACTCAAGCAAGCAGTGCCTTCTGGCACTTGTAGTTTTTCTTCCTCCTCCTCTCCTTGTCTCACCATCTGAGGTCAGGTTGTCATGAAAGCATCCACCATCATCTTCTGACCGAGGAAGCAATAAGGTCCACTTGTTTACCGTCTCCTTTGATGCAATCCATCCATCGCTTCCTTGACTTTTCTTGGAGTCTCTTTCCTACCACCCGCTCCTGCCATGCTATCCTCACCAGGTCCTTTTCATTCATCCTCTGTATGTGACTGAACCAGCAAAGTTGCATTTCCTAGATTTTGTCACCACATCACACTTCGATTTCCATTCTATATATATATATATATGGCAAAATAAAAGAATATTTTCTGCATAAATATTATTAGGGATCAAGTAATATATTTAAAATTATCATGCCTCTGTTTTTAAACCCATGTTTTAATTGTGAAAAATATAAAAAGTATAACTAATGGTTTCCACAGCTACGGTGTTTCTAGAGTTTTGGAAAAGGCGGAGAGCTGTGCTCACCTATGACTGGGATCTCATAGACTGGGAGGATGAAGAGGTAAGATCGCAAATAAGTAATCTAATGATGATCTTGTTATCAACACAATAACAGTGTAAGTAATAATGCCTCATGCTTTGCTAGGACAATTGAATTTGCTATATAACACCGGTGCAATAGATCAATAATGTATCTTGCAAGTAGAGGTGCATCCAAATTAAAATACTACTCTCCTCTTGGCAAAGCTCGTTTTTCTTTCTGTCGGAAGGGCAACGGTACTCCTTTTGTTTAAGCAGGGTATGTGAATAAAATATATCTATCTATCTAAGTGCCCATATTTAGCAAAGTCTGATGGGGGCAGTCAGGAATATCTGTCTGGAGTAAGCAGGCCCTTTAAGAGGGATTTAGGTGCCAGCTGTGGCCCTATCCCAGTGTAGCTTAAAGCTAAGGGATTCTGGGACTTGTGGTCCTGAGGGACTGTTGAATGTGCAGCAAAGTATTCTGGGAACAAGGTCATGGATAAAAAGAGCTCCCTTCTCCCCACAAAGGGGAGACCAGGGAAGAATCAAGAAGTATTGTGTGGCATTCTGCCTAAAGAGAATACAACTTGCTATTGGGTCCCCCCAGACAAAGAGCCCACCTCAGTGGCTAGGGAAGAGTATGCTATCTGGAGCTAGAAACCCAAACACAGCAGGGGACCTGATTCCTTTCGCTGCATACATTGCTAATCAGCCTTCAACTCCCATGATCCCTTTGCACCACAAGTTCCTGATTCAGCCCAGAATGAAGCCATTCTGGAAAAGGGCCGGAGCCTAGACCTTGAAACACTCTTAAAGGGCCACCTCACCCTATTTCAGTCTGCCATGGGCACAATCAAATAGTTCTATCCCTTTGCACATCTCATGAAATTTGCTCTGTAAGTCACAAGTGAGCATTCCTGTAATGGAATTTAAGCCTACTCACCTGTAGGATAATGATTGAAATTTGGTCCAAATTAATTGAGGCCCAAAGTCATTATCCCTTCATGGCTCTTCTGGAACCTCTTGGAGATGAGTTGATGATGTTAGTCTAGTTCCTAATGAACATTTTCCACATCACAAAAATCACCACCACAACAGTTTTCTTAGCAATCTCAGCAGAGAAACCAGTGATCGAATCAACATGGCAACCGAACTCCCTTTCACCCCCGGAGGTGATTCTTCTAGCACCTTGGCTAGTGAGTGAGGGAAAACCTTTTAGCGCCACGATTTGTGCTGCTCCTGATCTCCGTGTGAATGTAATGACATGTCTTGGAGGCTCTCCAATTCAGCCTCTTTCAAGGGCAGTTATTTGGATATTTACTTTAAAAATATGTGAAGCGCTTTGGGACGAAGGGAGCTATGCAACTGCCAGTCACTATCATTATAGAATGTTTATACTGAACGCCTAATGCGTTGCTACTTAAATTGAAGCAAATCTATGTCATTGCAGGAAGAGCTGCGCCCCCAGTTTGAAGCAAAATACTCCCAAGTGGAACGAGTAAATCCCATCACAGGAAAACCTGAACCTTTTCAACCCTTCCCTGATAAACTTAGTCGACTGATGGTGTCTGTCTCAGGAATATTCTTCATGGTAAAGTCTCTAATGATATTGGAAGGCCACTCTAGACCTTATTTTGATATCACATCAATGTAAATCAGGAGGCCTTCCACTAAAGTTAATGGAGTTACAGTCGTGTAACATGTGTAAGTGAGATCAGATCAGGCACAACGCTTGTTAATGTTCGATGGGTTGGTGGTGGTTTGGGGTTCTTGGGTGTGTTGGTGGAGGTTGCACCTTTAGAAATTTGCAAAAATATATTTGCAAATTTGCATTTGTCTTTATATAGTAATAGAGAATTTTGTTTCAGCAGTCTAGTATTTCGTCTTTAATCTAAGACTGCTCCGTGAAACAAATTGGGCTCTCTCTTTTTTAAAAGCACTCAATAATCTATTGATCTTTATTTCAGCTATTTATTTTAATAGGTATTTTAGTCTTCTAATTACACATGCATTTATTTTACTGCAGATTTCTTTGGTACTCACTGCAGTGTTTGCAGTTGTGGTCTATCGCCTGGTAGCTATGGAACAATTTGCATCCTTCCAGTGGTATTTTATCAAAAAGTACTGGCAGTTTGCCACATCTGGCACTGGAGTCTGTATCAATTTCATGATCATCATGTCACTTAATGTAGTAAGTTTTAAAACTTTTTAAAAGAGGGATAAGGATTTTAAGTGATACATTGCATTTTTTAAAAACTAGTTACTGTATAATTGTAACTCAAGTAACTTTGGTAATAGAGTGAAACAAAAACAGTTTATAAACTCTCTGCACATTTCAGTACTGTAACAGTTTTGTTACAAATAGCTGATTGTGTAACACATTCTTGCCTTCCTAAACATGTATTTTATTAATTTATATAGAAAAATGTCTGCACATTGTTTATTTGTATTACAATAACATCCAGAGATGGTGTTGCAATTGCTTTTGTTAAATAGCATGCTGTTGTTTCAATGGTTTTTGAGCTGCCTGTGCAATTCCTCACTACAAATATTTGACTACACCACTAAGTCTCAGTGGTGACACAGAACACCATTTTTACATTAGCAAAATCCACTGCTATCCATTTTGGAATTGTGAGATCAATGCCATATCCAATAGGGGAAGTGTGAGAGGGGGGGAGCATCTACAAATTTAGGACTTCACAATAAATGTAAAGTATTCCAGAAACCTCCAGATGTTTCACAAAATACTTCACAGTTATTTTCAGTGATTTTACAAAAGCAGAGGAAATAAATCTATTCAGTCTATGGGATCAAGTGGTGTTCTTCCTAACTGAGAATTCTAGAACCTCTCCCAAATTTAAAAAGGTTCCTAATAATGAAACTAGAATCTCCCATTTCTACTTTTCAACTCAGCTGTGTTATCAACATTTTAAAATCTTAGAGGCATTGCAGAATATGGTTTTAGTTTAGCTTTTCTCTACTAAAATACATGTTTATAGGTTTAAATGTCTACTGTATTAGCAGATTTTGTATTGGTATAAAATGTCCTCTGTCACTACTGATGGCATTCATCATTTCTCTACAATGAAATTAGAAGTGTAAATAGGTAAAGATTAGGAATTATGTAGCATTGTAACTTCTTCTGTTATCTACTAAGTAGGTAGCATTCTTCAAAACAGTCTCTGCAAACTTTTTGAAATTATTAATCATCCTATTTCCGGGTCATGAAAAGTACATACCAAGTGCATAAGCAAAACAAAGCTATTGAAAACATGGAGACACTCCTGGAAAACATTTGTGCTTTTACAAAGTCAGTTCTGTGTTAGGGCTGAAGTTTCATTTAGAAGAATGGGTGGGGATCATGACTGTACTATTAAATAGACAAGTAAGGCAAATGCTAATTAAATGACTTCATGTACAAATGAATGCAAAAGGAAATCCTAGTGTAACAAATCTGTGGTTTCTCTCTACTTTCAGACCAGTCACATCCACTTATTCCTAACAGTAAGGGGAAAACCCATGAATGCTCATGCAGATATCTGTTTATACAGTAATATTTTTGCGAATATGAGATGCGTCAGCCATCTCAAAATCTTTGTAGATATGGACACATCCAATCAGAAAATAGATCAATACCATCTACAACTTAAGTGACCAGTCACACAGAGTAGATAGCAAATGATAAATTGCAAATAGTTTGAGCATTCTGTGGACTGAAATATATTTCTATAAATCATTAAATAGATCAATTCAAGCTATGAACATAAAAATCTAATTGTGTGTGTGGATAATTAGCCAAGAGGGACTAGAGGGAAAAGAAGGACTAAAATAAATGAATATTTTTTTCATTGCAAATAATTAAGATTCCTGCAGCTTCTTGCCCTCATCCCAATTATCTTGATGTTGTAGGACAGTTAAATACTTGTCTCCTTCAAATGCTTACTTTTAGTCATTATTTAATAGATATCCTGATATTTTAACAATATAAAATCTTTGCTATAATTTATGCTGTTTCTTATTTCTGTTTCAGGTATATGAAAAAGTTGCCTATCTCCTAACAGATTTAGGTAGGTGCATTTTAATGCTGGCATACTCCTCATCAGTTATACTGTGTAACTTTGTATTTCAATATCAAATCATCAAAAACATTTTTAACATGCATAGTAATGTGGTGTCCTTTCCCAAACTATTAACTGCCTACCAACTGCAGAGAAAACTATTACCCCCAGCATATGTTTAAAAAAAAAAAAGCGGGGGGAAGAAAATTGTTGGTCAATGGACACTAGAGATGACCAAATCCCTAGATCAGGAGATGCCTCTTCCCTCACCCCCACCCCACATCAGACCTTAGAGAAGTTTGGATCATAGATAAACTATGCAACTGTAGGCCATTTCTAGAAGCCCTCATCCTGCAGTCTGCTTAGTACAGGGGGACAGCTAATGTCCATATGAAATCCCATTGAATTCAGTGGCACTCTTCCTGGGCTCAGATGTCACCCTGTGTGGATCAGATTGTACAATCAAAGCCTAAATTGTTCCTTCGCCTAAATACAGATAACTTTTGATTTCATCCAGCTGTACCAGAATTGTTAACATTTTGTGCCCCAGGATTAATTCTTTTTCATTTTCAAATGCTATCAGGCAAAGTTGGAAGCCTGAAAAGAATAGGGTTTTTTTTGTAATCTGTCCCACTGATAGAAAGAGGAGATGTATCAGGTTAGGATCGTGCCATGTCCATTGGTCTCAGTTAGTGGGGAAGAAAATTCCTCTCCCTTTTCCAGACAAATATTCTGACTAGTGCTATGTGAGACCTGGGATTTACATTTCATGAACAATTTCCTGATTTTGACATTTGTTTTCATTCCGAATTGGGAGACAACAAAAAATTTCAAAATTTCCTATGAATTTTTCAAAAAAAATCATTTAGGGTTAATTGAAATGTTTCAATTTCAAGTTCTTAGTGGTTTTTTAAAATATAATATAAAATAAAGTTAAAAGCAAAATATTCCATCTAAAAATGTGTAATAGGTATGTTTTGACCTTATCAAAATGCTATATAAAAAATTTAAAACTAAATGTCAAAATTGACACATTCCCACTTAAAGTTGTTTGGTTTCGGCAACGTGGCATTTTCCACTGGAAAATCTTTCCATCAAATTTTTGACGAGCTGTGATTTTGACTCTTTAAAAAGAAACTAATAATAAAACTTCCAATCACAATTCAGTCAAAAAAGTTGTGATCGGGGAGGCTACTTTTTAAATTTCCAGTCTGGTACTGTGTGAATATTTTATCCTTAACATTTCATCTGATGTGTTCTATCCAATTTAATGATATAGTTGATGATGCTGTAATTCATAAAAAGCACTCAGTCTTTCAATTTAACAGGAGGCTGCAGGATTTGTACATCTGCAATACTAAAGACATGGTAATTCTCCACACAGAGGAGACTACAAAAAAGTTTTAGCTCAGGCGCTTGATGCCCTACATTGACTAGTAGTGCTTTACATGAAACTCTTCTTTAATTACTAATTGATAAGTGACCAGGGGTTTGGAAGCACCCACAAAAGTTTGATAGTCATTGGACTCATCCAAGTTAGTTTATATAATCTTGTGCCCAGTTAAACTCAGATTTTACCCTTACTGAGCTAACTGTTTCTATCAAAGCACTTTGTTGAATACCACAGGGGAATGAGAGAGAACAAAGCTTAGATTCGCTAGAGCTGTTTTTTCTATTATACATGAAAAGTCCTTTTGACATCTGGTGTAATAGAGCATCAGTTATCCCTTTCATAATATGGCTTCTGGTCCTGCAGAAGTAGGTCATGATGATGTAAGTTTTGTTTCCATACATAATAGACTTTGGAAAAGTGCTTATTATTGAGGAAAGTGTACAGGTCAGTCACAAGAATGCTGAAGGCAAGAACTAGTGAGGACAGACCATTTATTTATTTATTTAATAATATATATAACTAGCCAAAACACTGCAACTTAACTGAACAGAACTTCACAAAGTAATTCCAAAGAGCAATAGGTCATTTGTGGCTGCAGTTGAAAAACAACTAGCCTCATTCCATTACTGGTCTCTGCGCGCGCGCATACACACAAATAATTCTCCAAAGTCCAAATGCCCCTTCCCTAACTGTAAAACCTAAATGGGCCTAAATTAAACACCAGTCAATCTGAGGTCTTGCATAAGGCCAATGGTGATAGGAATCAGGATTACCCAATGACAGCCCTTCTAACAAATATGCCACACAATTGGATGACAGATACCATTAACCCTGCCTAAGCAATCCAGCACCAGTTTTTAGAACTAACGTCCTTTCTCAAGACAAATTCTGGTGTTCAGATGCAGGTAAACTGCAAGGTCTGCCTATAGACAAACAGATAGGAAAGTGTTCACTCATTCATAACTCCAGTTAAAACAGAACTAAAATAAAACTAAAATTAACTAAAATTTTTAAAAGCACATTTAAATTCACTGCAACATTTTCTGAGTTGGACCAGAACACAGTTGGCTACTTTTCACCTGCGGTAGAATGACTTTTTATTGCCCTAGTGTTCCTAGATACTTCCTGAACTCAGGGCTTGGCTACACTTTCAAGTTAGGGCACCCAGGACTGATTTCATGTGATCTAACTCCTGAGATGTCCACACTGGCAAGGCACTTAGAGCACCTGGACTCTACAGCTGGAGCGTTCCTGGTAATCCACCTCCATGAGAAGCATAGAGCTTGCTGCGCCCTGGCTGGAGCGCCGGGGTGTCAGTGTGGATGCCGTGTTGCATTATTGTGCTGTGATTGGCCTCCAGAAACGTCCCATAATCCCCTGAAGTCAAGTGGCCACTCTGGACATTGTTTTGAACTTGGCTGCAGGCATGCGGCTATCCCCTTTCAAAGCTCCGTTTCTGACAGCCGGCATGCTTATCTGCTCCAGGACAAAGCAAACCATTACTGTGGAATACTGCTGCTGCCAAGACCTGCGTGTGTGAGAGAGAGGTGGGGGAGGGGGCTAGGGGCTGATTTCGGAGTTTCCCCCTGCTGCTGTTTGAATTTACAAGACAGCATGCTGACACATTCTCTGCCTCCCAAAACACACTGTCTCTCCCCCCACATACACACAACACACTCCCTGTCACAGTCCACCCCCCCAATTTGAAAAGCACACTGCAGCCACTTGCACACTGGGATAGCTACCACAATGCACTGCTCTCTGTGGCATTGCAAGAGCTGCTAATGTAGCCGCGCCACTGCACTTGAAGCTGATAGTGTAAACACTCGGCAGCGTTTTCCCTGCTGCTGTCTCCAAGGGCTGGTTTAACTCCCAGCGCTCTACATCTGCAAGTGTAGCCAAGCCCTCATTACAATAAATAAAAGGAAAGGAAGAAAAAAACAACAACTGGTGTCAACAGGCTGGGATTTTCCAACGAAAGGCAAACCACATCCTTATAATGTGTTTGTTTATTTTGTCCCTAAGCAACCATATAAACTTTAGAGGATTGAATATCTCATCCAGTGTTTGAAAAGTGCACCCACCCTATCTCGGTTAATTAATTCTGCTTGTACTAGTTAAACAGCCCACACCTAGAATCTGAAAGGGTTTCTATTAAAGAACTCAGAGAAAAAAATGCAGTTGTTTTTTTCACTGCAACAACGTGACTACATCTATTTTAAACACTCCAAAGTGTATTTACTGATTTCATGGTGATTCTAAATCACTTATCCACATACTGTATAGCATAATTAGTTTTTTAAAAGCAATTTGAAATTTTCATAAAAAATTGCAAATTTCAATAATTAACAAACAGTTCTAATTAAGATAGAATTCCTGCCCTAAAAATCCTAAAATCTACTTGCAAAGAGTGGGAGTGAGGAATTAAATAAAATCTTTGAGGTGTTTCTATGCAGATTTATATTTGTAGTTAAAAAATATAAATAACCAATTCATTCCATCTGCCCCCATGCTGTTGTCAAATACCTGACACCTTAGAGGCATCATGACAGAGTTGAGTCTTGATGAGAGAGTAGTGTCCCTGTGAATACGTTGAGAGAATATGTTCCCACACATAAGGAGTAGCATGGAATAAGGCATGAAAATGTTTGAGAAGCAGATAGGGAGAGGTTGCTGCCAGTTCTGATCACTTCACTGCTTGTCTACCATGCCATTGTGTATTGAGTTGCTGATGCTAAGCACTATCATGCACAACTGCTGAGAAGAATCAAAGAGTTACGGTGGCTAAGCTAATATCTTTTATTGGACCAACTTCTGTTGGCGAGGGAGACAAATTTTTGAGCTACACAGAGCTCTTCCTCGGGTCTGGGAAATGTACTAAGAGAAGAATCAATGCATCTCAACATGTCTCAAAAGATTAAAAAAACTGATTTAAATTTAAAGTTAAGATTCAAACTGAATTCAAAAAGAGAGCCATCAAAATGGAGAATGAAACTCTCACTGGAAGTTCTGTGGTGTTGCACAGCTCAGGGACACCATTTTTGTTTTGTGTATAGAACCACACTGGTCATAGCTGGGGTAGGAGTTTTGTGGCCCTCTCACTGCACACTTTACTGAGGGGAAAAAATAACCTTTTACTCAAAGGGTTAAATTAATTTGAACCCTATCATTTCTTCTATAGGAGGCATGTTGACCCTGGAACTCTGTAACACACTTGCAACTTGATTTCATTTGTAAATGTGTAATGTGTACTATGTCACTCCTTTTAGAGCATCCTAGAACAGAATCTGAATGGGAAAACAGTTTTGCCTTGAAAATGTTCCTCTTCCAGTTTGTCAACTTAAACAGCTCAATCTTTTATATTGCTTTTTTCCTTGGCAGGTAAGTTATTTTTTGGTCATGATTTTATTATGTAAGAATAGGAGGGAAATGCATACTGAACTCTAAGTGCTAGATATTTCATTATGGTAATGCATTAAATTGCAGTAAAGACAATGTTTTAACATGATAGATAGATGTCAGAATCAGCAAAGTTTGTGGAGCTGAGTATAAACTAAAGCCAAAACTTTCAAACATGGGTATAAGTTTAAGATCTTAAAAACATATTTTTTCCCCAGAGGTGCTGAGCACCTGCTGTTCTCATTAACATCAATAGGGATTGGGGATGCTCAACACTTCTGAACATCAGGCCAGTTATTTAGATACCTAAATATAGATTTGTGTCTAACATGCTGATAAATTTTAAAAGCTGGACCTAGCTCTGTCCCTTTTTGCTCATCTGTCTCCTACTGGTAATGTTTCCTGGAAAACGAATCCTATAAGTAGCAAGTGCTGTGTAGTGGTTCGCAGACAGATTGGGAGCCAGGATTCCTGGATTCTATTTCTGTACCTGTTACTTATTCACTGTGTAAGCTTGGGAAAGCCTCTTGACCTTGCTTCATTTTCACCATTTTTAAAATAGATTTGATAATATTTGCCAACCTTACAAGATTGTTGGAAATACTAATTAATTTATGTCTGCAAAACATTTGAGTTCTTTGATTGGAACTGCCAAGTTTTATGATGATGGTTCAGTTAAAGATGGAAAAAATAGAAAATCTCTGGCTAAGAATATCATAGAATTACTGTATTTAACTATAAATTACTAAACACATTGAAACAAGCTACAGGGGATATTACAATTCATGCTAATTATGTTAGACACTTCTTTGTGCCATCCATTTTATGTCTTTTATCCTTTTCTGACTTGCTAAATCCAGTGTCCTGTAATATCCTGAAGTTCCAGTCCTTCATTTCTTTCTCAGGTGAAATTTCCATTTAAGTCATTCGGAGTTTTGCCTGAGCAGGGAATTACATATTGAGCTATTAGAACTGTGAGAAGGATTTATTACGAATATCTGTTTGTAACAGAGATTGACCTGAAATGCACACTGCATATATGAGGCCCCAATCCTGGAGCTGGGTCTGCATGAGCTGATCCCTGTGCCTGTGGATCCTCATTGACTGCATAGGTATAATGGTTTGCCTTCCCGGATCCACTGCAGAATTGGGTGTCTTGAATTTCTAACATCTCAAAGTTCAGGGAGTATGAATGCAGGGGTTTGTTTCTGCACATTTTAGAATTTGGGGCTACCTGCAAAATGTGGATGTCTGTACCATTTTGGATTCTGAAATAACTCCTACACCCTTTCCCCTCCATAGTTAAGGCTCTCTTTAGATCCCATATTTTAGCACACAGCCTTTAGCCACTTATCATTTAAACTGTTTATAGTTAACAGGTTTGGTCAATGGATGAAATTCAACAATGCTAGTAATTCAAAATGTTATTGGAATTTCTATTAAGAAACAAAAATCTCATTTCACAGATTTGCAGGCCGTCCAGGAAAATACAACAAACTTTTTAATAGATGGAGACTGGAAGAGGTAAACATTTTTTTTTCTTGTAAAATCTCTATGTGCAAAAAGGAAACTCTGGAATGTTTAAAAGACACAAACTATAGTCATGTGTAAGATTTATTCTTCCATTAAAGTGCAGTGAGGAAGGACATATCTTTTTTTTCATAGCAGAGGATTGGGAACCAGAAAATGTGGCTTCCCTTCTGAGCTCTCAGCTTTGCTATGCAACTTTGGGCTGGCGGCTCACCTCTCTGTGCTTCAGTTCCCCTACTTGTGAGTAGGAGGCAGCAATGCTACCCTATCTGACAGGCTTGTTAGGAGGTCTAAATCATTAATATTTCTGAGGACCGTTGAGATTCTTGGAAGGAAGGCAAAATAGAAGAGCAGCCCATTATTGCTGATAGGTTCTTAAGTTTCCCTTATGTGAGAGTACTACTTTAAAAATTAAAGTCAAAGTTTTCAAACCTGGGTATATAAAGATGCTAAACCACACCACTTCTCCGATTTCAGTGGGGGGCTGAGGTTACACAGCATCTCTTGAAAATTATGCCTCTTCTATTTACGTTCCTATATATTGATTTAGGAGCCTACCTTTAGACACCCAGGTCTGAAAAAGTTGGCGTCAGTTATTAGATATGATTGATATCTCATTACCTAATCAAAACACACATTTTTGGTAAATTGAATGGTTTAAGATTTAGAGACTTGCAGCTCCAAGTCAATAGTATGAATTCAGCTTAGGTCGTTAGAGATCAAATATTGCTTCATTCTGTTGCATGTTTATTGGCTGATGTGAAATGAGTTGGTGGTGCCATCCAGAAGACAAGTGTACATATCACAGCCATTGCACTTTACAGCAATTTATGGCAGAAAAATTCAATGGGCATGGAGATTTATCCAAACTCTCGTTCAAAAAAAGGTTGTCCCCATCATGCAGGGTTGACTATATTGGAAATACAGTAGCGGAAGCAATAGGAAATATCTTAGCCCATGCTGTACTACTACTGTGGGTAGTTTAAGTCTACAGGTCCGTCACTCTGTTACCTTTCAAAAGCATTAAAATTCATTTTAGCCACTGTATCAATGGCAAAACTCCAGTTGATTTCACCCTAGAAATTTAAATATTTCCCATTCATCCAAGCTGCACATTTAAAAACTAGGGGAATGCTTTAAAATATAAAAGTGTTTTAAAAATATATATTAATACTAGGGCGGTCAAGCGATTAAAATAATTGCGATTAATCATGCGATAAAAAAATTAATGTGATTAATCGTGCTGTTAATAATAGAATACCATTTATTTAAATATTTTTGGATGTTTTCTACATTTTCAAATATATTGATTTAAATTAAGCACAGAATACAAAATGTACAGTGCTCACTTTATATTTATTTTTATTACAAATATTTGCACTGTAAAAAAATAAAAGAAATAGTATTTTTCAATGCACCTAATACAGGTACTGTTTGTCTTAGTGATTGGCTAAACAAGCAGTAGGACTGAGTGGACTTGTAGGCTCTAAGTTTTTACATTGTTTTGTTTTTGATTGCAGTTATGTAACAAAAAAAATCTACATTTGTAAGTTACACTTTCACGATAAAGAGATTGCACTACCATACTTGTGTGAGGTGAATTGAAAAATACTATTTCTTTTATCATTTTTGCAGTGCAAATATTTATCAAAAATAATCATATAAAGTGAGCACTGTACACTTTGTAATAGAAATCAATATATTTGAAAATGTAGAAAAACATCCAAAATATTTAATTAATTCCATTGGTATTCTATTGTTTAACAGTGTGATTAATCGCGATTAATTTTTTTAATCACGAAAAATTTGTTTGAGTTAATCACGTGAGTTAACTGCAGTTCATCAACAGCCCTAATTAATACATAACTTTTTTTCCTTTTCCTTCAGTGTCATCCTAGTGGCTGTTTGATAGATCTCTGCTTGCAAATGGGAGTTATCATGGTTTTAAAACAAATGTGGAACAACTTCATGGAACTGGGTTATCCGTAAGTTCACTCGTTGAGAGCATTATTTTATCAAAATATGATCATACCCTATGCAAGAGTAGGAGAAAAAGAAAAAGTCCAACTATAGGTGAGGGTAGATTATGGCTTTTAATTGTGAATCTTAACTAGCTAAGCAAAAGTGGTCCCTTAGCATACAGCTGTAACAGTTGTACGGGGAAGGTATGTTCACAAATACATGAAACACCGAATACTAAATGATTTGTTTTAAATCTCTTGTTACAAGCCCTAGCCCTGGTTTTCTGATACATGGACATGAGTACCAAAGTTTGGATCCATATGTGGATCTCAACATGTATCAGATCTGAAGATTTGGTACCGCTCGTGTCGGAGAATAACACTTTTCTCACTTTTTGTTTGGGTACAGCAAGTCAGATACTTTATTTTCTCTCTATCAATAGCATAGAGGGAGAGAGCTAAACAGGTCTCTCAACAGGTAAACAGACCTCTCTGGCTTCAAGATTAGGCTAGATAAGTTTATGGAGGGAATGGTTTGATGGGATAACGTGATTTTAGTCAATTAGGCAATAACGTGCCATCGCTGGTAAAATGTGGGTCCGGCTGGAGAATCTTGCCTGTATGCTCGGGGTTCTACTGATCGCCATATTTGGGGTCGGGAAGGAATTTTCCTCCAGGGTAGATTGGCAGAGGCCCTGGAGGTTTTTTGCCTTCCTCCGCAGCATAGGGCAGGGGTCGCAAGCTGGAGGATTCTCTGCGACTTGAAGTCTTTAAATCACGATCTGGAGACTTCAACAGCTGAGATAAGGGAAAGTGGGTGGGTCAGCTTTTGTGGCCTGCATCATGCGGGAGGTCAGACTAGATGACCATAATGGTCCCTTCTGACCTTAAAGTCTGAGTCTATGAGTCTAATTACAGCCAGGGCCGGCTCCAGGCACCAGGCAACCAAGCACATGCTTGGGGCGGCGCCTGGTAAGGGGCGGCCAATCTTGGGGTGACGGGGGGCAGCGCGGTGCGGCATTCCGTGGGGGGGGCGCTCCGGCGGCGCGGCGCTCGGGGAGGGGGGGGGCGGCGGCGCGGGGCGCGGCGCGGGAGGGGGGTGTTCCGGCTGCGCGGTGCGGCGCTCAGTGGAGGGGCGGTGCTTTTTTTTGCTGCTTGGGGCAGCAAAAAAGTTAGAGCCGGCCCTGATTACAGCAAGCATTTATACCTTTTGTTACAGACAATAATGAGCAACAGCTGCATTTTGTTTATACATAGGTCATTCTGATATCTTGTTTTGCTCACTAATGTAGACTCTTAGTCTACATTCCATATTATCTACACATTATCTACACAAGGTCGCAACAACTTCTCACACAGTTCTTTCCCACTCGCCTCACACATTTCTCGCTTCTACAAATCTCGCGTTATTAGGGTTACAGTTAGCCTGACTCTTGCTAACAAACTGTCATGCATTGCATCCCCTTCCTGTTAGTTCTTTCTCTGCTTCCACGACCCCCCCTTTTGTACTACTAGTACAACAAACATTTTCAAATCTCTATTTGCATTAAGTCTTGGAATTCAGATTTTACTTCAGATGCTTCAACCTTAGGGGTTTTGATTGGATGTAATGACAGTGCATGATGAGCATGGACGTGAAAGGTATTACTATTATTACATCCTCAACAACAATAACATAATCCTAAACTAACTAATAGCAATACAAGCAATAACATTCCCATAGCAATAATATGATGGGGGTTTTGTACAGTTTTAGTCATAAAGCACAATACATCATACTTAGTACATAAAATAGACACTCTATAAGCTGTATGAAAGGCATACTTTTCAACTTGATATATATATATATTGAAGCATTTGAATTTGCCCTTGTATTTCAGAGATTCTCTGAACCTCTGGTAACAGTGAAAGCAAATTTTGAAATTGATCAGGTACTAAACTAGTCCAATTAAAGGGTATCTGGAACCTAATGGCTACTTGCAAAATTCTATCTGCAGGCCAGTAAATAATATGATTGTGTGCAGTGGTAATGAGATTAAAATGTATGTCTTGCAATGTGGTGGCTTTAACATACACACAGCTATCATTAGCTTGAAAAAGTAAGTGTCCTGTCAGGGTAGTTCCTTGTCTCCTACCCTCCCAGCAAACGTAGTCATGAAGAGTAACAACTGCTCCTGGCTTCAGTTTACGGATACACTGAAGCTGTGGGGGTTCTAACAGCCAAAATGTCCATTGACTCCCTAACCCCATCCAAATGTCAGATATAATCCCGGGAGCACTGACTAAAAATCGGTTGGGCATACCAGGAGGTCTAATTTCCCAGATGTCTCAGTGAATTACCCAATCCCACATGCATCCTCCCCATGGACCCGGCAGGATTCGGTATGTGGAAGCCCACACCCCCCCAACCGGTCCATAGGCTTGGAAGGAGCACTGAGAACGTCTGCACTTCCACCCAGAAAGTCTCCAAGTATGTCTCCATGGCCACAGATCAGATGGTACTCCTGATGTGTCTGTAAGGGCAGTGGGCCAAGCCTGATGCTCTAGATCATTCCGAATGGCCATTAGCTGGTCATTCAGGAAATCCTGAATTTCTGAACATGCTAGATCCCATTGCAATGCCTTCCCAGCCTCAGTGATATTCAATACCATCTCTGTCAGCAACTTCTGGGTCATAGAACTAAGTGCGGAGATAACATGTAACTCACCAACTCCAGCCTGTACCTGGGTTAGTTGTGCCCCAGAAACAAGGCCAATGGCCTTCTCTAGTTGCCCCAATTTCTCATCATGTTCTTGGTTCTTAAAAATATTCCAAACTGCTGCTGCACTATTGGCCCCATCCCAAAGGGATCCGGTCAAGTCTCTCTTCTTTCTAGAGGAAATAACCCAAGCCCTCTGTTGTGCTAACCTAATGACAGTCCTCTTTGAACAATTTGGGTATGTAGAGGTAATCTGGAAACTGGATAAGGGCAATGAAAATTTAACAGTCCCTAGTGTAGTGTTAATCACAGTCCATTGATATCCTAATACATCTCTCTTTGGTGTAGTACTATACCACATCTGTTGGTTGAACACCTTTATGTACTTCCGGGAGGCATTGATATTAATGGCATAAGAGGGGGTGTATTGCAATAAGGTACAGGTCACATTATTAGTCACTGGAATAATTTCTATGCAGGTAAAATTTTCAGTGGCAAAACAAACTCTTTGGGTATTTGTTTAATTGTTCACTAATTGGGTGACCAAATAATAATAAGGGCCTCTCTCATTTAACACAGTGCAAATTCCAGGAACATTCGCTATAGAACCCATCAATTGCAATTACAGATTCTTGGGGTTCACTGGTAGTGATATCATATACTTTTATCTCCACTGATCCATTCTTTTCCATGCAATTGTTCGCTTATATGGGATATCCTGAACCTTAAAAATATTTTTTTTCAAACAATATTTAAATAAATTACTAAAGTGTGAAGGCCTTGGCTATTGGTTTTATCAAATATATGGCATTGTCTGTATTTGGATGTGTTACGGGGTAATTGTGTAATGGAGAAGATGGCAGGGGCAATGGCAACAAGGTGCCTTTGGTACTTATAATTTAAAATCCAATTAGGGAGGGCAATACATGCTGAAGGACTTATCCAAAACACAGGACGTAGCCTGTAGAATAAACCCCAAAATCCAATCAATACCACGTTCCCAAGCATGGGTCTCACAAGTTTCTTCCTGCCAGTGTATAATTATTTGTTTCTTCACCAGGGTCAGTTCTTAATGTCTCTTGTAGTCAGGAATCTCTGGACTTTGTGGTTTCAATGAAGCAAGTGTTCCTTCTTCTCTTTTCCTGAAACAGTGTGGTTTAGCATCATACAGGGGAGAGGTTACTAGCACATCACCCTGTAATGGTTTTGCTTCTTCTAGAAAAATCCAAAGGCACAATAGGTCTGTCAGTGGACAAGGGAGAGGTTACTAGCACTTCACCTTGTCTTTTTTTTCTTTTTCCTGCTGTCCAGAAGGCACAGCAGAGCTAGAAGGAGAAATAGGCTTATCAGTCGGAGAGTCCTCCCGAGGTGGAGGGGTCTTTTTACAGTGAGAAGCATGGGTCCAAGTAGGCAGTCCTTGGCACTTCACAGTGGTGTTGGTGGTTAACAGGACTTGGAAAGGGCCTTTCCAGTGTGGAGCCAAAGCAGTCTTTCATTGATGGACTTTACGTAGACTCAGTCTCCTTGTTTCAATGAATGGCAGGGCTGCTAGTGTCTTTGGGTAGCACTTCTTTTATCTGTGAGAAAAGAAACCTAACACATTTCATTAATGCCTGGCAGTGTTTTGCAGATCTCATAGTTGCTTGGGCACATTCAGGCCCCCCTTTTCTTGGTTGTCAGCCAAGTCTTAGCTGTGAACAATGTCCTTGGATGGGGCCAGCATCTTCTCTTTGGACTGAGCTTGCTAGCTATATTTTTTCCAGTTAACTCGTTCTGTTCTTTTTCCTTCTCCCCTTCTTGGCTTCTTTTAACCTACAAAGGAAACTTCCACTCTTCACTCATACACTTTTCCCAACAATGAACACATACACATTGCCATTATACAGTACATTAGTCTTATTATTCAATGTATGCCATGTACACCCTTCCAGTAAAATAACTTAATTACAGAGCTTTGGAGCAACAAGCCAGGACAAGCACACCCACTTTTGAGGAGTCCACTCGGTACAACCTCTGGTGTCCAATAGCTTTCCTCCCTCCCCCCCTCTGGCTAGAAATCTGAGGTAGCCAGAAGGATCCCATGTGCAATATAGGGAGTGGGTTAACCTTCCATATCCTTGCTTCCAAAGACTGTTGGTATGCAAATTTTAACAACAATTTTTCAATTAAAAGAAATCTGGCCAATGAAGTTTCTTTTTCTTACTTAAGCAAATGTATTAGACTTTAGTATATCACATTTTCCTGATTTATCCAAACACTTTGTATTCCAAGTTGAATAAAACAAGTATCTGCTTTTTGACTTAACCCTTCTATTTAATTTTGAACTAGACTGTCTTATGAAAATATTAAACACAACAATTCTGGCCACAAGACAAACACCACAAGACAGGACATAGAACGCAAAAATAATTCCTATTGTACCAGTAAATGCATGGTACATGGAATGTTGTTCAGCGGGCATCCATTTTCTCTGATGATCTGAAAGACAAAAGAACAGAGGTCTACCCCTTCTGGGTAGTTAGTCATTGCTTAAAATATTTTCTTTATATACAAATACTCTTATTGATTTCAGGCAAAACAGAGGAATTACCCCATATTTCCTTGTATTTGTTTCATGGGCAGCCCAGGTTTCAGTGGCTTCTACCTTATTAGTTAGAAAATTGCATTAATACAGATGCTTTCTGGCTTGCTTCCAGATCCAAAGCTATCCACAGCTTAAAGATTCTTACTTTAAAAAAAGGACACAATTAACTTTCCCAGACTTTTGATTGCCTTTTACTTCTAACTCCTGCTTTCAAACACACAGTGATCTGAAAGAGACAACATAACCTATATTGGTAGGTTTCCATTTCTTTTACCTTTGCTACAATATATACTGCACATGTTCTGGGGAAAATGCACATCCTCTCCACAATTCAATTTCCACAACACTAGCCACATCAATTTCTACACAAGGTGTAACTATTTCTTTTGTGCTTACAAAATCTCCATGCACCCCTACTAAGACAGTTCGACCACACAGAGTCAGGGGCACTGTCCTTCTCTCTCTTTACCAGATCTTTTATCTGCTATTTTGTTACCCAAAAACAAATTCAAATCTTTTATTCTCCTGGCTTTGACTACCCTGCTGCAGCCACAACCTTTGGTCTTTAGTTAAAACATTTTAAATCTTGTAAAGCATTAAGTCACCTTAAGGATTAAATGCTAAATACCTTAAACAACACTAGTTTCCTGTGTCTGGCAAAAGTATTCTCAGTTTTGCAACTTTAAAACAATACCAATTCATCTCAAACTTATAAAACACAGATTGTACACAGCAGGAGTGTTCTTCAGCAAATTCGACTAACGTATTCATAGTCGAATAATTCCACTTAAATAACCTCTTGCCTGAATTACTTACAGACATTCCTACCAAGTTTCACTGCTTGATTCCCTCTAGCAACTACAGAGTTAACTTCTCACTCTCTTTTCTTAAATCACTTGCTTGTCTCCCAGAACGACACCCAATCAACTCAGATTTTACCATTCCAATTATTATCCTGGGGATTTGAAATCCCCATGCTTATAATTACTTACTCCTTTCCTTCCACTATGCCCCCAAAGTTTCCAACCTGCTTTCCAATCTTTCTATCTGTTGCCTGCCCGCTTGGGCCCGATCCTGCTTTTCTCGCTGAACCATCCCTTCCATGGGCACCGGCTTTTTCACTACCAATTTAGCTAGGAGGGTGGGCTTCTCAACTAGCCCCCACCCTTCCTGGTCTCTTCCCTTAAACATTCTTACTCCCAAGGCTACCCGAGTCCTCCCTCGTGAGGCTTGCCACCTGGGCAAAACGCATGGCCCATTGGCATTTAACTATTCAATTTTCTTTTGTGGCAAACACACTGCTCTTACAGGATATACTGAGCACAAATAATTACATTTTGACAAGTCCCTGAAGGACCAGTACTTGCTTAACTAGTGCTTCCTTTTCTGCCTGGAAGTCCTGTCTCAAGGCTTGCAATTTGCCCTGGGCATAGGTTTGAGTTGCTGCCTGGTTCATGATCTATGCTCTTAATTGCTCAATTCTAGTTATGAAGTACACAACTCTTCCTATTACTCCAACTTCTCTATTGCCCAGTCCTGCTACAACTGGGGTAGATCCACCTGACATCCTTCCCAGTCAACCGGGTTGGAGAGAGGAATGTTAAACCCCTCTCCGGTTCTCAGACTTACTGCGGCTGAGAGTAGGCACACTTTCATACTCACACACGTATGTCCAGACTGGCCACGTCTTTGTATAACGTTCAGAGAAGGCGCAGTGCAATCTCCAACTTGCTTCCTTTCTTGGGAGGGCAGTTCTTTTACGCCCTGGGGTCTCCTGGGGCGTCTTTTCAGTGATTCCAGTCCAGGCCGGCTGCCTGTGGCTTCTTCAGCGTCCCCAAACCACGCCGGCTCCAGGGTCGCAAAGGCAGACTGTTGGATCTCACTGGACAGTTAAGCTTTGCAAATGTAATCTCAGCACTGTAACTTGTATTGCCTTTGGTTTGACTATGTCTATATTTTTTTCACAGCCAGCTGGGGCCGAAAGCAGTTTTTCTTTGTACTTAGCCTGGTCTGCATTGATTCTTGACCTTGAACGCAGATCAACTTTCTCTTTATCTCTGGACCAAGCTGAATTTCAAATTAACCCGTTCCTTTCCTCAATAGACAAATTGCTCCCATTGTGTGTCAGAGGCTTTTTGGTAATTAAAAGCTCCTCTGAGATGTATGATCTTATCTAGATTGAAGGTACCTTCTAGTGGGCATTGTTTAGATGGATTTTCACGCGTGTAAATATTCCAATTGTCTAACTACCTGCAGGTTTTAAGACCATAATGTACGTACATGAAATAAGATGGGGTACCCTTAGGCGGTGAGAGGGAATGCTTAGACTGTCCCCCACCCACTTTCCAATCACACACACACAGGGAGGATGCCCTGTCCGCTCTAGCGGCACATAAACTAAGGATCTCTCCCTACAGGGTACTCACACAGGAGAGACTAACGAGGATGGCCACGACCCTCCTACACCTCCCTTCAGCAAAGAGCGTCGGCTAGTCTCTGAGAGATGGCGCCGCTTACTCTCGTTGCATCCAGTGAGATGATCAGACTGTCAGTGGCTCACACAGAGAGGAAAAGGGGAGGGAAGATGGGTTCACACACTCCTAGACCCAGGTAGCTTCCTCGCCGGATGATGCCAGGCCGAGTTAGCCCACTGTGGGTCGGATCTCCTAAAAGATCCTCTAGTTACCGGGCTTGCGTTAGAGTAGTTCTGGTCATGAGCCAAAAGACTTCGCAGAGTACTCTGGGCGTCTTCCGGTAACTCTCAATTCACACTGGTGTACACACACACACACACCAAGGCCTCTATCTCCAAATACCACGATGCATCTACACTATGAGGCAGTAACAACCCCTCTTGAGGCGGTAAAAACCCCTCAGCACCGGTGCATACCTATGCATCTCTCTTATGCATTTGGGGGCGGCCAAACTAACAGGTCCCCAGAACCGCATACAACTACCTTATTGGGGGCGGCAAAACAATTCCCCAAAACCGCTCTGCATCTGATCTTGCTGCACAGTCAATAAGTTCGGATGGCATGAGCCCAACAGGGACTGACGGCCCCACGGACAGTCCTCCTCCGACACCCCAATAGAGATTTCAAAAGGTCTCCTACCTCTATTGTGGCGCCATGGGGTTCGAAGGGGAATGATCCGTAGCAGCTGCCGGTGCCTCTGTGGGCGTTGCCATCCCGGATGAGCCCCCAAATTGTCAGAGAATAACAGAGTTCTCACTTTTTGTTTGGGTACAGCAAGTCAGATACTTTATTTTCTCTCTATCAATTGCATAGAGGGAGAGAGCTAAACAGGTCTCTCAACAGGTAAACAATTACAGCAAGCATTTATACCTTTTGTTACAGACAATAATGAGCAACAGCTGCATTTTGTTTATACGTAGGTCATTCTGATATCTTGTTTTGCTCACTAATGTAGACTCTTAGTCTACATTCCGTATTATCTACACATTATCTACACAAGGTCACAACAACTTCTCACACAGTTCTTTCCCACTCGCCTCACACATTCCTCGCTTCTACAACTCTTGCGTTATTAGGGTTACAGTTAGCCTGACTCTTGCTAACAAACTGTCATCCCCTTCCTGTCAGTTCTTTCTCTGCTTCCACACTCGTTATAGAAAGAGAGGGACACATGCAGAGTTTGGATCTAGATCCATATTTTACCGAGGATCAGGGATGGTAGGTTACAGAGTTCTAGTTCAGACCCCAGATTTGCAACACAAGCTGTACTCCAGATTCTGTTGCAGCATTTGTAAAGCAATTTACACATGCACATGGTTTTAGTGTGCTCTGAAAATTATAAGCAGCTTATTTTGGGGAGGTTACATTTCTGGAGCCCCTTAAGCAAATGGCTGCTAATTTGCATCACAGAGTCTACCCCAACTCAAGTTGTGGGATACCCATACTCAAGACAATCTCCCTGAGCACCTAGAACACATTGATTATTAAAATTAGTCCCCTATTTTAGGGAAGGGTGGTTTCTGAGGGGCCCTTTGACCAGAAACCATAACTTGCATTCTTATTTCTACCCCTAGACCTAATGTTGCTCAGCAATATTATGGTGGTGTCGTAGCTCCACCAAAGTTAAGGCTGAACCAGCATTTCCACTTTAACGGGTGGAAAAAATTCTGCAAAAAAATCTTTCTTTTGGGTTAGAGTGTCATGTCAAAATATTTATGGTAGATTGTGAACTGCTTGATTTTTCTAAAGCAGTTTGTGTGTGGGGTGAATATTGTTTGAGGTTTGCTATGACTGTTTTTATATAGGTCCATGTGACAAAAATTTTCGAAATGTCTGTTTCCTTCAGACCCCTTTTTCACAGAAACTACAGCACTTTGAGAAGTGAAACTGATAGCTGTGATCCTTTGGTTTGTGTAGACGGGATGCAATGTTGTAGAAAGTTGAAGGTTTTCTGTTTTTATTTTTTATGATAAATATAAGTTACTGTTTTGACTGAAGACAGTATCCTGGAATCACGCTGATCAACGCTGAACTTACACCAGTCCTTAGCACTAGGCTCTCTTTTATGGGGTGTTTCCTGATACTCATTGCAGCCTCTTTGATCATGCTAATGTTGAACCACAGTTACTTACTTTTTTTTGATCACACTATCTCCTTATTCTGGAAGCAGGTGAGGTTCAGACATCATGGTTACATTATTCTAATGCTGCTGCATACCAGAGTCTTTCATCTTCCCTCTACTTAATTAATGCTGTTTTCCTTGACAATATTGCTCAAGTAAAATCTGAGTATGAATGTGGATTTTAGAGCACTTTAAAATAAGAGCTCTTGAACCAGAAGCTTTGCTTTCAAGGCAATATTTCCAGAAGGAGCCCCTGAAGAATTCAGGTTGAGAGGGCCACTAATGTGCCCAATGCACATTTTTAGAAATCTGCATAGAGCAGGACTCAAATTCACAGCTCAGGAGAGCTGCTTGTGGTTCATTCCAAACTTTACCCTGACACCTTTTTTTATATGTTGCTTTCCTCAAAAAGGCGTGGGTGCTGGACCCAGAGTTCAGTTCCATGCAGGTGGTATGCCTTTGGGAAGGATAAGAGCCAGAGTTTGAGCCCCAGATGTGCGCAAAAAAGTTTGTTATAAGAACCATAAAATTGTCATCTGACTTGAGGGGAAAGCTCTATCCCAGGAACCTCTTGCTCAGATGACCTCAAATTTGGACCACTAACCCTGCCCCAGATCCCCACCTAGCACAGCAATTCATCACGTCAGTCTCAGTAAGCATGTGGATTTTAGAACACTTAATAAAATTGGCTATTGAACAGTAAGCTAGTCTTCACATTAACTAGAGTGGTGCCACTGTCCCACTATAAAACAATCCGTGCTCTGTGACCAAAAAAGGATTCCTCTCATCAACTTCTTGTTTTGTATGTTAGCTTTAAAAACACAATTGGGAGAGCACAAAAATGCAGTTTGAGAAAACATTAAAAAAAACGCTGCTCCCCTCCCCTGTAGGATGGATGGTGTAAATAAAGTAAATGGAATTTAAATGATCTAGTCTCTCTAAAATAGCTATTCCAAAAAGACTTTTTCCTTGTTATTGCACCTCCCCCATCAGATGCTGTGGGCTTGTTGTTCCCAGGTACAGCATTCACTGCTGCGCAGCAATAAGGGTTTATGGAATACTTGAGCCTTTGAATTGTTTCATGTTGTTTAAAATTAATTATCTTTCACAACCTGTGCAGCTTCTAAAGAGAACAGCTAGGCCAAGATTTTTAACATCTTTAAAACATTGGAAGAATATGCTACATTTCTTGTGACATCAAATTATAGTCCAGAGTTCCAGCCTTGAAACCCTGTCCAAAAAGCTGTGTTTGTTGTGTGCCAGCAACCTGATAAAGACCTTTGGGGCACTATACAGTTGCTGCTAGATCTGAAACACTGAATAGAACAAATATTTGAGAACATGCTTCCTTAGTTCATTATTTCCCCTTTCACAAAGCAATAGTCTGGGCATTCAGACAAGGCCTTTGTTTATCCTTGAGACCTTTTCAGCAGCAAAAGAAAGGAGGTGCCAAAGGATAAACTAGATTTAGAAATGAATAACAGCAGATTGACAACGCTAATAGAAAACACTTTCCAGCACAGTACCTTTTCAACGAAGTGTGAATTTTGCCTCCCTAATGTGTGTATCCAAGTGACTTCCAAATCAGAACATACAATTGAAGTCTCTTATTTCAAACTGCCCAAGTTGAAATAATACTTAACACTTGCATAACCATTTTCATTCATCTGAGAAGCTTTTTACAACCTTTAGCTGATTATTATTATTATTTATTATTTTATTAACAACTCCCCCATCAGATAACCATTGCATAGCATCATAAGGGCTGGTCACAATCCTGCCTTATATTTGTAGTTTCTCCAAAACCTTGTTAAAGACACATCCTTGCTACAGGAGAAAACAATATTCTTTAACAAGTACTCTTTCAAGAAGGCTTTGTGATGTTAAAAAAGTCTCCTTAGGTTTGTGCATTGAAAACATCACCCCAGCATAAGGGGCCCTTCAGTGCCTAGTGTTCCACTTAGGTTGAAATTAAACCCTTAATGTGAGGCTTAAGTTGTATGTAAGGTTTGGAAAGGCTCTCTGCTCTGGCTTGAATATTATCTTCTAAGAATATTGAGGAATGCTCTTGAGAAAGTATCTCCACAGGTATGCACTCTCAGGTAGTTTGGAACAGTTCAAAATTGGCCTAGGATGCTAACTCAGGATGATATCAGTGAATCTTGTAAATTCTTGAGCAGGCACCGCCAGTGATATCACAAGCTCGATGATCTGTCTGTCTAATGTAGGTTACTACAGAACTGGTGGTCACGACGCAAGATCAGGAAAGGAGGGCAGTTATTGGAGCATAAAATTTCACTACCTCAATGGGAAAAAGATTGGAATCTGCAGCCAATGAATCTCCATGGCTTAATGGATGAGTACTTAGAGATGGGTGAGCAAATGTACAGCAATATGCAGTTTTCTTATGGAAATCAGCAGCAGTTCAATGCTTTTCCTTTTTAAGGCCACATTTGTTTTCATTTTCTAATCTGGCAATCTGTTGTTAGTTTTACAGTTTGGCTTTACCACCATCTTCGTTGCTGCCTTCCCACTGGCACCGCTCCTGGCATTGCTTAACAATATTATAGAAATAAGACTAGATGCTTACAAGTTTGTTACCCAGTGGAGGAGACCTATGCCTGCAAGAGCAACAGATATAGGTAAGAGAGCATAATGATACACAGTCATTGTACTATCAGCTCATGTTTTATTCTCTTAAACCGCTAATGCATGTAAAGTTTTAAAATAATTGAAAGGAAGTGGGTATAACAGGCTAACTACAAATATCAACAATGGCCAAAATGTTAAATAATAGGAGTCTGAAGTTAGGCTTTAAAACCGGATTTTATCACCTAAATAAATTACTTTGTTTTTCAGACGTCCTGAGCACCCACAATTCCCAGTGAGAGATCATTGTTTTGAACTCTTTTCTTGATTTTAAAGGCCCAGCTTTAGGCTACTTATTGAAAAAAACCTCAGGGACTGAAATGATATCCAAAATTACTGAATATCAATGGACTTTCAAAGCAGAAACTCTGTGATGTTTAAGAGCAAAACTGACTGGCATAAGGAGATGAGACTCTTTGGCCATAAGTAAAATTCAAGCTGGATTCAAGTCTCTTTTTGCCACTTTTTAGTGGCTTATACTTGGGCCTTCCTAGTTATACTTTTTGGCACTGAGTTATGCCTTGTTAAAGAGGTTTGACTTTACAGAGAAGGTGATCTGCTGCACTGAAGATGTACTATTGATATAATTGAGAATGCTCAGGAAGCAGTGATGTTAATATACAGCTGTGAGGGGTTCTCTGGACAGATTGACAGCACATCTGATAAGGAGTAACACAGGTTTATGGTTGGTGTCAGCCTGTGGAATTTCTAGCCTTTCTGCTTGATCTAAGAGTGACTGTAAGTAGGAGACAGTATATGTACCCCCATACAGTTAAGCAGCATTCACAATAAAAAATTTTCTTCCCTACTGATCTCCATTGTAACAATTCTTTGTTTCCTCATCTTCACTCTCTTGAAAAGACTGTCCTTTTGAGTTTATATACTTACAAGGTTATAGTTCTAAAACAGATTTGGGCATTTGGGATTTACAGATTGGATCTAAAACTAGAAGGAACCTATTGTGTGAATCTAGTTCGGACACAGCCCCTGATGGCAAAATTCATGGGAAGTTTAGCTTAATCCTAGTCTGGATCTGTACATAACTTTTTTGGCACAATGATTGTGTTTCTCAGTAAACAAGAAAAATAGTATAAAAAGAATGTTCTTGTTCTATCAATTGATTCTTCTTTCTCTTAGGTATCTGGTATGGAATCCTTGAAGGAATTGGAGTCCTGGCTGTCATCACTAATGCATTTGTTATTGCAATTACTTCTGACTATATCCCACGTTTTGTCTATGCATACAAATATGGCCCTTGTACAGATGAAGGATACAGACAGGAAAAGTAATTCAGACGTTTTCTATATATACTTCCCCCCCCACACACATTAACTTTATACTAAACTTGATACTAAACTGCTCAAGGTAGTTAAGACCAAAGCAGACTGTGAAGAACTTCAAAAAGATCTCACAAAACTAAGTGATTGGACAACAAAATGGCAAATTAAATTTAATGTGGATAAATGTAAAGTAATGCACATTGGAAAAAATAACCCCAACTATACATTTTATTATTTTTATAATGGAGATATCCTATCTCCTAGAACTGGAAGGGACCTTGAAAAGTCATTGAGTCAGCCCCCTGCCTTCACTAGCAGGACCAAGTACTGATTTTGCCCCAGATCCATAAGTGGTCCCCTCAAGCATTGAACTCCCAACCCTGGGTTTAGCAGGCCAATGATCAAACCACTGAGCTATCCCTCCCCCCTACAGACAATATGATGGGGGGCTAATTTAGCTACAACTAATCAGGAAAAAGATCTTGGCGTCATCGTGGATTGTTCTCTGACGACATCCATTCAGTGTGCAGCGGCAGTCAAAAAAGCAAACAGGATATTAAGAATCATTAAAAAGGGGATAGAGAATAAGACGGAGAATATCTTTTTGCCCTTATATAAATCCATGGTACGCCCACGTCTTGAATACTGTGTACAGATGTGATCTCCTCATCTCAAAAAAGATGTACTGGCATTAGAAAAGGTTCAGAGAAGGGCAACTAAAATGATTAGGGGTTTGGAACAGGTCCCATATGAGTGATGTAGAGAAAGTAAAATCATGAGTGATGTGGAGAAAGTAAATAAGGAAAAGTTATTTACTTGTTCCCATAATATAAGAACTGGGGGCCACCAAATGAAATTAATGGGCAGCAGGTTTAAAACAAATAAAAGGAAGTTCTTCTTCACCCAGCGCTCAGTCAACTTGTGGAACTCCTTGCCTGAGGAGGTTGTGAAGGCTAGGACTATAACAGGGTTTAAAAGAGAACTGGATAAATTCATGGAGGTTAAGTCCATTAATGGCTATTAGCCAGGATGGGTAAGGAATGGTGTCCCTAGCCTCTGTTTGTCAGAGGGTGGGAGATGGATGGCAGGAGAGAGATCACTTGATCATTACCTGTTAGGTGCCCCAGAGGGAGTGAACCTGCATTGGCCACTGTCGGTAGACAGGATAGTGGGCTAGATGGAGCTTTGGTCTGACCCAGTACGGCCACTCTTATGTTCTTATGTTATGTTCTTATCTTGCTCTGGAAGTGATATTTTCCCCCATTGTCCTTCCTGCATTCTGTACATTGGATCAGTAGTATTTTGTCCTTTATAGTTACACAAACCTGGCTGTATCACATAATTTCCTAAGCAACTTCCACAGAGATGTCTACTTAAAATAAAATCACGATTTTCTTTTCAAAATCCCTTCACCACAGTGAAATAAGGTGACTGGTTTAAACATCAACAGAGGAGACGAATGGGACAAATGAGACATGCACATAGGCTCATGTAAAATTTAAGTATGTAGCAACAAGAATTGGTATCTGTAGTGTGTGTTAGCACTTTGGCCATTCAACATTTAATTTGTACAATTAATTATAGCAGAGGAGGAAATATGAAATAAACAAATGAATGCTAATTACAAAAGTTATAGTCCTGGATTTTTCAAGTGCTTTTGATCATCATGTCAGAAGAAGACCGTTCATAACCCTAACATGGAAATTATTCAGACAAACTGCTGAGATAAGGGTAAAATTGTATTTCACATGGGGGAGAAGTTCTTGAAAACTTTTTGTCTTTAAAGTTGTTTTCTTTCTCAAATAAATAAACATGATGAAGAGTTACATAGAGTACTAAGAACTGCAATCAGTGCTTTGTAAAGTATGTCTGTATGATGGAAAAAGTTAGAAGTCCTATAACTGTTTTTTACATATAGCCCTAATTTTCGAGAGTGACTGGTGATTTGGGGTGTCTCAGTTTTGAGGTGCTGAAATTGAGACATCTTAAAGGGGGCAGGTGCTCAACTTTTGAGCTGTGTCAGCTCAAGCACCAAGATAATGAGGCACCCAAAATCACCATTCTAGAAAATTTAGACTTTAACTTTTCATTTTGGTGGGGTGTGGTTTACTTGTAGATACAAAGTATTACAAGGTCATAGAAATGTTGGGCTGGAAGGGACCTCAAAAGTCAACAAATCCAGCCCCCTGTGTGGTGGCAGGACCAAGTAAGCCTAGACCATCCCTTATAGGTGTTTGTCCAACCTGCTCTTAAATACCTCAAATGATGGGGATTCCACAACCTCCCTTGGAAGTATCCGGAGCTTAAGTACCCTGATAGTTAGAAAGTTTTTTCCTACTATCTAACCTAAATCTCCTTTGCTGAAGATTAAGCCCATTACTTTTTGTCCTGGAGACATGGAGAACAAATGATCATTGTCCTCTTAACATGTTTGAAGATTATCAGTTTTCCCCCTCATCCTTCTTTTATCAAGACTAAACAGGCCCAGTTTTTTTTTAACCTTTCCACATAGGTCAGGTTTTCTAAACCTTTTGTCATTTTTGTTGCTCTCCTCTAGCTTCCCTCCAATTTGTCCACATCTTTCTTTAAGTGTGGCACGCAGAATTGGACACAGTAATGCAGCTGAGGCCTCATTAGTGCCAAGTAGAGCAGGACAGTTACCACCCATCTCTTAGATAAAGCACTCCTGTTAATATACCCCAGAATGATATCAGCCTTTTTTCAGAACTGCATCACGTTGTTGACTCAGTGTCAATTTGTGATCCACTATGGCCCACAGATCATTGTCAGCAGTACTACCATTTAACCAGTTATTCCCCATTTTGTAGTTGTCCATTTGATTTTTCCTTCCTAATTGTAGTACTTTGCACTTATCTTTATTGAATTTCATCCTGTTGATTTCAGGACAATTCTCCAGTTTGTCAAGTCCCTTTTGGATTCTAATCCTGTGCTCCAAAGTGCTTCCAACCCCTCCCAGATTGGTGTCATCTGTGAATTTTATAGGCATATTTTCCAGTCTGCTACTGAAGTCATTAATGAAAATATTGAATAGTACTGGATCCAGGACTCTCACCTGTGGGGACCTCACTAGACACTCCCTCCCAGTTTGACATAGCAGATGGGAACAGTGGTCCACTTGTTCCAATATCTTGTCTTGAGACAGGCCAATCCCAGATACTTCAGAGGAAGGTGCTAGGACTCCATATTGGAATAATTTGCCTTATGCCCTTAGGCAGTTAGTGGCTGGCTTATGCCCTGAAGCAGGATGTCTTTATAACCCTGACAAATGTTTATCCTACCTAACGTAACTGTGGTTATTCTTATTTTTCACATAAATGTCTAATTTGCTTCATTTTGGCCTTGTGATAATGAGTTCTGCAGGTTAATGAGGATGGTGATTATTATCTTGTAGCTGTGAGTGCCACAAGTTAATTACATATCTATGTTCAGTAGTGAAGCATTATTCTATTCAGCTTTACTGTGAAATAAAGGGACCAGCATGACATGATTTTTGATTTGTTTGGCTGCTCATCAGAGTGGGTCATGTTGAGATAGCCAGCCAAAAATAAGCCCAGGATAATGAGCACAGTCACAGCAGTAATATTTTTGCTACTGGAATTAATTCTTCAACATTCAGGTTTTAATCTTTGGGGAGGGTTGTTTGGTCCCATCCATCACACAGGACAAAAATAGAAGGGTGAAATTTGAAATGAAAAAGTTGTCTTTTTCACTGATCAGAGTTCATTTTGATAAAATTGGTTCAGCATTTAAGTGCTCATTAAAAGTAATGACCAGCTAGAAAATTGTTTATCTTTGTTTACTGTTCATGGCTGGTACCTCACAATTTCTAAAATGTGAGCTGACAGCATGTTTTATTGTGCTTTGGCTTGAAAGCTATGCATTCAATGGGGGGGGGTACATTAAAACTAACTTTGTAAATATATTTCATTATTTTATTATGTTTCCTTACTTTATAGTTTTATTTGTGATTTTAAAAGATGTTGTCATTGATGCAATAAATACCCCCTTGTTCCTGGGAGATGACTTTATTTTAACTTTGTTCTGTTCCTTATAGTTTCCTCTTGCCCGGTTTCTTGGGTTTTCACCAACTCTTGTATGGTCATCATTTCCCTCCTCCTTGTCAATGTCCCCTTTGGCCTTTTTCATCACTGGTGGGGGGTGGAGTTCAGGAGGCATTGGATAGGATAGATTCTGGCCTCACTAGATTTGATAAATAATCCTCATAAATTGTTGTTGCATTGGATGTTGCTGCTACTGCTGATGCTGGCCCACTTAGGGGAGATGAAAGCTTATCAGGGAAGGCACTATGTTTATACTCCTCCCTTCGGCATGCCACTTAATATGCACTTATTTTTGTCACATAAAGTCACAAAACCATTCAATTCACAGTGAATTCAGTTGGAGCCTTAACATAGTCTTCAGTGGGAACTGGGCCATGCTTCATGATAGCAAGCTGCTCAGTAAAATTATGCTGTGGCTCTTTCTCATTAACTCCCCTACACCACTGTGCAGTAGGAGGAGACAAAAGGCATTGTTTTTTAACATGCTTCTTTTCAGAGAACCAAATTGTGATTTTCTGTGAGAATGACGATGGACTTCCAGTTTAAAAGAAAACTAACAAGATGATTTTGGGTACATATGTTGCAGTATCTTAGAAAAGTAGGGTGTTGCTACCATTCCTTTTAAAGACCTTTTTAATAGCTCAGATTAAAGGCTGCTAATTTTTCTTGTTCTTCTGCATCTTTTCTTAAATCCTCCTTGCCTTTCAGGAGGCACTTCTAAACCAAAACTGATTTAAGTAGCAAGGATAGATTTTCTGAGGAAGAATAGATAGCTCATAATTTTTTTCAGGGACATATGGAACCTTTCACCTCTAGGGTCATCAGTCTGTATGTAGTTCCTGTCAGTAATGACCAAAAATTGTTGCCATGAGATGGCTCTTTGCTATCTGTGAAAAGCAGTTTGGTGCTCTCCATTTTGTTCTGAGTGGGTAAAAGTCCAGATCATAAAAGTCACCATCACATTGGCCCTATTTGGCTCCATTATTGGCAGAATCTGCAATGAGACTGAACTGCATTTATTCTCTTTACAGGAGGTCCCTTCAGGTTCAGGTATTTTGGCAGGACATTGTGAAGAACCTTACTTTGCTACTGAATGTGCTGTATGTGTTCATTGGATAAATAGTGAAAATCAGCATCCAACTCCTTTTGAATGCACAAAATTCATTTAAAAAAAATTTGTGTGAGGGTTTATCCCTGAAACATCCATTGACTTTATGGCACTCTTTCAGCTAAAAACCTAGACACTAAATAATAATAATAATAATTAATAATAAAAATAATAAAAAATAATAATCAAAATATTTGAAAGGCATACCATAATCCTTGACATGCATTGGTGATGGTGGGAGATCTGTGAAACATGTTTTGCATGCACAATCTATGATACAGTTGCTCTTTGCAGAAAATATTGAGATTGTGTCTTTTCCTTCCAGATGTTTAAAGGGATATGTCAACAGTAGTTTATCAGTATTTGATCTGAATGAGCTTGGTATGGGATACTCAGGATACTGCAGGTATGTGTTAAAAGCGCAACTTGTTTCATCTCTATATTGAGATGCTCCTTGTTCTTTGAGAATATTTGATTCTAATGGAAATTGACATCTATAACTCCAGGGTTTAAGTTACTGTCAGAAAACAGTTTCTTTTATTATTTTTGTTTATTAGTATTTCCTTTATAAGTTTGTTTGATATAGAGGTTTCACCCCTCTGTGGGGAGGCCGTGCGGCCTAGTGGATAGAGCACTGAACTGGGAGTCAGGAGACAAGACCTCAGTTCTGTTCCTGGCTCTTTCACTGGCCTGCTGCGTGAGCTTGGGCAAGTCATCTCAAGTGTCTATGATTCAGTTTCTCCATCTGTAAAATGGGGGTACCTCTTTTTATAAAGCACCTGGAGATTGCAGATGAAAAGTGCTATATTAAGAGCACAGCAGTATTATTATGCTTCTGGTTTAAAACCAGCACAGGATTTGCTCCCAGTGGGAGTAGGCAGAGTGAGTACAGGGTATGCAGCAGAGACCCACAATGCAGGCCGAAGAGAACTTTTTCCTTTAATTTATCAAAGCTGTGCAAAGTGTTTGCAACAAAACTCATACAAGTGAAACACGTCTAGTTTCAGGTTTACTAGAAATTGACACTTAGCTGAGGCTGGCTGAGACATTCCAGAAGTAAATCAAATGAACCTAGGCCTACTTAGGAAGAGATTCACTTGAACTTGAAACTCAAAGTGAATCTGGAGGGTTCTGCTGTATCAAAGCAAAAGAAAATGCTTGTCTGACCCCCTTTTGAAATGAAACCACTATGTTAAGCTCAGCCCTGTTCAGTACTCACATGCACTTCGAATCATTTTCCTCCCTTTTTTATTGAATTGCTACTGAAGCATGTTTATAGTTATCATACGTCCTTAAACATTTGTATTTAGAATGGATAATTTCCATTCCTTTATTCCTCATTCTCCGGTCATATTCTAACCCCACATATCATTTTGGTGATTCTTCGTTCCAGCACCTCTGTAATGATCGAATCCACATGTTATTTCAGGAGTATTCTTACCAAAGGACATTTTTCTTTGTGTTACAGATATCGAGACTACAGAGCGCCACCCTGGAGTTCAGCTCCTTACGAGTTCACCTTGCAGTTCTGGCATGTCCTAGCTGCACGGCTGGCTTTCATTATAGTATTTGAGGTTAGTCATGGATTAGGAGAGAAATGATACTACTTTTGCTGTTCCACCTGTGTAAAGGTCTAAATCAGATATCCTACAATGGGCCCAAAATCAAAGTACTGGTTAGTATCATAAACTAGGTGATTACACCTTATGCTCTATGGAGAGACAACGAAGAGCCAGATATATTAGAAAATGCCAGTACTGGTCAACTGCCTCATGCTGGGAAACTGTGTTGAGAAAGTTTGCACAAATTCTACAGATTGTTTCTAGAGCCTCATTTCCTCTGTCCAAACTCATCTGGCATGTAGATGTCAGTCAAATCTTCGTGAAGCTATAGAAAAAAAAACGGAATGAGTCTTGAATGTACATTAAGCTAAGTTAGGTTAATTGGAACTTAGGTTTGTTTTTAGGAAGTTTGTTCCTGTTATACTGTACTGCATTGCTTATATGAGGGGTTGCTTTAGAAACATCTTGCATTACATTTTTTTTATTTACATCACGTGTCAAATCCTGGTCCCACTTTTGCCATTGACTTCTATGGCACCAGAATTTGGTCCTAAACAGAACACTTCAGCATCTTTGAACAAATTATTTCTGTTCTTATTTTCAGCACCTTGTTTTTGGAATAAAGTCTTTCATTGCCTACCTGATCCCAGACATGCCCAAAGACTTGTGTGACAGAATGAGAAGAGAGAAATACTTGGTCCAGGAAATGATGTATGAGGCTGAACTAGAGCATTTGCAGAGAGAGCGGAAAAAGAATGGGAAACAGTATCACCACGAATGGCCTTAGTTGATACCGTATAGCAGCAAAAACATTCCATGAAAATTGACTAGTGCAGGTCTCAAATGAAGGTAGATCTGGCAATGAGGAGCAGTGTGTATATATGCTGCTATTGGAAAATATATTAGCAGGCTTTGCTGGGTCCTGGAAAATACATGCTTCCAATGAAGAAAATGAATAGCCATATCTGTCACTGGTCCATGGTCAATACCAGGAGTTGCTATCAGTTCATTAGAAAGTGTAATGAGGGGTTGAGCGCTTGGATGCATCAGTAAAGCAAGTTGCAATGAACTTTCATGCTATTCATCAAGTCATCAACAGCATAATGAAAATAAATACATTGCCTGTAAAACTTTCATATTAAGGGCATGACTAAAAATCAAGTTATATATCATCTGCTACTTCTAAAGCTTTTGATTGTTCAATTGAAGTTGTAATGCCTATGAAAAAAAAAGTATGATTAATTGTTGCCTTTGTGGCCATAAATTGATGTTAATGATCCTTCAAGCTTACTGTTTGTCAGGTTTGTTCTAGTCTCTTGGTGAGATTGCAGATGTGATCCTGATCTAAACAGGGGACACAAGGCTGTTCGATATATACTATGCAGTTCAAGGTTTGCACATCACTTCTCATCCATCTGTCTTTATAGATAAAGCCAAAAAATTCTAAATTCAAAGAAAAATCAGTTCCATTGAAAGAATACATCAATGCATTGCCCATGTTGCAACTATATTTGAAAAGAAATGTGACTATTTGAATTGTCTTGCCATTTTTATATGCAAAAAGGCCATCTCCACATACTTCCAGGCTAAATGAAGAATCATTTCCATGCTAAATGTAGCATGCAGATGAATGTGTCAATATTATTTTGTTTATCTACCTAGATAGTGATTCTATGACTTCATAAAACGTTGACTTGAAATTTCTATTGCAGTGCAAATAATTTACTCATGTATATATAGTTAACTTTACAGTATGCAAGCTACTGTCATTTATGCAGATATATATCAAATATACAGTATAACATCATGACTTGCTTGTTCAGGGAAAGAGAAGCAGAGTACTGTATAGCACCACTCTGTCTATTCCAGTAATGTGCATTCCTTATCTTGGGCTAAATACATCAAAGCATGGAAAAAATATGTATATTACTGTTAGGATTAGATTTTTTCTGCTTTTATGCCGCCTTGGGGTAATATTTTTTTCAAAATCAGCAGAAAAAGTAAATGTTCTCACAGAGAATTGAACTTCAGTTTTCACATCCATACAGGAAACTGCATTGTCAGTTCTGGTTAGAGTCATGAAATTGTCTTCATTTTTAATATTTCATAATACGGGAGAAATGAAGTACTAAACTAAAACAAGTGTATAGGATTCACTTATGGAAAAGGGGGGAACTAAATCGTCCTGTTTCTCATTTGTACAGTTTTTAAAAATGGTTTATTTCTATCAGATGAAAAGAATTAAAAGAAAAAAAATCAAAGATAATTTGCTTCAGTTTTAAGACTCATGTTAGGATGCAACAAAGCACAGAAACTATAGCAAAGATAAATTCTAACGTCAGTCTTAAGGATAAAGCTGCAGTGAAATCACTTGTTGGCTGCAGACAATGAGAGGAATTGAAGTTTTCCTTCTCAGAATACCTTATTTAGGTAACAAGTATAACTCCACTGTTTACCTGCACAAATCCAAAATGCATCTTATTTTATTATTTCAATGCCAATAAAAGAGGAAATTTTTTTAATAGGAATATTATGCTAATGTACCTTTCTGTGGGTCTGATCCAAAGCCCATTAAAGGAAATGGCAAAACTTCTGCTATCTTCATTGGGCCCTACATCTGACCCTCACTGAAGTTTAGTGAGAAAATCCAGCTTTTTATGACCAGATAAGAAAACTGCCTGGGTTTCCACAATTTGGCACCAATGGGGATCTAATCAAAGTTTATTAGCCAAAAATTCCACAGCACTAGCTCTGTAGAACTCTGTAGAATGGTTCTATTCAAGAGGAAGGGTTTCCATTATACTCTGTTTACACTGTATTCTCGGTGTCACATGATTCTTAATAAGAAATTCTTAATGTGCTTTTGTCTTGTGCTTAAGACATCTGTATTGTCTGGTTTAATGTATTAACTCCCCAGCTTTATAGCATCCTAGTTTAGTTTTATCCATTAACTAGTATAGGGTCACAAATGATGTGTCTTTTAATGTTTTAACAAAATGCCTTGGCTGGAACAAGGCAGAAGGACTGGTATAAATTTAGCCAAAAATTTATGATTAATATTTCTACATGTGGTTTTTGTTTTTTTGGCCTGAGGATATTTTCACATATCAATGTATAGCTGGAAGAATTCCAATTGGGCATTAAAAATAAAGAAATAAGAAAGGAAATGTTTTTTGTAATAAAGTATGGTCTTAGATTTGGAGATGTACAGCAGTCTTCTATAATGACTTTCAATGTTGAAATATAGAAGTACGTTAGATAGGAATATATAAATTTGACATTGTTCAGTTAATTTAAAGTGCTGGGAAAGCACAAGAACTTCTGGAGAAATAGTGTGTGTTTTTGTTCCTTTGTTTCTATAGCGTATCAACAATATCTAAAGGCATTGCCTCTATATAGGAATTTGTTTTAGCTGAGAACCTTTCTGCTAGATTTCATTTAGTGTGGTGTTTGCACAAAATACAAATTATCTTACAAAGATATAAGGCACACTCTGTCCTCAGGAATTATGTATTACATGAATGCTGATTAACCTACATTTTCATATTCTAGATATTTCTTTCCAAATAAATGACCAGTATAAATGACTTGTGCATGCAGGCTTCATTTATGAAGTCTCCAAAGCTGCAGAGCTTCAAAACGTAGCATCTGTGCAAAAATGCTTTAGATCATTCCCGATCTAGTTTATAATAACTTTGTTCTATGCATGCACCTTAAGAGAGACCGCATGAGCAGGTACAGTACAGCTTTTTAAATATTACAGATCCTAGTCACTAGTACAAAATGTCTTAACTATTCCTATCTGAACTCAGTGTCTTGATACAATCAAAAAGGAATCTTCATTCCAGAAATTAAAAAAAACCCATCAATTTAGCATTCATCTTTTTCATCAACTTAGATTTTAAATTTGTCCTAATGTGTGAGATCAGAAATCTGGTGGTTGAGAAAAAAAAAAACAATTATCCAAACAGAGCTTGATTCAAAGAATTCTGTTGCATCATCCTCACTAGTATTTACTTTCTGCCACTGAAAGTGAATAGATCAATATATAGATTAACAGCTCAGTATTCATACTTGGGCCCTGACTGGAATTTCTAAAGTCGAAGTTTGGACTCTTAGTACAACAGTACTGTGTAAATGTACACTAGGGAACTTTTAGTGCATGCCATTAGTGTCTTCATGGGCCAATTAGTGTGCAACCATGGCATGCTTTGGAATTCACACCCCCCTAGTGCTCATGGCTGTGCCATGTAAACAAGCTTCCGATTGGCACTTGGAATGTAAATGCCCACCAAAGGATAATACACACACTGCTGGATTGGGGCATCTTTTTAAGGTGTTTTAAAGATGAAAACTAGTCCCCAACATGTGTATTTTTTCCCTAAAACTCTCCTCACACGACTCTTACATAAAGATTTTGTAGGGAAATTTGAGAATACCTTTTTAGGCTGATCTCAAAAACAACAAGCCTAAAGTTTCCATGCAGATAATATACCATAATTGTTTTTCTTTAGAAATATGTTATTTCATTTTTACATAATAAGCACATCAAGTGAACTATTACTGTGAATTGCACATGTGCAAGAGCAGTGATTCTCAAACTATGTTCTGTGGACCATCAAAGATACATAGGACCCAGTGTGGATTTCAAGAGGTAGATCCATAAAAGGATCCCTCCTATGAAATAGTCTACAAAAATTAAAAATCGCTTGGGAATCACAGCTTTAAAGTAGGTGTTGGTTTTGCCATTTGCATTTTATAATATTTGTTCCTATGGGTTAGCTCATTCTAAATAAAAAAACAAAATAATTTGAGATCTACAGTAGTCTGCTTTGAGGGATTTTCTTACTGTGACTTACTCTCCTGTAAATTGCAAACGCTGACACTGACTCAGAGAATTTGTGGGATGACTAAAACCATTGTCATTTACCTGTGATTGCTTGTGCTTTTTTATGGACTTAGTTCATCTGCTGGATTGTGCCATGATATGGTTCATTCCACATCAATTAACATAGGCATGTTAACAAGAGTTATTTCCTTTTTTGCTTCATTTGAAATCCCCCTTCTTCATTTTAAAAATCATATGGCTACTATGATATAGATAACTGCATTTTAGCATAAATACTCACTAAAATAAGTGTAAACAAACTCTTTTTAACATTTAGTGGGCAACAAGTTTATAAAGAAAATTCATTTTACTTAAGTAGCTACATATGAAAAGAAAAAAGTTATAGAAAGATAAAACTAAATAAACTTTCATGTGCAAGGCGTGATATAAAGATGGAAATAACTGAGAAGTGCAAAGTAGTTTAGGGATAAGTTCACTTAACATTCCTAATAAAAGCAATCTTCTGTCCAACAGGAAATTTTTCCTGTTTTGTAATTTTCACAAAAGACTGAAGATGATCACTCAGGACAAATGTATGGAAATTGAACATGCAACCATGTTTGTGTTTTTACATAATATTGCAGCTGAGACTAAAACTCACAGGAAATTTGGTATGTAGACAGACTGTTATACAGGGCAAAAATCAAAGAAATTATTAAGCCTGTCACAGCACACCCACGCGTGGCTTACTGTACTAATACAGCTAAAGGGTAACATTTTCAAAACCTCTTAAGTCTCTTATGAACGTACGCCCCATTGAAAATCACTTATACAGTTAGTCCAAACTCTTTATCTCCTCCTGTACTGTATCCATATTGGTAAAATTATATATTTTACGGTGGTAGAATGTAACAATCCAACATTGTAAAAAATCCACTTAGGAACAGATGCAGTATGGTCCTGATCCAATGCTTATTAAAGTCAATGTAAAGACTCCCATTGACTCCACTTGGCTTTGGATCAGGTCCTATATTGGTTGTAATCAAGAATAAGAGGGTTGCAGTTAAGTTGCTGTAGTAGTTTTCATGCTTCATTTCCTTTTCTTTTGGGGTTTATTACTCATTCTGGCCAAACTCTGTGCTTAATTTAAAGGCAACTGGATGGGCGAGGGGATGGGTGATGAGACAAAGTCTTTCATTTTTAGATCACAATTAGATCCTAGCAGGTGGGTCAACTGATACCTTCTCAGGCCTGGTCTACACTACGACTTTAATTCGGATTTAGCTGCGTTAATCCGAATTAATCCTTAACCCGTCCACACAACGGAGCCAGTTACTTCGAATTAAAGGGCGCTTAAAATCGATTTCTGTACTCCACCCCGACGAGCGGAGTAGCACCAAAATCAATTTTGTAAATTCGAATTAGGGGTAGTGTGGCCGCACACCACCGAATTAATGTGGTTAAAATTAATGGGGTAGTGTGGCCGCACACCACCGAATTAATGTGGTTAAAAACCGAATTAATGTGCTTAGTGTGGTCACGCACAATCGAATTTATACAATCTGTTTCCAAATTCGAATTATCTAAATTCGAATTAATCTCGTAGTGTAGACGTACCCTCAGTTACTTACGTGGCCTGAGTCCTGTTTCCAATGAACAATTGTCTACATCACAAAAATTCCACCAGAACTGACTCTCTGGTTGGCATTCTCAGTAGCAAGGTCGAAGTTAGGGAATGTGCACAGATACTTCTTCCAGGTCAGAGTGCACTTTGACAGAGTAGTGTGAGGAAGCACGCACTGCTGCTGTATCTTCGTTTTCCAGAACTGTCCATCCAGCACCTTTGAAAATCACTAAATTCCCACGTATGTTCTCAAAATACTGAAATCTCGAGATCCTATGTCCTTCTCTATTGTATAATATTAACATATATAACTTGACTTAATTGAGATCATTTTGAAACCATCAGCACAGGGTTTGTATTGATAGTGTTGGCCTCATCTTTACACCGTAATGTTATATGCTGCCACCTTGTATTGGCATGGTTTAGCATCACCATGACAGCACAACTTCATTGTGATTGTACAACTAGGGAGTGCATACAAATCACTTTGCTGTTCCTTATAGAGGTAAATTTTTAATGCAGCATGGTGATTTAGCCATGAAATGTTAATTATTCCTATAGCTGAATATCTGTGCACTGCATTAAAAAATGTACCCTTTAATGTCTCCATTGGCTTGCACTAACTTTTTTGCCATAGCCTTTGTTATGTAATATATTCTGCATAGACTTGCATTGATATTGCCAGGAATTTGTGATTAGGATGCTAATAGTTGAGAAATTAGCATTAAACCCAATGCATTTTAATCACTGAGAACATGGCAGTTGCTCTGCCCACCCCATCCTACTCCCCTAAAAAATAAAAGAATCTGATCATCTTTTTATTTTGTGTTCCATTTAGATGACTCAGAATCTTGTATTTGTACAGTCTGCCAAATTGTTTATTCTAATTTCTATATAGGTTAGTAACACTAAAATTTCAATTGTTTGAAAAGAATTGTGTGTAAAAATGTTACTAAATAACAAAGTTAAATCATTTTTACTCTAATAATAGTCCTGGCTGACTTGCAATATCATGATCATAGGAGATTTCTAAATATATTTGTGTATATATTTGAAATTTATGTAATATTTAAATACAACTTGGTTTCTAAGTAAAGAATTAGGAAAAAAAATTCCTCTATTTTTTCTATTTACAAGTCCAAACTTTGTAAGTAATATTTAAAATGAGATTGCAATACTTACCAGAAAATGTTTGAGAATAATTGACTCAAGTACTACATACTAAAAGTCTCTGTGGCCTGTTAATTGTTGATTTCCTTTTGTGTTTAAAATTACTTTTTATGACCCTATGAATATCCTCAAACTTTAAGAATTCACACAGGAAAAAACAGTTTTATGTCACACAAAGGAAAAGGCTTTTTTTTTTTTCTTGGAAAGTGATTGATCTGATTAACTGTTGTATGACACTTTTGGCATAAATTTGTCCTTGAGATGCTGTTTACTTTATCAAGGTTTACATGTACAAATTCAACTACTTATTGTATCATACACATTTGAATATTGCATTTTTCAGTAATAAACTTGGATATCTTTAAAGCAGATGTGGAACTTCTTTTTCACAAACATTGAAAGTTTTAGTAAAACACACACACACTCTTTACACTAATGTATTTCTGGTAAACTATGTCCTCTACATAGTTGTAGTCCACCTCAACTCAAGGAGTCACCACAACATATATACACCATGTTAATGAGAGACACCACACTGTTGTGAATTTATTCTATATGAATCATTGAATTGGAAATGCTATCTTACTTTTGGTGGGTGTACCCACTTCAATGCAGTATCAAGTCACTGGGATGATGAGCCCATTAGGGATGCAATGAAAGATATTCCCAAGAATGTCTGACAGAGAGCTACTGGATTTTTTGTTTAAAATGGTTAACCATGATCACCATCTAGACCCCTTCTCAACCAGGTAAAAATGAAACTTTAATAGAAAAAAGTGGTGATAGGGCTGAAGTCTTGAGTCATCACTTTCTGCACCTCCCCTCCTCCGACCCACCGTGTGAATGTAAGATTTTCCTCTATACTAATCTCTTATGGCCAAATCTTGGTCACAACTAAGTCTGTAGCAAAACTTCTACTGAATAGAACAGGTCCATGTGTTTACACAGATGCAAGTTCAGGAAAACACTTAAATATGTGCACATATGTCATCCCATTGACTCATAAACTTTAAGGTCAGATGGGCCATCATGATCATCTAGTCTGACCTCCTGCACATTGTAGGCCACAGAACCTCACCCCCCTCTCCTGTAATAGATCCCTAACCT